>NC_080038.1:105747760-106059531 GCF_030020395.1 Manis pentadactyla | reverse complement strand
TGAGAATTTTCCAGAATCAATGACAGATACCAAAGCATAGATCTAAGAAGGTCAGAGAACACACAGCAGGATAAATATTAAAAAGATCTGCACCTAGGCATATCATATTCGAACTGTAAAAAATCAGAGACAAAGAGAAATCTTGAAAGAAGCCAGAATAAAAACACATTACCCGTAGAGGAACAAGGGTAAGAATTACATCTGATTTCTCTTCAGAAACCATGCAAGCAGGAAGAGAGTGAAGTGAAATACAATTGACCTTTGAACAACATGGAGGTTAGGGGTACTGACCTGTGCTGTCTGTCAGAATCTGCATATAACTCTTGACTCTCCAAAAACTTCACTGCTAATAGCCTTACTGGAAGCCTTACCAATAACATACACAGTCAATTAACATATTTTTGTATGTTATATGTATTATATACTGTATTATTACAAAAAAGTATGCTAAATAAAAGAAAATGTTTTTTCAAATTATTGCAAATCTCAAAAAAAATTTCCAGTGTATTTATTGAAAAAAAAAACCCTGCATATAAAACCCCACACAGTTCAAACCTATGTTGTTCAACAACTGTATTTAAATAGTTGAAAGAAAATCCCAAGTTAGAATTCTGTATCCAGCAAAATTATCCTTCAAAACTGAATGAGACATTGTTAAAAATTGAAGGAATTTGTCACCTGCTAAATGTTAAAAAAAGAATTCTCCAGAAAGAAGGAAAATTATATAGGTCAGAAACTTAGGTCTCCATAAAGAAAGGAAGACCATTAAAGAAGGAATAAATGAAGATAAAACAAAATCTTTTATTTTTCTTATTTTTCATTGATCCAACAATAAAGTTTGTTCAAAATAATATATTATTCATAAAATGTGTTGAGTAATTATAGTCTATGAAAAAGTGAAACGAATGATAGCAGTCTTACAAAGGGTAAGAAAGAAGAATTGGCTGTACTCTGTTATGAGGTACCTGCACTCCCTGTGAAATGGTAGTGTTATTTGAACATGGACTTGGATTAGTTGTAAGTGTATATTGCAAACTCTAAGACTACCAGTAAAAGTTTTAAAAAGTATAATTGATGTGCTAAGAAAGAAGTGGAATAATAGAAAATACTCAATTAAAGCCAGAGAAGGCAAAAAATAAAAATAAAAAATGGAACACACACAAAAGAAAAAAATAAAGGTCAATGAATATAAAAAAGTTACAAATATGGTCAATATTAACCCACCTTGTCAATAATCACTTTAAATGTGAATGGTTTGTACACACCAATTAAAAAACTCTAGAGACTATCACAGTGGATAAAGAAACAAGACCCAACTCTAAGTTGTCTACAAGAAACCCACTTTAAATATGAAGGTACATACAGATTAAAAATAAAGGGTGGAATGGAGAGAGATACAGCATGCTAACACTAACCAAAAGAAAGTGGACATAGCTGTATTAATTTAATTAATTAAGTGTATGCACTTAACAAGGGCAACAAAATATGAGGCAAAAACTGTTAGAACTGTAAAGAGAAACAAATCTATTATAGCTGGAGATTTTACACCCTTCTATTAGTAATTAACATATCTAGATGGCAGAAAATCAGTAAGGGTATAATTATACCAAATAGCACCATCAATCAACTAGATCTAATTGACATCTACAGAATATTTCATCCAGCAATAGGGGAATACACATTCTTCTCAAGTTCACATGGAACATTTACAAGCTAGATCACATTCATGGGTCATTAAAATACACCTTAACGAATTTAAAAGAATAGAAATGACACAAAATATCATCTCAGATCATGGTGGAATTAAAATAGACATCAGTAACAGATAGCTGTAAAATCCCAAAATATTTATAGAGATTAAACAATATGCCTCTAAATAGTACATGGGTCAAAGAAATAGAAATCTCATGAGAAATTTTAAAATACTTTGAATCACATGAAAATAAAAATACAATTTTTCAAAATTAATTGAATGCAGCAAAAGTTGTGCTTAGTGGGTGCCACCGGCAGTGTTGGCAGGGACTCTCCATCCAGACTGGCTTCACCATGTCCAAGGTTTCCTTTAAAATTATGCTGATGTTGGAACCACGGCTGCCATACAAAGTACTCACTGTTCCTGAAAGTACACCTTTTACAGCAGTCTTAAAGTTTTCAGCAGAATTTAAAATTCCTGCAACAACAAGTGCAATCATTACCAATGATGGACTAGGAATGAATCCTACACAGACCACTGGAAATGTTTTTCTAAAGCATGCTTCCAAACTGGGAATTATTCCTAGAGATCGTATTGGAAGTAGATAATACCAGCTATTTGGAACGTAGGATTACCTTTCAAAATAAATATTAGTATTGTTGTAAACACCAATAGTATATGAAATAGTGAAAGGTGACTCTGTCATTCTGTATTCACACTCTTCATGTGAAAAAGATTAATGCTTGTGTGTTGAAGGTACCATCTCAGAAGATCATAGTCTTTTCATTGATACCTCTCAGCACACACAAGTAGTTCATTTGGGGTCAATGGATTATCCAACTGTGTTTTATATCTGGAGGATGCTTCTGAAAATTCTTTTTGAGAACATTTGGAAAAATTTTTAAAGTTTGCTGAATCTTCCTATTCGTCTTTGACTTAAAATTCATAAAGGATTATGGATTATACATAGAAGTTTGCTTGATAGCATATGACTTGCAGACTGAAAAATAGTTGAATTCTTAATTATAGATTGTTTATGATAAAGAATATAGCACATCAATGAAAACTTAATATCTTAACTTTCTATCAGTGGGTTTTTTAAGTTTCAAATTCATGTATTCATACAAATTTTAATTTAATATCAAAGTGCCAGAAATTGAATTTTTTGATCTAACCCTTATGTCCAGAATTGTTATCTAATACCAAACAATTTTAACTATGATCTTACAAAATCCAATACTTGTAATGGTGGGAATTGAAAATAAAGTTGAAGCAATCTTTACTGAATTATGCATTCCTTTATCAGTCTCTTTTAATACAACCTTTAAAAACAGGAATACTCAAGAAACCATTGTCTTTTTTTTTATTTTGAGAGGGCATTTCTCATATTTATTGATCAAATGGTTGTTAACAACAATAAAATTCAGTATAGGGGACTCAATGCACAATCATTAATCAACCCCAAGCCTAATTCTCAACAGTCTCCAATCTTCTGAAGCATAATGAACAAGTTCTTAGATGGTGAACAAATTCTTACATAGTGAATAATTTCTTACATGGTGAACAGGGCAAGGGCAATCATCACAGAAACTTTTGGTTTTGATCACGCATTATGAACTATAAACAATCAGGTCAAATATGAATATTCATTTGATTTTTATACTTGATTAATATGTGAATCCCACATTTCTCCCTTATTATTATTATTATTATTTTTTTTAAATAAAATGCTGAGGTGAAACCATTGTCTTTTTGAGGAGAATATTTCTAAATAACATTCAGGAAGAGATTATTGTAAAGGAGATCTTAAGTTCAAAACAAAGCTCAAGGAAATGCTAATTGCAAATGCTGATTAATTATCCTTACTGAAAACCCAATGCTGAGGAAGTGTTAAGATGAGTCACTCAAGTGAATGAGAAGCCAGGAAAGGGAAGATGGTGAAGCCCAGATGACTAGGCTTCCAATAAGGAGAAAGAAACAAAAGACAACAGTGAAGGAGAACAGAAAGCTGAAACAGTCTCACAGAAAAAGCCAAATGGATAGGCAACACTGCAGAGGTTATGTTGGAAAGAATGAATGGGAAGACAAAATATTTTCCATTGTCATAAGGAGAAGGCAATTAGAGAAAGTAAAGTATAGGCTTCATCAACATTAGTTTTCAAAATTCCCCTTACGAGAATCTAAAGAATGATAGGCAGGAGAGAAGATTTTATTTGCCCTTACAGAGGAAACCAATGTGTATGCAACTCCGTAAGATGAAATGAAAGCTCATAGTGATTGAGAACTAGTGCTTGACCTACTCTGTTCTAGATAGTGAGCTCTCTAGCCTTGTGTCTGGCAGGCCTTTTGTCTGTCATGCACTTTCTAGACCTGGAAATGTAGTAGGTTTCAATAAATATTTGCCTACTATATAACGTATTCCTAAGACAAGTTTTTATCTAAGTATGTTTCAGTGTCTTCCCTATCATAGGCCCTAAGTTCACTGGAAAAAAGCTTTTGAGGAAATGTAACAGAATAAGCATCTGAAGGGTGAAATTGGTAGTTGAGTTAAAAAATTAAACCAGATACTGTTCATATATTTGACAGATGAACAGCAGGATTCTGAATTGTAAAGGAAAAAAGTCTTTGCTGAGGTAGAAAAGTCTACTTCTCATGTTTGGGGAAGTTTTTGTTTTCATAAACAAAATTTGATGCTCAGAGACCCCTGGTCCCTAACAATATTAAACATCAGTTAACCAGAAATTGATGAATATCATTTCTGAATTTTTTGTTAAGTTTAGGTTTCCCCGCATTCTGTTTCTAACACAAAATCTGCCTGCTGTGTTACATAAATATGTTTATGATGTCCTGTACCATAAAGTAACTTATTTAGTATTTTTTGTTTAGTTTTGAAAATTTTATTGTAGTAAGTTCTTAAATTAAATATATTTTTGTAAAGAACTAGACATTTTATTAAATAAGTGTGATCTATAAGTTCTTTATGCAGAATGTTTTGAAGTATTATATTTAGTTTAAATGCACTACTGGTACTAATTAATATCAAAATATTTTGTTATACCATAAAAAAGTTGTACTTACGGAAATTTATATCAGAGTCAATATATAGAAAAAAGAAAGATCTAATGTCAACAATCTAAGCTTCACCTTAGAAGCTAGCAAAAGAAGAGTACATCAAGTCCAAAGTAAGTGGAAGAAATGAAATTTTTAAAAATTAAAGCAGAATCAATGAAAGTGAAACCAGGAAAATAATGGAGAAAAAACAGTGAAACCAAAAGCTGATTCTTTGAAGAGATCCATCAAATTAACCTCTAACCAGTTTAACTGAGAAAGAAAAAAAGAGAAGACTCAGGTTGTTAATCTCAGAAATGAAAGAAAGGTCATCACCACTGATCCCATGGAAGTAAAACAGATAATAAAAATATATTATGAACAACTCTGTCCACAAATTACAAAATATGGACCAATAACTTGGAAGATAGAACTTACCAAAACTCACACAAGAGATAGACAGTTTGAATAGGCTTATATCTATTAAAGTAATTGAACAGACGTAACTCTGGGGGGAAGATCCCAGGGCAAAATACCTTTGAAACTGAAATCAGTCAAAGGGAGAAATAAAGTGGGAGGAACCCATTTATTGCTTACATCCATTTATGCTCGCCCGTGTCTCTCACAACCCGACTGCAGAAGAACGGACCCCACTCAACCTCTCCAGTCCAGATATGCCCTCCTTGCCATTGTAATTAGCTATTGATATGGAGCTGGACTACTCCTTTCCACCCCTTGGAAACACCTATTGATCTAGAGATGCATTAAGGCCAGGCAAGAGATTCTGGAAATATTGCAGTTTTACCCCAATGGATAATTCATAACTTTCCAAAACATAAAGCGCTTGGCTGAGATGATAAACTGGTAAATTTTACCAAGCATTTGAGGAAGAAATAACACCAATACTGTATAGCCTGTTAAAGAAGATAGAAGCAGAAGGAACACTCCCTAATTAATTCTATGAAAGCAACATTACCCTAATACCAAAACCAGACAAAGACATTACAAGAAAGGAAAACTAAAGATCAATATGTCCCATGCAAAAATCCTCAACAAAATAATAGCAAGTTGAATCCAAAAATGTAGGAAAAATCCACAGACAAGCGTGATTTCCATGTATGCAATGCTCTTTCAACATTCAAAAATAAATTAATGTAATCCATTACATCAACAGGCTAAAGAAGAAAAATCACATGATCATATCAATAGATGCAGAAAAAGCATTTGACAAAATCCATCATTATCCAACAAACTAGGAATAGATGGTAATTTCAACTTCATAAAGAACATCTACAGAAATCTACAGCTAACATAATACTCAATGGAGAGAAACTAGATGCTTTCCCTTAAGATCACCAGCAAGGCAATGATGTCCCCTCTCACTACTCCAATTCAACATTGTACTTGAAGTTCTAGTTAATGTAATAAGCTGGGAAATGGAAAAAGGACACATAGATTTGGAAGGAAGAACTAAAACTTCCTTTGTTCACAGATGACATGAGTATCTATGTTAAAAAACAAAAACAAAGAATCAATAAAAAACCCTGCTGGAGTTGATAAGCAATTATAGCAAGGTTGAAGATACACATTAATATATAAAAGTCAATTGCTTTCCTATATGGCAGCAAGGAACAACTAGAATTTGTAATTAAAAACACAATGCCATTTATATTAGCACTAAAAGACCTGACATTCCTAGCATAAAAATCTAGCAAAATGTATATAAGAGCTATATGAGGAAGACTACAAACCTTTCAGGAAAGAAATTGAATAAATGGAAAGATATTTTATGTTCATGGATAAGAAGACACAATATTGTTAAGATTACCAGTTTTCCCAACTTGATCTGTAGATTGAATATAATAGCAATCAAAATTCCATCATTTTACTTTGTGGAAATTAACTAAAAGATTCTAAAGTTTATATGGAAAGGTGAAAGATCCAGAATTGCCAACACAATATTGAGAAAGAAAATAAAGTTGGAGGACTGACACTACCCACCTCCAAGACTTGCTATAAAACTTCAGTAATCGGGACAGTGTGGTGTTGTTGAAATAACAGATGGATCAGTGGAACGTAATAAAGAGTCCAGAAAGAGACCCACACAAATAAAGTCTACTGACCTTTGACAAAACGAGCAAAGACAGTTCTTTGGAAAAAGGATAATCTTTTTAACAAGTGATGCTGGAACAGATAGACATCAACTTGCAAGAAAATGAATGCAGACAGTGACCTTAAATCTTTCACAAAAAATAACTCAAAATGGATCAAAGGCCTAAATATAAATTTAAAAAGTATAAAACATGTAAAAGACAACAGGAGAAGAAAATCTGGGTGATCTTGGGTTTGGTAGTGAGTTTTTAACATCAAAAGCATGCTCCATGAAAGAAAAAAGTTGATAAATTTGATTTCATTAAAAGTAAAAAATTCTTCTCTGGCAAAGACACTGTTAAAAGAGTGAAAAGACAAGCCACAGACTGAGGAAAAATATTTGTAAAACACATATCTGAGGGAGGACTTGTGTCCAAAATATACAAAGAACTCTTAAATCTCAACAATAAGAAAATGAACAACCCAAACAATAAATGGGCAAAAGAGCTAAACAGACACCTCACAGAAGAAGATACAGATGGCAAATAAATATATGAAAAGATGCTTAACATCAGATATCATTAGGATATTGCAATTTAAATCAACAAATGAGAAGACACTATACACCTATTAGGATGGCTAATACCCAAAATACAGATACCACCAAATACTGGTGAGGATGTGGAACAACCAGAACTCTCCTTCATTGCTGGTGGGAATGCAAAATGTTTCAGTCACTTTGGAAGACAGTTTGGCAATTTCTTATAAAGCTAAACATAGCCTTACTATACAATCCAGCAGCCATACTCCTCTAAGTATTATCCAAATGAGCTGAAAACTTATGTCCATACAAAAACCTGCATACAAGGATTACAGCAACCTTATCCACAATTCCAACAATTGGAAGCAGCCAAGATGTCCTTCAGTAGGTAGATTTATAAACAAGCTGTACATCTATACAATGGAATATTATTTAATGATAAAATACCTGGTCCGTCAAGCTATAAAAAAACATGGAGGAACCTTAAATGCATATTGCTAACTGAAAGAAGCCAGTCTAAAAAGACTGCATGCACTATGATTCCAAGTATGTGACATCTTGAAAAGAGAAAGGTTTAGAGACAGTAAAATGCTTAAGAGTTTTCAGGAGTTCGGGGAACTGAACGTGGAAAGAGATGAATAGGCAGAGTAGAGGGGATATTTATGTCAGTGAAGTTATTCTATATGATGCTGTAATGGTGGATATGTCATATACTTGTCATAACACGTCAAACTATACAAAACAGAGTGAAGGCTCATGTAAACTATGTGCTTCAGTGAATATATCAATGTTGGTTCATTAATTATAACAAATGTACCACACCTAGTGCAAGATGTTAAGGGGAAAGTAGGGGTGGGGGCCACGAGGGGGTATATGGGAACTCTGTACCTTCTGAGTTGCTTCCAGGGTTTGCTGACTATGAATGGAGCCACCTTAAACTTTTATGTACAACTTTTTGTTTGAATATACATTCAAACTTAAAACTGCTCTAAAAAATAAAGTCTATTAATTTAAAAAAAGAAAAAAAAGACTGGAGGGATAGTACCCTAATACTGAAAGGGGTTATCTTCTGTTGGTGGAATTGTGAGTGATTTTTCTTTCCTCTATGTCTTTTTTATTGTTTTATTAAGGTATAATCTACATGCAACAATATTCACACTTTTTCTAGAGTAGTTTTATGAGCTTTGACGAAACATTTTGTTTTGTAGGCACTAGCATAATCAAGATATAAAATGGTTCCATCACCCCCAAAATTTACTCTGTGCCCTTTTGTAATAAAATCCTTCCTGCACCTCAGTCCTTGGCAGCTATGGATCTGTTTTCTGTTCCTATATTTTTGCACTTTCCAGAATGAAAATAATTGGAATCATATAGTATGGAGACTTCAAGTCTGGCTTTTTCCACTTAACACAATACCTTTGAAATTCATCCATATTTCTGTGTTATCAGTCTTTCATTTCTTTTTATTGCTCATATTCCATCGTTTGGATGTTTGTAAATTCATTAGTTGAAGGACATCTGAGTTGCTTCCAGGGTTTACTGACTATGAATGGAGCCACTTCAGACTTTTATGTGCAAGTTTTTGTTTAAATATACATTTTTATTTCACTTGAGAAAATACCTAGGAATAGGATTGTGGAGTTGTACAGAAAGTGTATTTTTAACTTTATAAGAAACTGCCAAGTTGTTTTCCAGAGTGGCTGTATTATTTTTCATTTCCACCAGCAAAATATGAGGATAGTTCCAGTTGCTTTGCATCCTCACCAGCACTTAGTATTGTCAACTTGTTTGAATTTAACCATTCTAATAGGTGGGTAGTGATACCTCATTGCACTTCCCAATGACTAATGATAATCTGTACAACTTCTCTGGTGAAGTGTCTATTAAAATTATATTCCCATCTTAAAAATTGGATTATTTCCTTATTCTTAAGTTTTGAGATTTCTTTATGTATTCTGGATAAATGTCCTTTATCAGAAATGTGATTTGCAAATAATTTCTCTCAGTCCATGGCTTTTCTTTTTATTCTCCTAGCACTGTTTTTCAAAAGCAGAAGCTCTTAATTTTGATAAAGTCCATTTTATATGGATTGTGCTTTTGGTGTCATATCTAAGAAATCTTTACCTAACCCAAGATCACAAATCAGTGTTTTCGTCTAGAAGTTTTAAAGTACTAGGGTTTACATTAAAGTCTATTGATGATCCGTCTTGAGTTAATTTTTGTATATGGTATGTTATATGGATTAAGGGTCATTTTCTATTATGTTTTGCATAGGACTAGACATATGTTTCAGCAGCATTTGTTGAAACGATTATTGTTTCTCCATTGACTGGCCTTTGCACTGTTGTTGAAAATCAATTGACCATATAAGTTTGGGTCTATTTTTTAACTCTTCATTCTATTCTGTTGATATTGTTGTCTGACCTTTTGGCAACTACATTGTCTTGAAAACTATGTTTTACATGAAGTCTTGAAATCACATAATGTGTGTCCTCCAACATCTTTCTTTTTCAAAATTGTTTTGGCTGTTCTACTTCCTTTGCCTTTCCACATACATTTTTGAATTAGATTACCAATTTTTACAAGCTGTTCTGCTCATGTTTGGATTTGAATTGCATTGAATCTGTAAATCGCTTTGGGGAGAATTGACATCTTAACAATATTGTGTCTTCAGTCCACAAACAAGATATGTCTCCAATTTTTTAGACTTTCTTTGATTTCTCTTATCAGTGTTTTGTAGTTTTCTGAGTGCAGATATTATACATATTTTGTTAGATTTATACCTCAGTATTTCCATGTTTTGGAGGACCTATTGCAAATGATTAAAATCTAACTTTTAAATAGATTTTTGGGATTTTTCTTTATAGACAATCATATCATCTATAAATAGAAACAGTTTTATGTTTTATTTTCCAATATGTATGCCTTTTACTTCTTTTCCTTTCCTGCTTTCACTGGCTGGAATTTCCAAGAGTGGTGGAGCAGACATCCTTGCCTGTATAATTACCAATCTTAGGGGAAAAACATTGTCTATTGCCATTAAGTATGATGTTAGCTGTAGGTTTCTTGTAGATATCCTTTATCAGGTAGAAGTAGGCCCCTTCCTAGTTTTTTGAGGGTTTTTGTCATGAATGGATATAGAATTTTGTCAAATACATTTTCTCTACCTATTGTAATAATTACATGGTTTTTCTTCTCCAGTTTGTTCATATGGTGAATTACATTGATCCAGTTGTGAATGTTCACTTAATCTTTAATTTCCAGGATAAATCCCACTTGCTCAAAAAGTATTATCTTTTTTTTATGTATTATTGGATTCAGTATCTACGTTCATGGAGAGATTGGTCTGTAGTTTTTTTTCTTGTCATATCTTTATCTGGTGCTTGGTATCAGTGTAATGCTTATTGAATCAAAGGTTCAGTTGGGAAGCACTGCCTCTTCTTCATTTTTGGCAGAATGCGTGATAGAATTCATCAGTGAAACCATCTGGCCCTGGAGTTTTCTTTGTGAGAAAGTTTTTAACTACAAAATAAATTTCTCTAAGAGATATAGGACTATTCAGGTTATCGATCTCTTCTCAAGGGAGCTTTGGTAATTTGTATCTTTCAAAGAATTCATCCATTTCATCTAAGTTGTTAAGTGGTATAAAGTTATTCATAGTAGTCCCTTCTTATCATTTTAATGTCTGTAGGATCTATAATGAAGAAGTGCTCTCTGTTGTCCCAAATATTGGTAACTTGCATCTTCTTTTTATCTTTGTTAGTCTTGCTAGAAGTTTATCAATTTTTTTGTTTTCTTTTTGGAATTTTCCTCACTTCTTTTTTTTTGGTATCATTAATCTATAATTACATGAGAAACATTATGTTTACTAGGCTCCCCCCTTCACCAAGTCCCCCCCACAAACCCCATTAGAGTCACTGTCCATCAGCGTAGTAGGATACTGTAGAGTCACCACTTGTCTTCTCTGTGTTGCACAGCCTTCCCCATGCCTCCCCCCAGATTATGCATGCTAATCATAATGCCCCCATTCTTTTTCCCCCCGCTTATCCCTCCCTTCCCACCCATCCTCCCCAGTCCCTTTCCCTTTGGTAACTGTTAGTCCATTCTTGAGTTCTGTGATTCTGCTGCTGTTTTGTTCCTTCAGTTTTTTCTTTGTTCTTATACTCCACATATGATTGAAATCATTTGGTACTTGTCTTTCTCCGCCTGGCTTATTTCACTGAGCATAATACCCTCTAGTTCCATCCATGTTGTTGCAAATGGTAGGACTTGTTTTCTTCTTATGGCTGAATAATATTCCATTTGTATATGTACCATTTCTTCTTTATCCATTCATCTACTGATGGACACTTAGGTTGCTTCCATATTTGACTATTGTAAATAGTGCTGTGATAAACATAGGTGTGCATATGTCTTTTTGAAACCGGACTCCTGCATTCTTAGGGAAAATTCCTAGGAGTGGAATTTCTGGGTCAAATGGTATTTCAATTTGAGTTTTTGAGGAACCTCCATACTGCTTTCCACAATCGTTGAACTAATTTACATTCCCACCAGCAGTGTAGGAGGGTTCCCCTTTCTCCACAACCTTGCCAACATTTGTTGTTTGTCTTTTGAATGACGGCGATCCTTACTGGTGTGAGGTGATATCTCATTGTGGTTTTAATTTGCATTTCTCTGATAACTAGTGATGTGGCACATCTTTTCATCTGTCTGTCGGCCATCTGAATTTCTTCTTTGGAGAACTGTCTGTTCATATTCTCTGCCCATTTTTTAATTGGATTATTTGCTTTTTGTTTGTTGAGGTGCGTGAGCTTTTATATATTTTGGTTGTCAACCCTTTGTCGGATCTGTCATTTATGAATATATTCTCCCATACTGTAGGATGCCTTTTTGTTCTATTGCTGGTGTCCTTTTCTGTACAGAAGCTTTTCAGCTTGATATAGTCCCACTTGTTAATTTTTGCTTTTGTTTCCCTTGCCTGGGGAGATATGTTCATGAATAAGTTGCTCATGTTATGTTCAAGAGATTTTTGCCTACATTTTTTTCTAAGAGTTTTCTGGTTTCATGACTTACATTCAGGTCTTGAATCCATTTCAAATTTACTTTTGTGTATATGGTTAGACAATGATCCAGTTTCATTCTCTTATGTGTAGCTGTCCAGTTTCGCAAACACCAGCTATTGAAGAGGCTGTCATTTTCCCATTGTATATCCATGGCTCCTTTATCATATATTAATTGACTGTATATGTTTGGGTTAATATCTGGACTCTCTATTCTATTCCGCTGGTCTATGGGTCTGTTCTTGTGCCAGTACCAAATTATCTTGATTACTGTGGCTTTGTAGTAGAGCTTGAAGATGGGAAGCGAGATCCCCCCTGCTTTATTCTTCCTTCTCAGGACTGCTTTGCCTATTTGGGGTCTTTTGTGGTTCCATATGAAATTTTAAACTATTTGTTCCAGTTCGTTGAAGAATGTTGTTGGTATTTTGATAGGGATTGTATTGAATCTGTAGATTGTTTTGGGCAGGATGGCCATTTTGACAATATTAATTCTTCCTAGCCAAGAGCATGGAATGAGTGTCCATTTGTTAGGGTCCTCTTTAATTTCTCTTAAGAGTGTCTTGTAGTTTTCAGGGTATAGGTATTTTCACTCCCTTGGTTTGGTTTATTCCGAGGTATTTTATTCTTTCTGATGCAATTGTGAATGGAATTGTTTTCCTGATTTCTCTTTCTGTTAGTTCATCATTAGTGTATAGGAAAGCAACAGATTTCTGGGTAATAATTTTGTATCCTGCAACTTTGCTTAATTCCAATATTAGTTCTAGTAGTTTTGGAGTGGAGTCTTTAGGGTTTTTTTTGTACAATATCATGTCATCTGCAAATAGTGACAGTTTGACATCTTTGTTACCAATCTGGATGCCTTTTATTTCTTTGTTTTGCGTGATTGCCGTGGCTAGGACCTCCAGTACTATGTTGAATAACAGTGGGGAGAGTGGGCATCCCTGTCTTTTTCCCAATCTTAGAGGAAAAGCTTTCAGCTTCTCACTGCTAAGTGTCATGTTGGCTGTGGGTTTGTCTTATATGGCCTTTATTATGTTGAGGTACTTGCCCTGTATGCCCATTTTATTGAGAGTTTTTATCATGAATGGATGTTGAATTTTGTCGAATACTTTTTCAGCGTCTATGGAGATAATCATGTGGTTTCTGTCCTTCTTTTTGTTGATGTGGTTGATGTTGATGGATTTTCAAATGTTGTACCACCCATCCTTGCATCCCTGAGATGAATCCCACTTGATCATGGTGTATGATCCTCTTGATGTATTTTTGAATTCAGTTTGCTAATATTTTGTTGAGTATTTTTGCATCTATGTTCATCAGGGATATTGGTCTGTAATTTTCTTTTTTTGTGGTGTCTTTGCCTGGTTTTGGTATTAGAGTGATGCTGGCTTCATAGAATGAATTTTGAAGTATTCCCTCTACTTCTATTTTTTGGAAAACTTTATGGAGGATGGGCATTATGTCTTCTATACATGTCTGATAAAATTCACCGGTGAATCCATCTGGCCCAGGGGTTTTGTTCTTGGGTAGTTTTTTGATTACCGATTCAATTTCTTTGCTGGTAATTGGTCTGTTTGGATTTTCTGTTTCTTCCTTGGTCAGTTTTGGAAGGTTGTATTTTTCTAGGAAGTTGTCCATTTCTTCTATGTTTTCCAGCTTGTTAGCATGTAGATTTTCATAGTATTCTCTAATAATTTTTTGTATTTCTGTGCAGTCTGTCGTGATTTTTCCTTTCTCATGTCTGAATCTGTTGATGTGTATATATTCTCTTTTTCTCTTAATAAGTCTGGCTAGGGGCTTATCTATTTTCTTTTTCTTTTCAAAGAATCAGCTCTTGGTTTCATTGATTTTTTCTATTGTTTTATTCTTCTCAATTTCATTTATTTCCTCTCTGATCTTTATTATGTTCCTCCTTCTGCTGACTTTGGACCTCATTTGTTCTTCTTTTTCTAGTTTCCATAACTGTGACTTTAGACTATTCATTTGGGATTGTTCTTCCTTCTTTAAATAGGCCTGGATGCTATACACTTTCTTCTTAGAACTGCCTTTGCTGCTTCCCACAGAAGTTGGGGCTTTATGCTGTTGTTGTCATTTGTCTCCATACATTGCTACATCTCTGTTTTAATTTGGTCATTGATCCATTGATTATTTAAAAGCATGTTGTTAAGCCTCCATGTGTTTGTGAGCCTTTTTGTTTTCTTTGTACAATTTTTTTTCTAGTTTTATGCCTTTGTGGTCTGAGAAGTTGGTTGGTAGAATTTCAATCTTTTTTAATTTACTGAGGCTCTTCTTGTGGCCTAGTATTGGTCTATTCTGGAAAATGTCCCATGTGCACTCAGTGCCTCTGTGTCCTTACTTATTTTCTGTCTGGTGGATCTGTCCTTTGGAGTGAGTGGTGTGTTTGAAATATCCTAGAATGAATATATTGCATTCTATTTCCTCCTTTAATTCTGTTAGTATTTGTTTCGAATATGTCGGTGCTCCTGTATTGGGTGCATATATATTTATAATGGTTATATCCTCTTATTGGACTGACCCTTTTATCATTATGTAATGTCCTTCTTTATCTCTTGTTACTTTCTTTGTTTTGAAGTCTATTTTTTCTGATACAAGTACTGCAACACCTGCTTTTTTCTCCCTATTGTTTGCATGAAATATCTTTTTCTATCCCTTGACTTTTAGTCTGTGCATTTCTTTGGGTTTGAGGTGAGTCTCTTGTAGGCAGCATATAGATAGGTCCTGCTTTTTTATCCATTCTGTTACTTTCTGTCTTTTGATTGGTTCTTTCAGTCCATTTACATTTAGGGTGATTATTGAAAGATATGTACTTATTGCCATTGTAGGCTTTAGATTCGTGGTTACCAGAGGTTCAAGGGTAGCTTCTTTACTATCTAGCCGTCTAATTTAACTCTCTTATTAAGCCATTATAAACACAGTGTGATGATTCTTTATTTCTCTCCCTTCTTATTCCTCCTCCTCCATTCTTTATATGTTAGGTGTTCTATTCTGTACTCTTTTGTGTTTCCTTTGACTGCTTTTGTGAGTAGTTGATTTTATTTTTTGCCTTTGGTTAGTATTTGGTTGTTCTGCTTTCTTTGCTGTGATTTTATTTTCTCTGGTGACATCTATTTAGCCTTAGGAGTGCTTCCATCTGGAGCAGTCCCTTTAAAGTATCCTGTAGAGGTGGTTTGTGGGAGGCAAAATTCCCTTAACTTTTGTTTGTCTGGGAATTGTTTAATCCCTCCTTCATATTTAAATGATAATCGTGCTAGATACAGTATTCTTAGTTCAAGGCCCTTTTGTTTCATTGTATGAAATATATCATGCCATTCTCTTCTGGCCTATAAGGTTTCTGTTGAGAAGTGTGATGACAGACTGATGGGTTTTCCTGGGTAGGTGACCTTTTTCCTCTCTCTGGCTGCCTTTAATACTCTGTCCTTGTCTTTGATCTTTGCCATTTTAATTATTATCCGTGTTGGTATTGTCCTCCTTGGGTCCCTTGTGTTGGGAGTTCTGTGTGCTTCCGTGGTTCTGAGAGACTATTTCCTCCCCCAGTTTGGGGAATTTTTCAGCAATTATTTCTTCAAAGACACTTTCTATCCCTTTATCTCTCTCTTCTTCTGCTGCTACTCCTATTATGCAAATATTGTTCCATTTGTATTGGTCACACAATTCTCTTAATATTCTTTCATTCCTGAAGATCCTTTTATCTCTCTCTGCCTCACATTTTCTGTATTCCTGTTCTCTGATTTCTATTCCATTATCAGCCTCTTGCACCTCATCCAGTCTGCTCTTAAGTCCTTCCAGACATTGTTTTATTTCTGTATTCTCCTTCCCTACGTGCTCATTTAGCTGTTGCATATTTCTCCGCAGGTCCATCAGCATGGTTATGACCTTTATTTTGAATTCTTTTTCAGCAAGAGTGGTTAAATCTATCTCCCCAGGCCCTCACTCGGGGTTTGTCTGAGTAATTCTGGACTGGGCCAAATTCTTCTGCCTTTTCATGGCGATAGAGGTAGCTGTAGGCAGGTTGCACGTGTGTCAGCTGGGAGAACAAAGTCCTTTCCTGTTTACTGGTTGCCTTGCCCTTGTCCGTTTCCTGTGTGTTGGTTACCCGCACTCTTGTAGCAGCGTCTGGATTAATCCCCTAAGCTGCCATGGGCAGGGTCGCCGTCAGGGTAGCCCAGAGCCCTGAGGGGCATGGCAGGCACGCCGGGTGTGCTCTCCTGTGAGAGCAGTGCACCTTCACGCCTTGCCCTGGTTTATTCTGCCTGTGCTGGGCAGCTACACACTGGCGCTGTCCTTTGGGTCTGGCCCTGGTGGCTGTGCACAGGGAGGAGATTCTGGGTGGCTTCTAGGGGCGCAGCCACTCCTGGGCTGCTCCGCCGCTGCAGCCACCATGCCACTGCCGCGGGTGTGCGCGGCTGCTCCTGGGCCGCCCCGCCACTGTCACTGTCTTGCGCGGCCACTCCCGGGTTGCCCCGCCACTGCCTCAGGCGCGCGCAGCTTCTCCCCGCCGCCGGCGCACGCTGCCACTCTCAGGCTACTGGGATGCTGCGGGGGCTGCGCCGTCTGGGGGAATGACTGGCAGGCTGTTTGTCACCATGTGAGGCTTCAGAACTGTGCTGCCTCCCAGGGGATTAGGGCACCTGGATTTCCCTGGGATTCCCAGCTGCTTGGCAGCGTGTGCTGGGATGATTCCATCCAGCTGTGAGGTCCCTGTCCCTTTAAGACTTTCAAAAAGCACTCGCTTTTCACTTGTCCCAGGGGAGCTGGTTGCGGAGATGCGCTCGCCGATTTTGCTTTTCCGTTTCTCTAATATCCAGCATACTGTGTATCTGCGCTCCCGGTACGGATTTCCAGGGCTGGTTATTTAACAGTCCTGCACTTCCACTCCCTCCCCACTCTGACTCCTTTCCTTCTGCTGGTGAGCTGGGGTTGGGGGCACGCTCAGGTCCCACCGGTATGCGGCTTGTATCTTACCCCCTTCGTGAGGCGCTGGGTTCTCGTAGGTGTAGATGTAGCCTGGCTGTTGTACTGTATCCATTGGTCTCTCTTTTAGGAATAGTTCTATTTGTTGTATTTTCAAAAATATATATGGTTTTGGGAGGAGACTTCCGCTGCCCTACTCACACCACCATCTTGGCTCCTCTCTTCAAAGTTTATCAATTTTATTGGTCATCTTAAAAACACAGGTTTTGATCTCATGGATTTTTTTCTATTGATTTTCTGTCTTCAGTTTAATTGATTTCTGTTCTTTATTACACCTTCCTTCTGTTCACTTTTGGTTTATTTTGCTGTATTTTTCTAGTTTCTTGAGCTGTTGATTTGAGACTTTTCCCCTTTTCTAATATAGGTACATAGTGATATAAATTAACTCTAAATACTTCTTCAGTTGAATCCCACCAACTTTGATATGCTGTGCTTTCGTTTCATTTAATACAAAGTACTTTCTAATGGTCGTTTTGGCTTTTTTCTTCAACCGACAGGCTATTTATAAATTGCCAGAATGTTCTTGTGCTGTAATTGTCTGTAATGTTTCTTCCCTCTCTATACATTTAGGTTTTTGTTTTGTTCTTTTTGTGTTTGTGAATGTTTTCTGATTTTATACATGGAGTATGCACTACTTTTCTAATTAGAAAATAATCAATTAATATACAGTAACACTCCATAAAGAGCTTCATTTAATCCTCCAACATCTGCTTGAGAAACATAGAATCCATATTTAACAGATGTTGAAAACTGAGATGGAGAGAGTTCAAATGCTTTGCTCAGTGCCACAAACTAAAGCTCGTTAGGATTAAAACCCAGATTTTCTGATTTCTGGTTCATCATTCTGAAGAATCTGGAAGTAAAGACTTGAAAAGTAAATCGGAGTTTATCTTATGAGTAGTTGGAAAGAATCAGTGGAACCGTTGAAGCAGGAGTGTCTTCCGACAATTATCTTGGTGTAATTTTAGTGTGAAGTTTTGGTTACTAGTGAGGTTGAACATCTTTTCTTGTTTATGGCCTTTTCCCATTTCTTCTTCTCTTAATAGCTATTCAGGACCTTAGATCATTTTTCCATTGGATTGGTTGGTCCTTTACTTATTCATTTAAATGACTTAAAAATATTAACAGATACCAATACTTTATTTGTTGAAATACCTTCTTCTGGAGTCTTGCTTGCCTACCTTTTCTTTATTGTTTCAGTTTTGATTAGGGAAAACTGTACTAGAGAATGAGGGAAACTAGTGTTTGCTATAGAGAAATCTTGATTTATTTTGACCTTGTGTAATGGGAAGCAGCAAATAGAAAAGGATGGGATTAGAAGACAAATCTCATGGTTTGAAAATTCATTTACCAATCATCTTTCAGTTGCTTATATTTGTTGGCCACAGTGTGCTAGGCCATGTGATAGAGTAGAAAATAAAAGTTGCTTACTTTTGAGGACCTACCCTGAAGGAGAAATAAGGCATGTAAAAGTAAGACAAGTAACATAGTATGTGCTTAAGTAACCATGGTACAAGATAAGCTATGACTATCAAAACTTCTATTCCAATAAAGGGAAGGAGCCTTTACTTTTAAGTTAATAGGGAACTGTGTATGTAAGAAGGCTATAGAATGAATGATAGCCAGGACTATGGGTATTTTTTGCTCACCATTTTACCTGCAGCACTTAGCATAGTGCCTGACAAAGAATAAGGACCCAGATATTTGTTTAATGATTGCATGATGTTAGCATGTGTGGGCAAAGCCTTTTATAGGGACCTAACATAATGTGTTCAGTCCATGACTCCTACATCACAATCCAGCATGTCTGGGAATGATAGATCAGCATTTCAGACATTACCTTGCATTTCTAAAGCAAGGGAGCACATCCTATTCCAAAAGGACACATGACACGCTTCCTTTTCTTACCATTGTAACAGAGCAGTAGTCAGGATTTTGGCTTCGCTTAGGCAATGCTGGGTTTGACTATCATGTCTGTTACTGGTTATATGACCCTTGATTTCTCTTATCTATAAAATGAGACTGACAATAGTGCCTACCTTGCTAGGCCATTGTCCGATGAAATGAGCAAAACATGTAAACCACTGAGCCCATAGAGGGGATTCTATAAATACTCCCTGTGCCTCTTCTCTTGATATGCATTAAAACAAATGGAGCCTGTGATTGCCTTTGTATTTTATGACTTGGTCTATGTTTTCTAACATGGAGGCATATTCTCCATCTCTTCCCCTCACAGATTCAGAGACGTATTGTGTGTTTCAAGACAAGAAGTACAGAGTGGGTGAGAGATGGCATCCTTACCTGGAACCTTATGGGTTGGTTTACTGTGTCAACTGCATCTGCTCGGAGGTACAATTGCTCATGGCATGTGATTTCCCAGTTTGTTCCTCAGCCTGCCGCGGTGCTTTCAGTGCCCAGATGGCCAGTAGGCACGGGTGATGAAAGCCAGGAAGGAGTTAAGAAGCAGATTGTAAGAAAAAGTATACATCTCCTGTCCTTTTTCTCTATTGCCTTTTGGCTTGATTTTCACGGGGCCTCTGAGTATTTGCTGAGAACAGATGCTTATGGTCTCTTAGGTGAATAATGTGGGACGTATTGGGAGAAGGTAGAATACTTTGATAGTGAAAACGGGGGAAATATAGCTCAATATAATGCCTGGCTTACAAGACAATTGTTTTTGAAAGCCATTTTGAAGGCTGGCCTTTTAGAGAAGAGAGGACAGAGCACATACCAGGTCATTGGCAGAGCACAGTTTAAAGTTGTCTTAGTCAGTAATTATAATTAGGATTGAGGATGTGAAACCTTGGCCTGTACCTGGAGAGGACTACAGTTCTCTTGGCTTGGCCTTGGCTCCTATCCAGTCACTCAGAGAGGCATTTGGACACTGTAAATGCCATCTTTACAGTAGACAAAGTGGGTAGTCTCATCTTTCCATGGCCCAGGACTGCAGCTGTGGTCTGTCTTTCTGAGCAAGCCTCTACTGTCATCTGCTAGGCCAGGGTTTCTCAGCCTCTGCACTGCTGACATTTGGGAACAGATAATTCCTTGCTGTAGGGGCTGCACCTTATAGGATTTTCAGCAGCATCCTGGCCTCTACCTCCTAGATGCCAACCATACAAGCCCAAATTGTGACAACCCAAAGTGCCACTAGACATGGCCAGAGTTGCTTGGGGAGCAAAATGAGCTCTGATGGAGAACCAATGTCCTGTCCAGTTGGGATGAGAGGCCTTGTACTAGGCCTTGAGAAGTGAGAACTCTGAACACATAGAAAGAATCTTCAAGACCAGCCTGTCACTTGAGACCTCGTGGAATCACTGCAATATGCCCAGGTGGAACAGAGGCAGCCACTTGCAAGGCCAATTCTTTTGCCATTTAAATCCAGAATATTAAGCCTGTGGAAACCTAACCTTCAGGCAGCATCCCGAGGTGTTAAGAGGCTGCAGGGCTCTAGAGTTTAAGACCAAACTTCCATTCCTGGCCCTGCCTGCTCTGAGCCATGTTACGGTGGACACCCTACCTAACCTCTCCGAGATTCCTTCAGCTTCTTTTTCTTTAAGATGGGATAATGCTGTTACCTATTTCTCAAGGTTGTGGTAAGGATTAAATTCACGAATCCATTTCAATCACTTAAAACAGTGCTTGGTCACAGTCAACATTCAAGAAATATTAACTGCTCTTGCCGTTATCATCATCATAACGATCATTATGGTGTTCATTACCTCTGTTCATCTGTTAGCTCTAGAACAGAATTCAGTACAAAGCATTAAGCAGGAATCAGTTTAGATCTCAGCCAGGAACGGTTGTTTCTGATGGGCTTTGGTGATTTCCCTTCAGGGTGATAGCACCTGTCTCAGAGGAGTGTGACCCTTAAGGAAGTTCTGCAGTGTTTCCAAATGTAACACTCCGAATGTTTATTGGAGAAGGTACATGAGAAAAGAAACAGGTTTGTAAGGTGGTTCTGATTTGGATAAAAGAAGTCTGCCCCTTTAAGTGGCTGGAGTAGGTACTTGATAGAGCCTCTTGGGATTGATTAACTGCCTGGTGTGGCATGACTGTGTCCTATTCTTGACCCAACACATTGGAAATGGACAGCTAACCCCTGGGGGCGGAAGCTTATCTGTCTGCAGGGCAGTGAAAATGTTAATATGGTCCCAAGGCCAACAGCTCATGTGCTAGGCATCTCTTCATCCTTTTCATCACCCTATTCCCTGACAAGAGCCTTGACAGATGCACATAACCCTTGCTTCAAATGAATTATGGATGGAAAATGTTAATGCAAAATTGATTTCCAAAGTCTTCCTTTGTTGTAACAATGGATGAGAGCTGTCAGAGCTGGGGATCTTGGCACTGTAAGTCAGGCAAGGACCCAGTCGCCCCACCCAGGCACACTGGGCAGTCAGTTCGATTCCAGACTCCAGCTTGTTCTCAGAAAAATTTGGGCTGGAAATGAGAAGAGGCATTCAGCCTACCAGACCAAGGCAGAGTTATATGGAATCCAGGATCCATGTGCTAGGGATATCGCCTTGCCCAGGGGTGGGTAGCGACTCAAGGACCCATTGCTCACCATCCCTTCCCTTTCCTTCCATGGCACTGGGTAGGTGATTATGAAATCAGACTAGGCTCTTGGAAAAGGCAGGCAGCTAGAGCTGGGGGATGGTAGAAATGCTACAGATCCAGGCCAGAAGAAGCATGAGGCTTTGAAAACTGGAGCAGTAATGATCCCAGCCTTAGAAAAATATGCCAGTAAGCTATCAAACAACCCAGCAGAGGTGCTAGTGATGAGAAGAAGAAAGAAAATGCTGATTTCATTCTGCTTCTTGGGAATGCATTATTCACTGTCTTGATGAGTCCCTACATGACTGTTTCCTGAGCTGACATGATCCCAGTGACCTTTGAAAGACATTAATTCTTTTTCTTGGTTGCACCTCTCTTTTAGAATGGCAATGTGCTTTGCAGCCGAGTCAGATGTCCAAGCCTTCATTGCCTCTCTCCTGTGCATATTCCTCATCTCTGTTGCCCTCGTTGCCCAGGTAAACCAGTTCACCTTTTTTTTGTCCCAGCTGTGGTTCTCCTTCCTCTTCCACCCAACCCACTCCATCTTCCTAATTCCCCAGAAGGGAAACTTCCAGACAGAAATAACAATAGGACACTTTTAGGCAGCCTGCACTGGCCCCTAAATACTCTTTATAGCCCAAGTGGGGCACATTCTAGGCTCTAATAAGTTATTGGGTACCCAGTAATAGATTTTCATTGGGCTTTTAATCATTTGAAGATGGATATCAATTGGGGGAAGGGAATTGTGGCCCAGAGATTTCTGCCGTAAACAGCCTCTTCCTGCCATGGGCACAGGGCACCAGGGGAGTTGTAGCAGCATGGCATGTGTCCTCTGCAATTAGTGCTGGAATTGCATCTGAGCATAGCTTCTAAATGACGAGGGGCTGTTCATAAATCATAGGAGCTGAACCAGTGAGGTTTATGACAGTATAAAGCTGCCTGCCTGCGTGCTGCATAGGCACCTCCTCCAGACTGCACAGTTATTATGTACACGTTGTTAAAAGCAAATCTAAGGGGGAAGTGGGCAGTGACTTTTTCACAAGGTTGTTAGGACGTCTACTTTCATGGTTTGCGGCTAAGGTGTTTGTCTGAGGCAGGGGCTCCCTCAATGACACTTTGTTCACATCTGACTGAGGCCTGGCCCCCACACCAGAGGCGTGCAAGCATGGAATGATTCACAGAATGCCTGTGGGCCCGACAGCAGTCTTAGGAAAAGCTAAGTGACAGTCTTGTGAGCTGGGCAGCAGCAGCTTTGTAGTCCTGTAAGTCAATTCTCTTTCCCCTTGGGACAGAGGTTCTTGGGTTGGGGTCTGTGGGTGGGCTTTACAGGGTCAGCAAACCCTTTAAAGTTGTTGGCAGTTTTTACCGTAACTATGTATATGTGTAAATTACTTTAGAGAGGATCCATAGCTTTATTGGTATTCCTGAAGGGGGCATACATGATCCTAAAGACATGAAGAGCCACTACTCTAGGGCATAAATGATGCTTTTGTAAGTAGTACAGAATTTCCAGAACTTGTAAGAGAGAAACCAAAAGTGTCAGGGCAACAATGGTAGGAATGAGGTTCCATGAAAGTTCAATTAACTGAAATGTTACAGGAAAGGAGTTTTTGTTCAATGGAGAAGAAATGCTCAAACCCTTTTTGCCACCACTTTCATAAAGTATACTTTCCCGTGTCAGTAAATAGACTCCGATGAACACAGGGTTCTTTCCCAGCTGGCAGATCATGCCCTATCACAGGCTGATCATTTAGAGTATTGGTGATAATAACATATGCTTCAAGATGTAAAAGACTCACCTGGCATATAATCAGTCCAAAAGCTGTCCTTTGGAAGAAATCCCTAAATGAGGCTTAATTATTTTTGTACATGTTTATTTGCTTCTTCTACTTAAAGAGTGTGGTATGGGAGGGGTTTTGGTAGATAGGAACACAATTTCTTAAAAAAAGACTAACTGGACAGCTTTTTAAAAAATCTGCCAGGTTGCCTGTCAAGTAGCATAATAAAAGCTTTTTTCCTCAGAAGTCAACAAAAGTGGTCTAATGTCATAGGAATTTATCTAAACTATGTAGAGATTGATCCACCCTGGGAAAGAGATTGAGGCATGTCCCAGACACAAAGCAAAGGCAAAAGAACATAGAGTGGAATATGGCTGTCACCTACATAACAGGTGCATAACAGGAGGCAGGTATTGAGGAAAAGGTAAAGTATAAACTGGCAGTTCTTTTCATAGAAAAAGAAAGTGTTAAAAAAAATTGAGGTCATAAGTACCAGAAAATTGAGAGATAAACATATTGTCTTTAAGTCTGAAAAAGCCCATTTTATGGAGCATAGAAACCAGCTGTTCATTTTCTTTCCCTTCTTGTTCTTGCATGTCACTTCCTTGTGAGTTCATTTTTCTTCTTCTTAACTATAACCATTAATGGTTCTTTCTGTGGGTAATGGCACCAAATTCCCTAATACTTATATGCAAAAATGTCTTCATTTTGTCCTCATCTGTGAATGATAATTTGGCTGGGTATAAAATTTTAGGTGCCTGTTTATTTTTCTTCAGCACTTTGAAGATATTACCAAATGGTTTGTTGACTTCCTTTGTTTATGGATATTCTGCTGTTTGATTGTAATTCTTTTGTAAGTAACCTGTTTTCTCTTTGTATCTTTTAAGATTTTTCTTTTTTTCTTTGATGAGGTATGTAGATATGTGGTTTATTTTTATTTAGCCTGCTTAACACATTATTTTTTTCAGTCAAAGGACTCAAGATTCTCTAAAATTTTTAGTTATTATTTTTATGAAAATGACCTCATCGCCTTCTTTTCTATTATCTCAAAGATGCTTTTGGCATATGTTGTTACGGCTCATTTAATTTATCCTCTCTGTCTCTTACTGTCTCCTTTATTTTTTCTATCTTGGTATACTCCCTGTAATGGTGAATTACTTTACTTCTGCCCTCCATTTCATAAATTCTTTCTCCAGCCTTTCCATGCCTAACATTTAGGCCATCTTTTGGGTTTTGTTTGTTGTTTTATTTTCAATAACTCTATTTCCCCCCACGGTTTTGAAGTATATTTAAAAATGTCTACATGTTGCTGTTTAATAATCCCTTGTTATTATTTCTTGGGATTTTATTCTTTTCTTTATTTCTTAATGTCATTTAAAGTTCAGTTCAGATTGTTCAAATATCTATAGTTTTTCAAGTTTGAATTCTTGACAGAATTTCCCCATTTTCAGAAATTTTTGTTTAAAGTTCCCAGGCCACTTGCAGACTGTAGTTCTTGCTCAGCTATCTGGCCCCAACTGTCTGTATCCAGTCCTAGCTGCCAGTGGATCATATGTCTTTGGGCCCCATTTATTGCTATACTTTCTTTCTATATTTCATTCCACAGAGTCTTCTTTTGTTTCTGAGTGTGATTTTGCAATTTTAAAGTTTGATTGATTGATTGATTGATTGTTAGTTGTACATTTCATCTCTCCCTCTTCTTTGTTTGGAAAGAGCAGGGAGTTTTCTCATGTGCTCTCTCTGCCATATTGTACTGGAATGCAAACCAGCTATTCTTTCTTTCTACTGAAGATAAAACAAGAGTAAACAGGTTTAAACCATAGCAGAGAAGAATGGAGTTTGATAAAAGGATGAACTTTGGCACAGAGTAGTTGTTAAATCCTAGAATAAATGACTAAGGAGAATTTTAGTCTCTTTACAGCATATTTCTGGAAATAAAAAGGTACCCACCCATCTGAGATAGAGTTGTCACTGATCTGCTTTGAGACAGGGCAATGGCTTTGATGACTTCTCTGTATTCCTTCCACCCCAGTGATTATTCAGCATGAGGAAACTCATGCCTTCAAGGCCACAGGAATGTTTGGTCAAAGGAAAGCACTCTAATTTTCTATCTTAACCCAGTGGAAGTCACTGTGATGGAAATGTCCTCACTTTAAAACAGAAGGTTTAAAGCAAAGATGATGAACAAACTGTATCAAAAAGAGACACAAACAAGGAAATCATATACCCAAGGTTTTGGCTTTACATACTATCCTTTAGCAGTATTGACTTCTGGGAATATTCACCTGGGAGGACCTGGTGGGAGGGTTCTACTAGCCACTCCTAGAGCTCATCTTCCATTGGAGGAGACAGAGGAGGTTTTGTCACCCCCGCCCCATTTGTTTCTGTGTTTGCCGTGACTTATGCTTTCCAAACTTCCTACCTTTGAAATTTCCAAGGTTCCCACCTGCATTTGAGGTTGTCTCCTGCAGCTCCCGCTGAACCGTAGAAATCAGAGGATGCAGACAGTTTCTCCAGAATTACCAGAGAGAAATCTATGCTGATACCCATGAAGAGCAAATGAAAATTTTTTCATCAGCTCTTCCTCAAGTCTCTCTGGCAGAGGTCCAGTCTTGGTCACATACATCAGGGCTCTACAGGGCCCAAAGAGGCTGTTGCCACATGGAGGCTAGAACATTCTTAATGGAAAATTCAAGACTGTGCAGAAGTCAGAAAGGGCACTAAATCCATCCCAGTCTTTAAGCAGGTCTCTCTTTAGTCCCCAGTAATGACAGATTTATAGGAATGAAATTCCTTATCTTCTTTTTTGGGGGAAGTGGAGTAGTTAAAGGGAGAGGGAGAGAAAGAATATGATTTATTTTCTTTTGTTCTTTATACTTAAGTTCATTATCAAAAGGAGACTTACATAGTGATTAGTGACCAACAGCCTAAACCATGATATTATCTAACAGGGATTTATATGCCATTCTTAATGAATTTGCTATTCAGAATTAATATATTTGGGTTTCCTTGGAGGTATTCCAGCATTCCTGGGTCATTAAAGAGTTGTTATAAAATTTCCAAAATAACTATTTGATCTGTTACCAGATATCTGTTAATCCACCATGTGCCCTTTTGGCTAGATGTAAAAATATTTAGTTCTATGGTAAGATTTTATCAGGGACAGTGATACTGTGGTTTTACCAAGAGAAGCATCCCAGGCTTTTAAATTACTGCTAGGTTAAGGAAACAATCTTTCCAATGATGCCCTGCAGTCTGTGTGTTCCCATAAGGAGAAGCTGGGACCTCTCTGCCATTTCTCTAGACAGTAGTTGGGTTGTGAGCTAAACAGTGAATGTAGGCATTTTTGCTATAATGCAATGTATGCAT
The DNA here is from genome assembly GCF_030020395.1 of Manis pentadactyla. NCBI lineage: Eukaryota > Metazoa > Chordata > Mammalia > Pholidota > Manidae > Manis > Manis pentadactyla. The sequence goes on along the minus strand of NC_080038.1, from coordinate 106,032,408 downwards.
TTCTGAATATCCTCACATTCTGCAAAATTGTACACTGAAAAATAACATGGCTTAAGGAAAAAACAGGGTTGGAGACAGCAACTTGAAACTTCATGCAACTTTGTAACCAGAGTACTAATAAAACAACTACATTAATAAAATAACTAACATGATTTAAAAAGGCATCTTAGATTTCTAAAAAATAAGAGGCTATTACAGAAAGTAAAAGCTTCACCTTTTAAAATGGTGACATTAGCTTGAAGGAAGGGTTGAAGCTGCTGAATTATAGAGACAAGAGAAAAAGGCACAAAGATCAGACAGAATCATGGAATAAACACTTTTAAGACAGACTGTATGGCCAAACTGAGCCAACAGGAAGAATGTGGGGTGAATGGGAATAGGGTAGAGTAGTGTATTCCTTCGTGGTTTGCTGATTTCAGTTGTGTTAGTGTACTTGGCATTAAGCTATTATCACTTGATGGCATAAAATATTAATTTGCTGGGAAAAATCATGTGTGAACTGATGCAATTTCTATTTTGTACCAACATCATTCTCTTATTTGCCGCTTGCCTCTGAACAAGTTGGGATTGCACAGACCTGTGCTATGGTAGAAACAGAGTATAAGATGAAGTAGATACATGGCATTTGGCCTTTGACAGTTTCAACTGAGGGCTGCAAGTCACTCACCCACTCTGAATCTGCTTTTGGGTCTGTAATCACTGACCTGTCTGCATGTGGTGTCCCCCTTGCCTCCCATCCCATACATTTATATAAAAAGGAGGTCTAGATCCATCACTATGTCTGTGTCCATGCCTATGACTTCTTGTCTTATAGTAATCAAGTAAACAGGCCTGTTTTGCGCCTTTCAGTTTTTTTTGTTTCTTACAGCAAAAGTTCAAGGGGGGATTTATTTAGTTATTTTATTATGGTAAAGAATGCATAACATAAAATTTATGATTTTAAAGCTGCAATTCAGTGACATTAAGAACATACACAATATTGTGCAATCATCACCACTAATCTAGTTCCCCAAGTTTTTCATTACCCCAGAAGGAAACCCTGTGCCCATTAAACAATCACTCCCCATTACCCTCTCTGCCTGCCAGCCTCTGGCAGCCACTAATCTGCTTTCTGTTTCTAGGAATTTTCCTATTCTAGACATTTCATATAAATGGGCTCATACAATATATGGCCTATATTGTGCCCAGCTTCTTTCACTTAGCATAAAGTTTTCAAGATTTATCCATGTTGTAGTATGTATCAGTACTTTGTTCCTTTTCATGGCTGAATAATATTCCAGTGTATGGACAGACCACAGTTGGTTTTATCCATTCATCAGTTGATTGGCATTAGAGTTGTTTCCCCTTTTTGGCTATCATATTGACTAGTACTGCTATGAACAAGTTTTTGTGTGGCATATGTTTTTGATTATTTTGGTTATATACCTTGGAGTGGAATTTCTGAGTCATGCTAATTCTATGTTTACCTTATTGAGGAATGTCTTCCAAATTTAAATTTAAATTAATTGGAATTTTTAAAATGCCAAATTTTAAAGCTGCTCCATTTACTTTGGTTCATCTCTTTGAGTACCCACTGCCTGCCATCCTCGTGGTTGCCACTGATTGCTGCTGTTGCCATTATCCATGTCTGATCTCCACTGCTCTCTCCTCTGTTCTTTTGTTCTTTTTTGAATTCTTTATTTACTTGCCTCTTGGATTTTATTGGCAAAAGCCAATTCCTTTCAAACAGCAACAGCTCATTAGCATATTCTTTTCTCTCAAGGCAGCTAGGATAGCTAGAATAAAAGCAAGATGGTCAATCAGGCCATTTTTTTGCCTGCAAAAATTAATATATGGTTTAAAAAAACCTCTTTCTGGGTCTAGAGCTCTTCAAAAGCCCGAGGAATCTGGAATGTTGGTCTCTGGATAGCAGAGATTTTACTTTTTTATTATTATTGTTATTTCATTACTAGTATTCCTATACTGATTGTTGAGAGGTAGCCACACATACATTCACTGTTGATCACTAGACCCTCTGTGTCTCTACTGTCTGCTTTTTTACCTTTTCGACCCCTTTCACTCTCTTCCACGCTTTATTTCTATTATTTGGCTCATATACTTGGTCCTTCAACACTGTACAGGGTATGAAGGGTTAAAACCTTCTTCAGGAAAGTGGACCCAACCTGCCTCCTGCCAGGTGAGGTGATCTTTGTCTCTGGTAAACCCTGGGGATTTAGTTGCTTTTTGAAAAGAATGTGATTTCCTGTTGACATGCTAGAGGCCCTTATGTTATATAAAAACAAGACTTTTGGGAAAGCTATGATTTTCCTTTGTAGTAGAGCAGAACTCAGTGGATGTTAACCAAAGCTGGCCCTATGCAAAGGTGAAAAAGGTGGCACTTCATTGAGGGATACCAAGAAGCCCCATTTGTCCCAGAGAACTCTTCCATTTGCTTTCTATATTTAAAAATACTGCCACCATTACAATGACTCTTCTGGGTTAAAGCAGTGTTTCCCAAAGTTTGTTGCGAGGAATACAATTTTATGGGATGATGATGGGGTTTACAAGGGAGAACATCTATGGGCCAATGAACTTAAGAGTTTCCGGATTAGAGAAAGTTAAACAGGCTTCTTTTAATGCAGGGCTTCTCAGAGCCTTCAACAGATTAATGTGCATTATGAATCTACAGAGAGCTGTATGGGATGTAGTATTTTCTGAATTTTCTCAGCCATGGAATCCATTTTCTGTTGAGTACTTTAAAGGATTAGTGTTCTTTAATATATGTTTTAGGAAGCCTTGGATTCTGCCATTCACTTTGCAGAAATTATTTATATTATAGCAATTAGCTGTTGGTATATGCAGAATCTTAGTTTGGAAAAGTTCATTAGGGTAGCAGGCCATTTTAGAACAAGACCCCAAAGCAATGTCACTCAAACTTTAGTGTGCTAAAGGATCACTTTGGGAGAGTTGATAAAATTTTTTTAGGATTCCCAGATCCTACACTAAAAATTCTAAGTCATTTCAGTTGTAATGGGTATTCTGCACTTTAAACAAGCACCAATTAATTCTGATGCACTCGGACTGTGGACTGAACTGTGGTAATAGATCCCAGGGAAGATCTTGGTAAAGGAGGACAAGAGCACTGCCTACAGAGAGCTGTGCTGACCAATATCTTGGAGTAGAGGGCGCTGCAAAGGGCCAGGGGCAACATGACAACATTGTTTCTCTGATAATGGGGAGCACAAGCACCCCAAAAACATACTTTGGCTGTGTGACACTTCCCTAGGACCAACCCTGCAGTAATATGCATACTGTGTTCTATCTGGCCGACCTCGCTGCTTTCCCAGAGCTCCCACCCAAAGCCTTTTTCTTCTGCCGTCTTCCACATTCAGAGCCCCTGGCTGTCATGTCCAGAAAGAAGGACCCTCCGTGGGGAGCTCCCGCCTCTACCCCGCCCATTGTCCATGACTTGTTGTTGGCGAGAAATGAATGGCATTTCTCGGAATTAGCCCAGGAATTTCTGCTGATAAACAAATGAAACTCTCAAAGGGAAAAGCAATCAACATAGTTTGAAATAAAATCAGTGTTTTCAGCTTAGTCTGTTTTCAACTTAGTTTGACATAAGAGTCTCAACTAGGGTATTTTAAGGAAAGGTTTAGTAAAATGTCCCTTAGTGAGCTTTCCTCCTGGTCTCAGGGCTGGCCCTTAAACCAGGGCCTGCTTTCTGAGGAGGTGGAGCAGGCGATTATTACCCTGATTTCCTGTGACCTGTGACCCCAAGGCCTGTCTGGCTAGCATTGTGTCAGCCTCCCCTCTCCTCCCTCACTTCCCTCCCCCAGGTGCCTGATAACTGAAATGCTATCATTGTTACAGCTTCATCATTTTAATTTAGGTTTTGATGCCTGATAAATTCATCTATCTTTGAAAGTGGTAACTTACCTCTGTTTAATCATTTTTAATTTAATCTGTCCACAGGATCTAGAAAGCAGAACTTGATAGTAGAGAGTAGAGGTGGGTGGGGGAGATGGCTGGGTGCCTGCAGGAGTCAGAGGTGGGGAGTGGTTGAAGGAGGAACATCGGGAGTCAGGCTGTACCTTTCCTGCAGTCCTGCAGAGCCCCAGGCCTCTCTGTAATAGCGAGGCTAAGTTCTTTATTCGAGGCTGAGGCGCAGTGGTTTCTAGGATGAGTTGCCAGCTCTCGAGTTTTTCACTTTGGGGTTGTTAATTTAAAACCAATATGTTCCAGAAGTAACCAGATATCCCCGCTATCTGTTGCCTAGAGCCAAAGGGTTTCACTTCAGGGTTTTGGATGCAAAATAACTATAACCCAAAAGGTTTACCAGATTATTTGCAGCCACTAAGATAAATAACAGTCTTTATTAGAATGATTTTTATCTGATTTTTGTATTTAGATTTTTACACTGTCAGCTATTCCCTAGAAGTGATCTTAGAAACTGGCAGCCTTAGGGTGTCAATTATTGAAATCTGTTCCAAAATCCACCTCCTCACAGGATTCCATTTTTGGCCATCAGAGCAGTCCACTTTATAAATGTCTTGATATGTTGTCTCTTGTCTTTGCCACATGTCTGCTGGGTCCCAGAGATGGAGAAGTGGCTCAGCAATAGCTGTGAGGATGCTGAAACAGTGTTTTGAGGGCTGTCCTCCCCGAATTGGAAAGAGACTATGAAGTATATATACTGTATCTTTAAAGAAAGGGGTACATCAAAGCTGTCTGCAGGGGGCGGGGGCAGGAAGAAGGTTGCTTGTTTTTTTTTAATTGGGGAGAAAGGAAAAGATATCAGACTTTGCAGTAGTCTCCAAAGAGATTACTTTTGCAACACAAAGACAAGAGAAGTGTCCCTGCAAGCTCTATTTTCTTTTTTTTAGCGAATTTGAGCAGCTTTGATTTTTTCACATTCACAAGATCATGCTGTCAGGGATCTAAGGCCAAATCAGAGTCCACACTCACCAGCATACCTTTTCTATGGCATGTTCCTTTATGATTTTAAAAGGAGAGAAATGGGGGTTGAGAAGGAGGGAAATTTGGCTTGCTTGCATCCTTGCTGTGTTTCTTTGTTTCCCTTCCTCCCGCTCTCCTTCCCTCCCGCTCTCCTTCCCTCCCTCTCTTCCTTCCTTCTCCTTTAAAAAAAAACTCTTACTTAAAAAAAAATTATTGCAGTAAAATATACGTAACATAAAACTGCCATTTTAACCACCTTTAAATGTACAGTTCTGTGGCATTAAATACCTTCACATTATTGTGCCCCCATTACTACCATCCTCTGGGGAGTGTTTTCATCTTCCCCACCGGAAGCTCTGTCCCCAGTAAACAACTTTGCATTTCCCCCTCCCCCAGGTCTTGGCAACCATCATTCTACTGTCTGTGGCTATGAGTTTGACTACTGTAGGCGCTTCATGTAAGTGGAGCCATACAGTAATATTTCCTTTCCTGACTGGTTTATTTCATTGAGCACAATGTCTTCAAGGTGCATCCATGTCGTAGCCTATCTTTCTTTTCTAAACAGGGAAGAGGGTGGAGAAGAAATTAGAGAAGAGCCTGGTGGTAGAGATGAGGAAGTGAAGTGAGGAGATAACCAAGGGGTCTTAGAAGAATCTAGCAAATGTTGGTTTTCAGAGCACATTTTTCATAGGATAAAGAAGACTCCTGAGACACTGTGTCTTCTTGAACATGACAGCCATGGCAAGCGATAACTAGCAGTAATGACTGAGTGACACTCTGGTTTTGAATGACAGATATATTCCTTATTAACGTTTTCCAGGGGTCTTCAGAGAGCAGCATCTACTAGTTGCTGGTTACTGGCAGGTTTTGTCATTTTTGAAGAAATCCATAGGGGTAGAGCTGTGTCCCTGTTTCCCTTTATCTGGAGAACTGCATTTCCAAAAGGGCTTCCTCTGAGATTGCTTTCTGAGGGAAATCCTGTCCAGAGCCATTCAGTATGGTTTTACTTGAACAATTATTAAAGGATCAGAGTATCAAGCCCATGAGGCAATGTTGAAGGAAAAGTATAATTATTAAGCCTGGTGAAGGAAAGACTGAAGGGAATTCAACAATCTTTAGAAAGATAAATGGGTCTTAAAGGATGCTAACCAGCTTTCTCCTTCCATCTCCAAAGTGAGGGGAGGGGGCATGGGCCCAAATGAGCCTCAGCATAAAAAAGTTATACATGGGGAAGGACTTCCAGGCACCAACAGAAGTCTTTCGAAAGTGAGGCTAGTACAGCTCACGCTTAACATTAAGTAAAAAGCAAGACACGTGCATGCACAAATGCATAGAGTGCGTTTCAATTAATATGAAGTTCACAACAGGCACAACTGTATTGTTTAGGGAGGTGTAGAAATTTGATGAGACTAGTGAAAAGCAAGGCAATGATTATTCGAAAAGTCATGACTGTGGTTTCCCCTTGTGGGGAGGGAGGAGGCCTTCTGGGATGTTGGCAATGTCCTCTTTCTTGACCAGCATGGTAGTTACAGGGACGTTTGCTTTATAGTCATCAAGTCAACTGGACATCTACGTTTTTGGTATGTAAGTTATATTTCCCAGCACAATATGTTTTTTTGTGTGTGTGTTTTGTTTATTTTTAATTTTGGTACCATTAATATACAATTACATGAGCAACATTGTGGTTACTAGATTCTCCCCATTATCAAGTCCCCACCACATACCCCATTACAGTCACCGTCCATCAGTGTACTAAGATGCTATAGAATCACTACTTGTCTTCTCTATGCTATACTGCCTTCCCCATGCCCCTCCTACATAATGTGTGCTAATCATAATGCTCCTTTTTCCCCTTCCCCCTCCCTTCCCACTGCCCGCTACCAGTTGCTTTCCCTTTGGTAACTGTTAGTCCATTCTTGGGTTCTGTGAGTCTGCTGCTGTTTTGTTCCTTAGTTTTTCTTTGTTCTTATGCTCCACAGATGAGTGAAACATTTGGTACTTATCTTTCTCTGCCTGGCTTATTTCACTGAGCATAATACCCTCTAGCTCCGTCCATGTTGTTGCAAATGGTAGGATTTGTTTTCTTCTTATGGCTGAATAACATTCCATTGTGTATATGTACCACATCTTCTTTATTCATTCATCTACTGATGGACACTTAGGTTGTTTCCATTTCTTAGCTATTGTGAATAGTGCTGCAATAAACATAGGTGTGCATATGTCTTTTTCAAACTGGGCTCCTGCATTCTCAGGGTAAATTCCTAGGAGTGTAATTCCTGGGTCAAATGGTATTTCTGGTTTGAGTATTTTGAGGAACCTCCATACTGCTTTCCACAATTGTTGAACTAATTTACATTCCCACCAGCAGTGTAGGAGGGTTCCCCTTTGTCCACATCCTCGCCAACATTTGTTGTTTGTCTTTTGGATGGTGGCCATCCTAACTGCTGTGAGGTGATATCTCATTGTGGTTTTAATTTGCATTTCTTTGATAATTAGTGATGTGGAGCATCTTTTAATGTGCCTTTTGGCCATCTGAGTTTCTTCTTTGGAGAAGTATCTGTTCAGATCCTCTGCCCATTTTTTAATTGGATTATTTGCTTTTTGTTTGTTGAGGTGTGTGAGCTCTTTGTATATTTTGGATGTCAACTCCTTATTGGATATGTAATTTACGAATATATTCTCCCATACTGTAGGATGCCTTTTTGTTCTACTAATGGTGTCCTTTGCTGTACAGAAGACTTTTAGTTTGATATAGTCCCACTTGTTCATTTTTGCTTGTTTCCCTTGCCTGGGGAGATATGTTCATGAAGAAGTTGCTCACGTTTATATTCAAGAGAATTTTGCCTGTATTTTCTCCTAACAGTTTTCTGGTTTCATGACTGACATTCAGGTCTTTGTTCCATTTTGAATTTACTTTTGTGTATGAACTTAGACAGTAATCCAGTTTCATTCTCTTGCATGTAGCTGTCCAGTTTTGCCAACACCAGCTGTTGAAGAGACTTTCATTTCCCCATTGTGTATCCATGGCTCCTTTATCGTATATTAATTGACCACATATGGTTGGGTTAATATCTGGACTCTCTTTTCTGTTCCACTTGTCTATGGGTCTGTTCTTGTGCCAGTACCAAATTGTCTTGATTACTGTGGCTTTGTAGTAGTGCTTGAAGTTGGGAAGTGAGATCCCCCCTGCTTTATTCTTCCTTTTCAGGATTGCTTTGGCTATTCAGAGTCTTTTGTGGTTCCATATGAATTTTAGAACTATTTGTTCCAGTTCATTGAAGAATGCTGTTGGTACTTTGATAGGGATTGCATTGAATCTGTAGATTGCTTTAGGCAGGATGGCCATTTTGACAATGTTAATTCTTCCTCACCAAGAGCATGGGATGAATTTCCATTTATTAGTGTTCTCTTTAATTTGTCTTAGGAGTATCTTGTAGTTTTCAGGGTATAGGTCTTTCACTTCCTTGGTTAGGTTTATTTCTAGGTATTTTATTCTTTTTGGTTCACTTGTGAATCAAGTTGTTTTCCTGATTTCTCTTTCTGCTTACTCATCATTAGTGTATAGGAAAGCAACAGATTTCTCTGTATTAATTTTGTATCCTGCAACTTTGCTGAATTCAGATATTATTTCTAGTAGTTTTGGAGTCGATTCTTTAGGGTTTTTTATGTACAATATCATGTCATCTGCAAACAGTGACAGTTTGACTTCTTCCTAACCAATCTGGATGCCTTTTATATCTTTGTTTTGTCTGACTGCTGTGACTAGGACCTCCAGTACTATGTTGAATAAAAACGGGGAGGGTGGGCATCCATATCTTCACAATACGTTTTTAAGTGACACTACATTTTCATTTTCTTGGAATGGTGATGATTAGAGGCAGAAGTGACCAGAAGACCTTTAAATGTCAAGCATAAGATTGTGTATGTGCATATGTCTGCTTGGGGGCGTTGTTTTTGTTTTATTCTTTATAATACTTTGGTTCTCTTAGTATTTGGTTTTGGGGGTTTTTTGGTTTTTTTGTCTTAGGTTTTGGGGGTTTTTGCACAAAGAAGAAAGCTACCAAAGTCTGGAGAAGGAAAGGGTATGCTCTCTGTCTTCCAAGTACGACCTTGGAATTTGTAAGAAGGCATTTGGGGACCTCTGGGTCTTTGACCTCCAAGCTGCAAAGTGTATCAGTATGTTGGCAGTCTGTATCACTAACTGAGACCCATATGGCTTCCAAAATCAGAAAAAAGGAGAGAGAGAGACTGATGGAATACACTCTCTCAGACCAGGCAAGTCTGTAGCATGGGGCGGGGGCAGTGGGTGGTGGTGATAAGGGGAAGAAAGGCACAAGGCCAGCAAAGAGATGGTTTCTTACCCTGCTTTCCCCCCAGTCCACTGTGGGGCTCTCAGAGAGCTAGCTAGCATCTTTGTGCCTATTTTCTCAACTTGTAAAATGAGAGTAATAATTCTTACCTTTTCCAAAGGTTTGCTCTGACAGTGAAAACAAAGGTGATGTGGAAAATTGTTTTGGAAAGGATAAAGAGGTATATATAAGCAAGGTGGTGTCCAGCAAGGGAAAGAAGGAATTTCAATCCTGAATCCCTAGTTTGCTTGAATCATTAAGACAGAATGTGGGCAAAGCCTGAAACGTTGGCATTTCGTTCGGTACTTGTTCCCGTAGGTACCAATGACAGCAGTCCCATAACCAGGCACTGACCATATGTCTCCAGCCTTAGGGAAAAGCTGTGGGGGGGGGGTCTAAAGGAAACAGGTGACAGGTTTAATTAATATCAGGTAGAATGAATAAAATAAACAGCCTCACCTCTGCCTTTCTTTTCTCTTTCCTTCTGATTAGATTTTCAGAGGTGCTCTGAGTGGGTGTACTGCCCAGTAATGGTGATATTTTCCAAGCAGAATGAGCCCTCACAGAAACATGGGTAATGCTGAGAATGCACTCAGAGACAAGGCAACAATCTTTGGGCTGCCTTGAAGGCTTGACAGAGATTTTTTCTTTTTTTTGGCCAGGCCTGACCCCCACGCCTGTCCCCAGTCATAAAAACATGGAGCCAGAGTCTTTGCTCTATACTGTTGTCCGCTGATTAGGCTGCTGTAGTTCATGTTAGCAGACCAGGACTGCCTTAGCCCCTACTTTGTTTTACAAATTCATGTTCTGACTGGAGCCTGTCATCCAGTCTGTCATGCAGGAACACAGCACGACCCTGCTGCAGCGGGGCCTCTCAGACCACAGGGATCAGAGAAAAGAGCCATTGCTATAGTTCTGCTTCCCAACTAGGGAGGATCAACTCCTCCCTGCCCAACTCCTCCCAGGGCTTTGGAAATGTTGGGGAACTGTTTTGGTCGTCACAGTGGGGAATGTCCTTGGCATTTAGTGGGCAGGAATCAGGGATGCTAAATATTCCACAATGAGTAGGAACACAACGCAACGAGGCGTGTCCCACCCCAAATTCCAGTGGTGACCCTATTGAGAAACACTGGACAGCAGCCTGACTCAGAGAAACCCAGAGAAGGAAGTCTCCTAGCCAGAAGGTGGTGGTGCATGTCCACTCATTCATTCATTCACACACTCTCATTCCTTCATTTCATAAATGTGTACTGAGCACAAGTTTTGGGCCAGGTTCCAGATATGGGACTGAGGTTTTAAAGTCCCTGCCTCAAGTAGCTCACAGGCATAACAAGGTCATCACACATAATGTGATAAGCTCTCCAGTAAAGGTGTGGACAAGGACTGGGCAGGCACAGAAGGGAGAGAGAGAGAGGGAGAGATACTTTATAAGAGACAGGAGCCAGGCTTCTCAGAAACGAGTCGATGCCAGAACCGGGTTCTGACAGATGAGTGGGACTTTGCCAGATGGGGAAAGGAAGGGAGAGGACTTGGGGAGTCATGTATGGGACCATGACTGGAGAGAGTGCAGTCCGTGCCAGAGGGAGGAGGCTCAAAAGATCAGGTCGATGGAAGCCCAGTCTCTAAGAACCTTGGATGCCCCACAGTTTAGACATTATTTTGTAGATCCAGCCCACTGCAAACATCAGGAGTAGGGACAATTTGTCTTTAGTGCTTGCAGACATCTTTTCACACCCATTTTCCCCTCTCTCAGTCTCCCACATGCTCTGCCCTCTGCCAGCCACTCAGCTCTCACATAACGAACTAACATCTGATGAGAATGAGGCTGGGTTACCCCTTCCAGGGGGGGTTCGCGCTATAGCAGCAGGAAGACTGATGCTTAACTGAAAGAATTCAGTACAGACCAAATTCTAGATATCAGTGGAAATGAGGGTGGGAGGGACCTTGAGGAAGTGAGCACTGAGGAGACAGTTCAGAGGGCCTCCGTTAAGTTGATGCCCACTCATTGCAAGTGAGGACATACGTACATGAGGCACGTGTCTGAGTGGGTGAGGTTGTGTCTGCAAGGGGATAATAGTCCCTTTCGCAAAGGACTGTTGTCAGAATTGAATGAATGCATGCATGTAAGGCGCTTAGCACCATGCCTGGCCCTTAGTACACCCATACCATTTTAGAATGCAGGCCAGAGTGCAGTCTGGTGAAGTGGAATGCATGGGCCGGGATGGAGATGAGGATTTTATGCTAAGACACAGTGGCTGTATCTGGCTATTTTCAAATATTTGCCTGGGCTACGCATCCTAACCCTGGAGGACAGTATAATTATATGTCAGCATCTCACTTATCAAAATGTAAATGTTCTCGAAGGGAGCCACAGCATTATTTTGTGTGCATGTGGTTTCACTTCTCCAGCTGCACTCAGAGAGCTCGGCAGGTGGGAAGTTGTTGTTTTACAGATGATGCAAACCTGCCTCGAGGCCCAGGTCAGCAGGCATGTCCTCACGTGTGGGGACACAAAATAGAAGAACCACAGCACGTAGGGCCAGATCCGGGAGATGCATTAGAAAGAAATTAACTTGGGACGGGCTGGCTGAGGGAACAAAAGTCTTAGTGGGAGAAGGATGGAGCAAAAGGGAAAGAAAAAAACAACTGGGAAGGACAGGATACAGAAGATCATGCAGCTGGCCCCAAACTGAACTTACAATGTTTGCTGTGTTCTCTTTGGAAGCGCAGTTCACTTGTCCAGCATTCAGTGGAGACCCCTTGATTGACACTGAGTTAGGCACATGTTCAGTGTGAGCGTGCCTTCAGCTATTTATTTGATTTTTTTAAATTGCACCCTTTGCAGTAAGACTGGTGTCCTGGGGCAGTGAGTTAGGTTGTTAAAATAGCAGCCATTAACACTGTTATGACTCTGTCCTCCCTGCCCCCTCTTTAAAAGAATTGGGCATGAGATTGTTTGACAAAAGTGAAATTCTCCTCTCCCCACAGAGAAACAAAGAGTGCTACCCTGTGTCAGAGTACAGTTGCCTGGCCCTCATCCCGCAGCGTCCAAGTCCGCTGCCCCCATGTGCCTCCACTCACAGGCATGTGACCCCACAGACGCTCTCTCCGCCTCACTCTCACACCCACACCCACCCCACAAGCTACAGGAACCCTAGGGAGCCCTTGTGCCGGTAGTGCTGTTCTTTTGTTTTGCTTTCCTCTATTGGCTTTGTTTTTATTTGAAATCAGTCTTTGGGATTAAACTGGACGATTTTTTTCATGTTATGAATAGTGCTGTGGAGGCAGCAGGTAAGGACTTTCTCCTCAGTCTTGGCCATGCTTGCTTCTCCCAGCTAATACAATGCTGACCCATCAATCAAAGGGGTGTTTGTGGGACTTTACATTCCATACTGCTTGGCCGAATCGCCAGGGAGCTCTACAATATGCATGCATTGCTGGATTCTCTAGATTATTCATAGGTCTGTTTAAAAGGGAATGTCTCATGCGAGGACTGGATAGCTATGGAGTTCCCAAAGGTCCTGGGGAAAGGTCAAAGGAGCAGAGTCAGTGCAGGGCATGTGCAGTGGCAGAGCTCCCTAAGCAGGCAGTCATGGTGGCCAGAGTAGAGCCCTACTCTACTGTCCAGGAAGGTCAGCACCAGTTACGACTGAACAGCCATGATGAACCCAGTACTAGGAGGGTCTGTCTTTTCTGGATGTCTTTGGTGCTGGTTCTCCATACCACTTCTGTCCAGTAGAACTTCTTGTAATGATGGGAAGAGTCCATCTCTGCACCATCCAGTATGACAGCCACTAGTACATGTGGCTCTTGGACACTTGAGATGTGACTGGTATGACAGAGGAACTGCATTTTAAGTTTTATGTAATGTCAGCTAGTTAAATTATAAATAGACACATGTGACTAGTGGCTACTGTAATGGCTGGCATGGCTCTAGACCATTCATTGAATACTTTTCTGCTGCAGTTTCTTTCATTTTGTCCCTTCCATCTGTCTGTTCAGTGTCTTGCAATTAGTTTATCAACTTCCTGAGGGCAGGCATCGTATGTATATTCTGCAACCACAGAAAATTACATCTTGAAGATATTTTTTTTTTGTCCAGCCCCTTCTCCTCACATTTGACAAATGAAGAAACTGAGAAAGGCTCTCTAATGTATCTGAAGCCACAGTGCTCATTAAAATTAGCTGAGCCTGGAACCCAGGTCTTCCTGCCTCCTGGGCTGTGCTTCTGCCACATCTTCCTTGTAGATATGTCTCAAAAGCGTAAATAATTCTCTTCCTTTCCATTCTGTCCACTGCTTATAACCAACATTAATCCCTTGATGTTTGGAAATAATTTGGGCCCCAAGTCTATCTTTATCTCCTCATGTGCCAAGGCACCATGTAGGTTCCAGAAAAATGTTTGTGGAATAAATGAATTCTCTTAAGACTTCCCTGTTGTCTATTTTCTTTTATGTTATATTTCCCAAGAAAATCCGTTTCTGTCTCATTCAGTGCCTTTGAGTCAGCAAGTGCTCATGCTGTCTCAGCTCCAGGGGATGGGGCCCCCACTTTGCGGTTGTGGCCATGGCCTGAGCAGGTGTTTGAGTATAGACAAGAGAACCTTGGGAAGCTGCCTGCCAGCCTCATGAAAAGCTGTAGCACTTTGGGCTCCAGGCCCTATCTGTATATTGAATTCTCTGACTTGCTAGTAAGCAGGTACATCAGAAATAATGCCCTCCCTTCTCCACTTTTGCTCTGGTAAAACACAATCACCTAAAATGAAAGGTACCACAAGGAGGACTTGGTGGCCATATCTTACTGGTCCCTTTAGACATGGAAAGAAAACACCCAGTCCATACTAACTTCAGAATCAGCTGCTGAAAGAAGAGACAATTCAACTCCTAGGTCCAAGTAAAGTATCTCCTGGTCTCCCTCCTCCTCTCTCAGTTTCCCACCCCAAGCCTTTGTCCCCAACCGAGAGCCAACCAACAGTAACTCAGCAATAGTTGAATTGAAGCACAACCTGTTAACAGCCACCAAAGACTGAGTTTCAGCCAAGCAGCTGGCTTTTCCAGGCAGCCCTGCCAAGAGGCAGGCCAAGGCGAGGGAGCAAATGGCCTGTACCCCATCAGCAGTGGATTGGCCAGCCTGCTTGCTGGTACCACCTAAAGAAGAAGGAAGGATCCAGTACTGAGAGAGACAGCTTCCAAGGACCCGCCCAGCCCTAAAAATCTTAAGCCCAAGTATAGTCATTGGATGCCAAGGACACTGGAGAAAGTCTTTGGAGCATGTAGAACACCAAGCCAATTGGAGTGCCTTCTAAGCCAGCTCAGGATTCCTGGCATTCCAGCCATGCCATATACTCCCCCACCCCCAGAGGGCAGCCAGTGGCCACAGCAGAGGCTACATCCAGTGGGCTGAGACCCTCACCAGACCCTCCATGAGCCTGCTTTCTTGCTTACAGCCTGCCTGCTTGCCTTTTGCTGAGTTCAGGGAGGTGGACAAACCATACCGCCCAATTTAGCCTAAGAATCTCACTTGCCGTGGAATCGCCAGGCAGTGAATCATTTTAAGCAAGTACTTAAGCAACTTTCCACTGAGTCATCCTGAGGGCTGTCAGGTTCACTAATCCTGACATACACTGTGTATATCCTTTGTTCAGATCCTGTCCCCATCCTGATACTGGGGATAGGGGGGTGGGAAGCAACAGAGCTTTAAAGATGTGCTTATTGAAACTTGTTTATATCAGGGCTCCCATTGCCTCTTTGTCTGTAAGAAGGCCCAAAGCATTAATTACAATCCTGCTAGTACTAACTCTTGATCTGCGTACTGTCAGATGCAGAGCTACCAAGAGAATGTACTCTTTACTCTGAGTGGTAGTGCATGTTGGATTTCTTTTCCAGATACTCCATGGATCTATTTCCATTTGGGGGCTTCTAGACCAGGAGTCAGGAATTATTTTTCTGTAAAGAGCAAGATAGTCAATATTTTGGCTTTACAGGCCATACAATCTCTATTGTAACAGCTCTTCCATTGTACTCCAAAGCCAGCCAGAGACGATATGTAAATGAGTGGGCATGACTGTGTTCCAGTAACACTTTATTTACAAAAACAAATCTCAGGTTAGATTTGACCTGTGAATCCTGTTCTAGACACAGTGGGCTAAGTCAAATTAGTGAGGCCTGGTTTCAGTTGCTCGGATACTTTATGAGTATCACTTTGGGGAAGGGACTGCTGTTGTCCTCCATTTGTTTTGGAAAGAGATGTAAAAATGGTGGGAATAGTTTTCATCTTTCCATTTTGAATATGAAAATCCATTCTTCTCAAATGTTGGATACCGTATAACAATCACAATAGGCTAACCTATGATGCAGTCACAACCTACAGATCTCAGTGGCTTAAAACAACAAAAGGCTTATTCCTTACTCACACCACATGTTTGTCTCAAGTTCTCAAGTTAGCACATGTCATTCTCATCCGGAGACCCTGGTTGGCAGAGCATCGCCATCTGGAATTTAGTTCAGTGGCATAGGTAGGGAACGGAGCAAATTGTGCCCTAGCTCTTAAAGACTTCTGCCCAGAAGTGACCCAGTATTTCTGCTCATATGTCATTGGCCAGAGCAAGTCACATGGCCATGCTTTGACTTTTAGAGGACAGGGAAATGCAAGGGAAGGAGGACAACTGGAATACTGATGAATAGCCCTAATGACCACCACACCTTCCAAAAACACCTTTCCAGGTTTCTTTTTCATGTCCATCCTTGTCTTGCCCTTATTTAGGTTATCTGGCCTAATTGTCTCTTTTGCCTGACCCTACCTGCATTTCCTCAGCCCTGCTGGTCATTGACATTGACACATGGGGGAACAGCTTAGGAACTAAAGCACTGGGACGGTAATTATTCCTTAAGTGCTATGTAGACCAGCCACGAACATAAAGCCAGACCTCTGTGCCAGGTCCTACATGCCACTGGATCCAAGGATTGATTGCCGTCAGGCAGCAGGCTTGAGAACAGTTGGACCTTCCAAGCTTCTGTGTTTGAGTTCATTTTGGTTTGCTTTTAATGGGAATTTGAATCAGAGAGGGAGTTCTAAGCATGCTGACTCCAGTCAGTTCCAGCCTTTGGTGTTATGGGGAACAGTTGTCAAGATGGAAGAGGGAGGTGGAAGGTGAATGGTAGGAAGTATAGATGATATTCATGCACTTACAGGCTAAAGTGAAACTTAGGCCCATGATTTTGGAGGAGAGAATATATCTGTAAAGACAAAAGAATTAGTCAGGTAAACCAGTTGCTCTAACAACTTCAACATCTCATTGGCTAAACACAAGAGAGGGAGAGCTGTGGGGAGAGAGAGCTCTGCTTCATGCAGTCATTTGGGGACCCAGACTCTTTCCACTGTAGTGGCCTTTCTGTCCTCTAGGGCCTCAGAGTCCTCTGCATGCAACCCTCAGTCTAGGGAAAGGAAAGGAAAATGGTGCAGGAGGTTTTGCAGGTCAGTCTTTGTAGGCACGCATGTCATTTCCTATCACATTCCACTGACAAGAACTCATTGATATGGCCCCACCTAACTGCAGATGAGCAGTGAAGTGTAGTGGAACTGGGTGCTGGGAGCTGTGAAATGTAGTGGACCATGGGGATGAGGAAAATAGGTTTGATGAGCACACAGCATCATATGTACTACTGTGTAATTGTTTTAGGCAAAGGGGAGTTTTTGTAGGAAGAGCTCAAACTGCATAGACTGAAGTCTTCACCAGTATCCTCTCAATATTGAAATGTTTGCCACTCACAGAGCATTGTAGGCTTTTGGGGGGTGGGGGTTAGAGACTAATCCTGCCTTCAGATAACTGTATTATAAATAAAGATAAATGCAACTCTCCCAAGCCTTACATTTTGCTTTATACTTCACGTGGCATCTGGACCCATAGGTAAGTGCAGTTACATTCCTCCTGGTACAGAGGTTTGGAATGTGTCTCCAAGTGGCAGAAAAATGAAAGACAGGACATTCAGTGCAATGATCATCAGTGTCCCTGGCCAATTCATTCAGAATCCTAAATTATTCATACATCACTCTTAGAAACCAAAAGGGATAGCTTTGAAAGGGGGAACTTTTTTCTCTGGCTACCAGGACACTCAGAATCCTTTAAAGTTCACATATAATACTTATGTTAACTCTATTGGTTGGTATTTCTTACAGCTACTTCTTGATTGAGGCTTTTTTCTATTTTACTTTTGAGCAACTTTATAGTATATACTTTTGGCTGCAGAAAGAAAACAATGAAAGTATTTTTTTCTTGTTTCATTTAATGCTAATTGTGAAAACTGATAGTTACGAAAAAGATACTCTGTGCTTATGGTGGCTTCCTGAGCAGTTGGTTTTATCAGGTGTAGTTTGGAAAAACAACATCAGGTGGAAGAAAGGCTCAACTTTCTAAGCCAAAATACATGACTCTTTCAAGGGCAGCTAGAGCTTTCATGACCAACCCAGAGCAGTTGGTCAGAATGGAGAAAGCCCTTTTGGGTTCCCTTTTGTCCTAGCTGTGTCCTGAATATTTAGGGATCAGATTGTTTGTACTTACTATTCCCTCTAGCCATGTTTTCTCAACCATTTGGGGGCCAGAGAATTCTCTGTTGTCAGTCGCTGTCCTGTGCATGGCCGATGTTTAGCAGGATCCCTCCACTCAGCCTCTGTCCACTAGGTGCCAGTAGCACCCTCCCCCACTCTTAACCACCAAAATGGTCTCAGACATGGCCACATGTCCCCTGGGGGGAAAACTGCCTTCAGTGGAGAACTACTGCTGTGGTCTTAAGGTATTTGAGATTTTGCATTGATACCTTCACTTCTCCAGGATCCTGGTCTTGAATTAAATGTATTTTGTCATTTTTCATAGAGATGGGACTTGAGACAAAGGTTATGAGTGGCAGGGAGCACGGTTCTGAGATTGCATGCATTTATATTCCCGGGGGGCATAGACTGAGGCAATGTGGAGCAAACATCACATGCACATTGGGATTAAAAAGCCTTCTCACTCTACTCATTAACCTCTGAGAAGCTGACTCACTTCTAGGACATTATTGAAGGTCTGGAGTCAGATGGGCTGTAGTACCAGAAGACCTAAAGCGGTGCCTCTGAAACTTTAATGAACGTACATACGTACATGAGTCACTGGGAAACTTGCTGCAACACAGATGCTGGTTTAGAGGTCTGGATGGGAGTCTGATATTTCTGCATTTCTAATTAGCTGTCCAGTGACACTAATGCCGCTGGTCCCCAGACCATGCTTTGAGTAGAGGGTTGGTGGCCTCTGAGGAGAGGAACTGGCCATCCAATGCAATTCTCAAGTGTGTAGAGGGAATTGTTCTCTTTCAAGATTATCTCATTGGCCCCATAACTAATAAGGTAATGTGTGGTTTTTACAGGTCCCGTCTCTCCACTGTTCTCAAAAAGGCACAACCCAAGGTTGTAGCCATCTCCTCCTACTCCTGTCACTCTCACTAACCATTTGAGGCTAATAGGAAATGAGGTAGGCAAGTGCTTCCTTTCAGTCACCTACCTTATACTTTTAAGTCCTTCTATGTGTCTGTGAAAGCAAGAGTGGTTTCTTTTGAGGAGGAAACAGCAAGAAGAACTCAGGAAAAGCAACTCCAGGGACAGAAGGGACTTTGTGCGGGTGGCTCTTTCATCACAACTGTAGCTTCATGTAATGTGATCTAGATCTTGAGAGCAATACAGTGTAGCTCCACTTCTATGGCCAGAGACCTTGCATTCAGCTCCACTATGACACCTTCCTAACTTTAGTTTCCTCATGTATAAAAGGACACAATAATGCCTACATCGTAGGGTGGCCTTAGGGAGAACAGAGCTAACACACATGAACACGTAATGGTTAGCACAAGTCACTCCATAACAGTTGCTGATGTTGCTCTAATTGTTAGAACTGTGGCTCTCAAATTCTTCTCTGCCTCCAAATTGTCTACATGTACCACACCTCCATCAGTGACATCTCTCATTGTGCTCGGTGATTCCAGCCAGGGGTGGGCCGACGTGTAGAGCTTAAAACCACTCCCACCGGAGACAGTGGTCCTCTTGAGACTTAAGAGGTCCCCTTTTGAGAATTACTGGTCCAAAGCAATGATTGAACTTCATATGGCATTTCCAGCCTTGTAAGTCCAAAGATGGCAGCACCCCTTATTTACTGGCTCAATCTCTGACCCCTACAATCACCTCTCTTCACAATAACTTTACTATGAAATGAGGAAAGTGGCCATCATATGAGCCTCTGGCTGCCAAACGAAGAGTCCCAGTTTAAACTGGAAATTTGCGTTAATCCTTGACATTTCTTTGTTCTCACCTCCATTCACTGAGGAATAGTTGCTCTCCCATGGCGATCAATGTTGCAGTTCTTCGGAAGGTAGATGCCCTCATGCGTCCTTTCCGTTCTCTGTTCCGTACACTCTTACTCTGTTACCCTTTGCCCAGCAGGGACTTTGGCTTCAGTTCTTAGAGGATTTCCTGGGAGGAGAAGCATGTACTCTCTCTTTTCCTCTGGGAGCTACCTCCTTTGTCTCCAGGCAGAGGTGGACTGCCTTTTCCTAATAGCGCTCACTCCCGCTGCCCCAGCAGCCCCGAGCCTTCATTCGCCACCGCCTTCCCTGCAGCCTCTGCCAGTGGCCTCCAGGGACCACTTTCTGAAGCCTGCTGCTAATACTTTTCCAAACACAACAAAAAGCGTGTTTGGGGATAAGTTTTCTCAATTAATCCTCAAGTACTGAATGCCTCTTTTCTTCCTTCAGCAGGGAATATGATAGCAATAGCCTCTTTCACTAACCTTCTGACAGGTCCTGCCTCCAACCTCGTGGTCTCTCCTCTGGCCGTCCCAGAGTCAGAGACCACAGTCGTTCAGAAAGGTAAATTTCATCAAGTTAACTTCACTGCTGAGATCACTTCACTGGCTTCTCTTCAGATGCAGGAAAAACCCAGACTCCTGGGCTTGACTTCTTTGTATCCTGAGCTCCACATGTCACTGGGCTGCTGCTGCGAGTGGCAAACTGTATGATTCAAGTTCATAGCACCCTACAGTGTTTCACAGTGGACGTTTTCTCTTGTTTTACAGGGCTCACCGATGAAGGGAGGGAAGGGAAAGAAAAGATGTAGGAGAAAGGTGTGCAGCCACCTAGGAGAAGCACGTTAGCTTTAGCTGAAGGTTGAGTGACTGCATGTGGGAGCAGGCAGGGTCCTGAGCTCAGTAGTTTAGTGTCCACAAGATGGGAAATATCCAGATCCTTAAGATATGTAGTTATTAGATGTGGTGCAGGACAGCACTTCCCAAAGCGTCTTCCTGGGATGTTCATAGCTATTCCATAGACGAGGGAGGATAAAAAGAGTCCAGTGGTTCAGTAATGTCACCCAGGGAAAATGCTGAGTTGTCATTAGGTTTCTTTACCATGGGACTTCTGAGCTCCTATAACATGTTGAAAGAGATATTGGGAGCATAGAATATGGATATTTTCCCAACTTTATCTGAAGCACAGAATTTTGTTTTCACAGAGAGTCTTGTGGACTTGAAGTGCTCTGCAGAGCAGACTTGGGAAATGCTGGTGTAGGCAATACAAAGGAATGCTCCCCACTCTCATCCAGATGCCTTGCATTGTTTCTGCAAATTCTGCTTGAGGGTAGTGACTTATTTGTCCATTTCAAAGGGTTATTGATCTTCCAAAAAAAAAGCCTCGTTCCCAAAAGAGTATAGCTAACCAAGTAATAGTAGAACTCATTCTTAATTTATTAAGGGAGAACAGGAAGGCAGTGAGTGACACATGTTAACTACAAACCTGTCATTAGCAATTAGATATCATGTGGAGTAGTTGATTTAGTATTTCCATTTCAGCTACAAGTCCCGTTTGTTACACTGTTGAAGAATTAGAAAATTTTTAAAGTGATAGTATAGTAAGAAAAGAGCCAGACAAACCTATCAGATCCACTGTATGAGGGGTCCTTTTTGTTAGGCTGTGTAATCCAAGTTCAGATGAAGGCTTGAGATTCGAGAACTGGCCCCTGAAAATAAAAAGATTTGTTTTATCTTCTTCCCCAATTGTTGGCTTGGATTTTAATGGACTTCTCTAGGCCTCATGTTTTGTGGCTCTAGGTACAATTAAGAGACCTAAGTTTGAATCCTTGCTTTGGCACTAAGTCACAACGTCCCCTTGGGAGCTCTGAGCCTCATTTTCATCTGTCAAGAGAGGAGGCCCTTTCCAGTTTCCTCTTGGAGATATGCATGGGAAACCCTAGGAGGCATATGTAGTGAGATTGGAATGGTCCATGAGCTGAATAATGGAGCTGATGATACAGCTGTTCAGTCAACTGGAGGAAGACATTTTGACAGAACAGAACATAGAAGTTACCTCTAAAGATTGGATTATGGGAAGCTTTCACCAACCAGTAAGTGCTCCCAACACACCGAGAGCTGAAAGTGAACATGCGTGACCCTACAGCCCTAGAAATTCAGCTTTGGATTGAGTTGCCTGCAGTTTTGGTGCTGCTGAGGTGAAACCCACAGGCCCCTTGTGTTGTATTAAAATAGTGAAGGCACCTCTTGTGAGTCAGGGGACCTTTTGAGAATCTGATAGTACTCGTGCACTCTCTTTCCAGAAGAATGCATATACCCTCATAGACTCACAATTCTGTAATACTTCAGAATCCCTTCCAAGAGTCACTTATTGCTCTCCAGCTGTCTGGGGCTTAAGTGAAGAACCAGCATGGCCCTGCTTGTGCATATTTATATCTTAATACAATTAGTAATACACTTTCAACATTCGAGCATATTTCACTATTTGCAAGTTTGTTCCTCTGTTCCAGTGCTCAAGCCAGGAGGGAACAGAGAAGTCAAGACATAAGCCTCACCTCCTTTGCACTTACTGATCACTTAGCAAGTAGTATACTTGTTATCAGAGGCTGGACTGTGGGGAACAGATAGATAGACCAGTAGAGCAGCCAAAAGAAAACACACAGCAGTAAGAATGTGTTTGATGGATGGTGAGGCTGGCGGGAGGGGAAGGGTATGAGTAAGCAAAGGGTAGTTTGTGGGGGCGGTTGGGTACAGCATGAGTCAGAGCTGAGTTGGCAAAGAGCACAGGGTGGGCAGGGGCCGGCTGGTCTGAAGTAGCAGTGGGGTGCATTTTTGAGATGCGCTTCATCGCCCTCGCTGGGCCATGCCATGATGCTGCTCCATACTTCAGGCTTCAACCATTGGAGGCTTGCCACAGACCCGTGACTAACCCCGCAAGGCTAAGCCTGCTACTGGAGAGGCAGCAAATCACAAGCTGAGGGGCCTTTTCTGAGCTGACAGAACCTTTATGGAATATAATAAGCTCTGGGCACAGGATGGCAAGAGCAAACTCAGTCACAGATATTTGTGCCTTCTCACAGAATGCACTTAAGCTGGAGCTAATCACGATCAATTGGCTGTGTTGCATGTAGCTTCTTTTTTCCCTAAGCCTTTTCAAAAACATAGAATCTTGTTTGTTCTTAACGACGTCCCTGTGAGGTAGAAGCAGGTGAAATAATGATCCGCAGCAAACGTACACATACTTACACATGCAGAAAGTTCTTTAGACTAAGGCCCAGAGATGCAAAGTGACAGCTGTCCATCACACAGCAAGTCAATCACCCACCCCAGCCAAGAGCACCCAGGCTTGCCTTCACCCCAGTGCTAGTGCCCACTCTCTGCCTGCTTCCTTAGAGACACAATCTTCTCTTGCACAAAGCCTCTCCTTAAGCCACCCTTCCCAGCATCTGTGTGCCAAGACTGCACATTCGGGCAGCATCAGCTACTGACTGACAGCCATTGAAACGCCAACGGAAGTGGGGTGAGAAATAGCCTGCAGGTGGGTCCCGGATGAGGAGGGGAAGAGCTGGGATTACAGTGGGGTGTGAGCTTTCAGCGCCCTCTTCCACTCTCTCCTCTCCAGCTGGACCGGCAGATGACTGTTTCCTCTCACTCAGCACCTTCGTGGTTGGGACAGGGTGTTGTGTCTGTCTATTGAGCTGCAGAGTGATCTGCTGAAGCTGCTGCAAAAATTTCTTGGCCTGGGAGCCCACTGGGGCTTGAGCCAGGGGTGGGAGTTGGGAGGCCACTAGTCCTACTGAAGGTGTGGGCCCACACAGAACCCCCTCCAAGATTTCAGGCCGGAAAATCCTCTCCCCACGGGCCCGCTCCTTTAGTTAGTTCAGCTGTCTGGCAGACTCACCCCATCTCCCATGGTGGGTACCCCATGGCATGGCCAGGAGGTGTTGGACAAAATTATGATTTAGGATTGCCCTCCTCAACCCCTTGGTAGCCCTCCCTTTCTTTTTCATTTCCCTTTCCCTTCCTTACCTGCCTCTCTGTCACCAGGGCACACAGCACATTTATTTTGTCCAGGCCTACTCCACTCTGATACTCAGCCTTTGTGTCTGCATTCTGTAGGATGTTTACCAGTTTAGTTTTTTTGGTAACAGCTAATTGAGATATAATTCACATACTACTTACCCTTTTAAGGTGTACAGTTTAGTTGACTTTAGTGTATTTACAGTATATTGCAACCATCATCACTATCTAATCTGGGATATTTTCATCATCCCCAAAAGAAGCCCCATCCTCACTGGCAGGCAGGCAGGCACTTCCCATTCTCCACCCCTACCCCACAGTTCCTGGAATCTGCTGATCTTTCTGCCTCTCTGGAAATAATTTGCCCATTCTGGACATTTCATATAAACGGGATTGTACGATATGTGATCTTTTGTGTCTGGCTTCTTTCCTTAGGGTAATGCTCTCAAGGGTCACCCATTATAACTGAGTAGCATTGCATTGTATGGATACACAACATTTTATCCAGTCATCCATTGATGGATCCTTGGGTTATTTCCACCTTTTGACTATTGTAAATAATGCCGTTATGAACTTTTATGCACAGTATCTGAATTCGTTCTTTCAATTCTCTTGGGTATATACGTACCAGTGGAATTACTGGTTCATAGGGTAACTCTATGCTTGGCTTTTCAGGAATTGCTAAACTGTTTTCCACAGAAGCTGCACCATTTTACATTTTTACATTCCTGCCAGCAGTGTATAAAGGTTCCATTTTCTCCACATCCTTGTCAACACTTGTTACTATTGTCTTTTTTATTATAGCCATCCTACTAGGTGCAAAGTGGTATTGCGCTGTGCTTTTGTTGTCCACCCCCCTGACCCCAAGTCCTCTTTACTGGGGACTGTTCCAGTCTTGGGACTCATTACTGGGAACTTATTAAGCCTCTGAGAAAGGTAACTAATACTAACTAATGCTTGAACTAATTAACTAATGCTAACAAATGTGAACTAACACTTGAACCAATTAACTAATGCTAACGAATGTGAATTAATGCTTGAACCTGGGGCATGTCAGGCACTTGACAAAACAAAGAGGAAGAGAGTTCAGAGTGAACTTGGCCCCTGTGGCAACTCTGCTGTAGCAGGAGCTCTCAAGGGTCACCCATTATAACTGAGTAACATTGCATTGTATGGACACACCACATTTTATCCAATCATCCATTGGAGACTGGAGACATGAAAGCATACTGAGAGAATATCATGGCTCAGAAGTGACTTCCTAGTGACCACTCAGAATCTGGCAATTCTTGAGAAGTTCTACAGGGAAGTGGAAAATGGTTGTCTTAGTTAGGGCTGTTGTAACAAAAGTACCATAGACTGAGTGGCTTAAGCAACAGACATTTATTTCTCTCAGTTCTGGAGGCTGGAAAGTCCAGGATCCAAGTGCCAGCAGTGTACACACTTTAAAAAAATTTGTTTTAGAAAGCAGTGTAACAGCCCCTGCTTTCCCCAAAAGTCCTGAATAGTGTTAGTAGGAGAGAACCACCTCATCATCTTCAGACTAGGAGCAGAGAGTCCTAGCTGGGGGCTGACCCAATAGGAGGACTAGAGCTGGGCTTCTCTGACCAGCTTTGCAGAATTCATTTCTTTGTGGTTGCAGCAGACCCCAAATGGTCACCTACTCTAGCCCCTGGCCTGCCAATAGAGCTTTTTTGCAAACATAAGCTCTTCAGATGTAATTTGGGGGAATATTCAAGTTTCATATTTAATTACATATTTAAATATCTGTAAATACTCAAATTTCAGTTTGGGAATCTAGGAATATTTTGAGTCTTTAACGTGAATCCTTAGTGATGCAGTAGATATGCCTTCCCACTTGACATAGTTTGGCAACTTGTGAGTCTGGCCTCTCTTCCATTTTTAACCTTTATGTGTTATTTAAATATTTTACCACTTAACACCTTTTTATGCTGAACCCTCCAATGACAGCAGGATTTTCCTTGAAGCCAGGGACATGTCTTATTTACCTCTGTTGCTCTAACCTAGGCACAATGCCAGCTATTTTCAACATACATTCAAGGACCTATTAGTGCCAGGTATAGTCAAAGACCTCCATTAATTGTTGAATGAAAAAGGATAAAAGAGGGAAACAGTGTCTTAACTGTCTTTATCCCCCCAGCACCTACCATACACATAAGCGCAAAACAAATACCTTTTAATTAATTGTCCAGTCATTGATGGAAATTCTTTCAAGTTCTTCAAGCTTATAGCTTTCTTCTTTGCCAACACCCCTTATCATTTATTGTGAACTGTTTTATGTACCAGCTACTTTGGGGCTTTTCAAATAAATGACCTCTAAACCTCACAGCCATGTAAGATAACTGGCACACTCATCTTCATGATGAGGAAACCAAGGCACGAAGAGATCAGGTAGCCTTCCCAAGGTCACAGAGCAGAGGCAGGCCCAAGCTGGCATTTGTATCTAGTGTTTGTAGACCCCGGAGACCAGGCTCAATTCTTTCTGTTTGCATGTCTGTGAGATCTGGAGCTGAAAAACATTGCATACAAACAGTGCCCTATTCCCAGATTTCCTCTCCCAGCCCCTTTGCCATTCCCTTCTCGTGACCTTGAGATCTAAGGCCAGGCCCCCTGGACTAGGTAATTCTGTTTTGTTGGATGTGTGTATGCGTGTGTGTGTCTGTCTGTCTCTTGGTAATTAAAAGGGCCATACTTCTTTCAAGCCTCTTATCTTCATCTCGGTATCTCCCCTCCTCCACCACCTTCCAACTGGCCTGTGGGTGTTGCTGGAACTGCACTAGGATGACAGAGAACCAGACCGAAACAGCAGCATCAGGCTCAGCCACTAAAAGCAAAGCAAGAACAGAACCCAAGTGACAGCAGCAGTGGCCAGAGGAGGGAGGGCTTGGAGTTGAGGTGATTAGCAACTGATCCCTGGGAGTGCTGGAGAGGTTAAAATTATCTCATAAACATGGGGAGCTGATTAGTCTCCTGACATTCAAGCAGCCTTTCTGACTAGGCAAGGATGGCCCCACTAAGAAAACAGAAATTTGAGGATAGGGAGAATGGAGAAGACAGCAACCAGCACGAAGACTTTGGGCTCCCAAGGGGAGGGTGGGAAGCAGGGTAGTGCTAGGAGGGGAGAGAATGGTGTACCACCGGAAGTGGGGTAGGGCCACAGACTTTGTGGGGAAATTGGGCAGCTTCTCTGAAGGGGAAAAAAACAAAGCCTGCAGCCAAGTTACTCACACTAAGATGTTCATGGCAATGTGTAGCCTCTCCCAGAAGTTTTGGGATTATAAAATCTGATTGCAAAAAGGCAACCATTTACCCCAGAGGAATGGACTTCTGATGATGGCATTTTAGGCACCAGGGAGCAAAAAGGAGGTAAGAGGTATTTCGGATAAGGGAGTGTTCTCTGAACACTCCAGAAATCATAGTTCTGCTTGCACATAAGACCACCCCTCACCAGGGGAGAAGAAGCAGTTCCTTTTCCTGGCACAGCTGGGGTCAGATGGCCCAGTGCTTATCTGTTTGCCCCCTGCCCCATGTCCTTCCTCCATTCCTCAGAGCAGGAACATTCCCCTGGGGGGCCCTGAAGCCAGCTTTGCTTCACACTGATTTTTCTGCCAGTTTTTGGCCAGGAACACTAATGTATTCCAAGGAGAGTTGGTTAGAAGCCCAGCCACCTTGGAAAATCTAGGAAGGGAGAGGCTAGAAGACAAGGTGGCTCTTCTTGCTTCCATGGTTCCTTGCATGCAAGGGGAGATTTAGGTCACATGGCCTATTCTTAGATAGAAAAATTGAGGCCCCAAATGGTAACATGGCTTGTGCAAAATCATGGAGAGTGGATACCCAAGCTGAGAATGGGATTCAGTGATCGTGCCCCCAGTTTTTAAAAATTCTTTTCTTTGGTAAAAATTGTATCTGTTTGAGGTGTACAACATGCTGATTTGATATGCATATATATATTGAAATGATGCCTATAGTCAAACTAATTAATATCATCTCATCACATAGTTACCATTTGTCTTGTGATGCGAGCACCTGAAATTTCCCCTGAGCAAATTCCCAGTATACAATATACTATGATTAACTAGCATCATCTTGCAGTACAGTAGATTTCCAGACTTACTCATCCTACACCATGGCCAGCTTTGTACCCTTTGACCAACATTAGATTTCACACATAAGTGAGGTCATGCAGTTTTTGTCCTTCTGTGCCTGGCTTCTTTCACTTAACATAATGTCCTCCAGGCTAATCCATGTTGTTGCAAATGGCAGGGTCTCATTTTTAAGGTTGAGTAATATTCCATTGCATATATGTGCCACATTTTCTTTATCCATTCATCTATTGATGGGCACAGGTTGTTTCCATGTCTTGGCTATTGTGCACAATGCTGCATTGAACATGGGAGCGCCGATATCTTTTCCACGTACTGGTTTCTTTACCTTTCTGCCCCCGAGTTTTAACACCCACTCTGTGAAAAGAACACAAACTTTCTGGCAAGAAAACTATTATTTCCAAGTTGGCTCTCCTATTAAATAGCTGTGTGGCATGGGAAAATTTGGGGGGATGATAGTAGCTTTATTTTCATGATTCTGCCCCCCCCACCCCATTAGGGATATTAGAAGAATGAAATAAGAATAAATGGGAAGGTGTGAAGACGAGTTTATTATGTCAGACTAGTAGTAAGCATGACTATAATTGGTTTCTTTGATTGTTTTTCTTCCTCTCTTGTGCTTTCTCCCCATCTCCTGTTGAGTAGATAAAGAGTCCACTGTCAGGTTACTCTGAAGACCATTGCAAGGCAAATTTCTCAACGGCATGCTTCTCCTGGAAAACCTTACCCTGCAGTTGCCTCACCATTGATTCTTTGGTGGAAGGCCCAATTCAAAAATCAATCCATAGTCTTTGGAGGCAAAACCATTGCAACCTGTTTTTTCTTTTGGCATTCAAAAGATTCACCAGCTCCTGGCACATGGCAGATACAATTTTGTAGGTCATCCTAGTATTCCTTCACCACAAAATACTGAGATTTGTATAACTGGAGCCCAGGGACCCAGTGGCCCTGCTCTTGTCCTTTCTCCAGTGAGTTTCTCACCTGTCTACCAGCTGCAGGTGTCTCCTTATAAGTACTTGTGGGCAGGAGCAGGGACTCATAACCCAGATCAGAGGGTCAGTTAGTATGAGGTAAACTCTTTCTAGGAGTTAAGGCTCCCTCTTTTTAAGGCAAAATTAGGGAATTTCCTTTGTATTCTGTAAGGGGTCATTTACATGTAGTTAATACCCAAGGAGTGAGTTACTCAGAAATTGAAGCTAAATCCTTTTATATAGTAAAGGATAGAACTGGGTTAGTTAATCCGAATCAATGAAGCCAAAGAAAGTGCAATGTGTTTTCAGCATATTTTAGGCCAAAACATTCTAGGGAGACAATACAGCTTTCCTGTTTCATTGGTTTTGGGTTTTAAATGAAATGGTCCCTTCTTGTTAAAGGTTTGGTGTGATTGGCACCCTCCTTGATAGTGGCTAGGAGGGAAGATTCTAGAGTCAGTCAGACATCAGTTCAGATCCTGGTGCTACCACTTAAGCGTGTGACATGGAGCAGGTCGATTAATTTCTTATGGCTTAGTTTCCTCCTCAGCAAAATAGGCATCATCATAATGTCTACATCAGACATTATGAGTAAGACCCAATGAGATAAGGTATGGGAAAGCACTCATCATTCCACCTGGCATATTATTTAGGGTTCAAGAAATGTTAGCCATTGTTTTTTTTATTATTGTTGTTGTTAGTCTTTATCATTTTCACCTACATCCTAGAATAGTTTCATTCTGTTTTTTTACATCATTGTACTGAGAGGTACAGTTTACCCATAACATGAACTAATTTTCATTATAATTTTGACTGATGGGAAAGAAAGGATGGTGTAACTCTAAGCCTCCCTCCAGTGAAACGCACAGCCCCCCTGATTTGTCCTCTTCTACTGTCCCACGGCAGGTACTTTCCAAGCCCTGCTTGTATCTATTGTTAATTTGTACATCAATGATCAGTTTAATCTAGGGGTCTTGCTCTGGGGTCAAGACAACAGTGACCCCGGGGGGGTGGCACGTGACAGCAGACATGTATCCAGCACTTCAAGGAAGCTCCGTGAGAAGACTTTTTGAGAATATTCACTTAGACTCAATTCACCAAATGTCCTGACTTTCTGCTACAGGGCAGCTCTGTGCTAGACTCCACAGAGAAAAGACACGTGTAAGGCAGAGTCCCAGTCCTCAGAAAGCAATACAGACGCATGTATACATAGGCTGATGGAAAGAAGATGGAATTTAGGGTCAGAGACCAGATTTCAATTCCTTTCTTCATCACACGACTTTGGTGACCTGAGATAAGTCACTCAACCTCAGAGACGTGGTACCCTCAAATGAAAAATGAAGATAAGAATCTGCCTTACTTGACTGACAGGGTTGTTCTATGGCTCCATTGTATAATGTATGTGAAATCTCTTTGTAAATTGCTGGCTCCATGCCTATAATTCAGAATAAGAGTTACAATAATATTCAGCTGCCAAATTGTGTACTTCAGACATCAGATGCCTTAAGCATCCCAGATGATGGGCTGGAGCTCTTAGGGAATGCTTTTTGGAGGAAAAGGGACTTCAAAATCAGATAGGACTGCAATAGGTAGAAAAGAGCAGGGGGGGGGCAGTCTTGGTGGAGGGATTAAAAATAAGTAACGACTCCAGAGGTTGTAATAAACATCCAAACACATACCACCTGGTATAAAACATGGGTGGGGATAAAGTTACAGGGTACTTATGATAGATGGTTTCTCTTCTATAAAGGACTCCCTCTGTCCAGGCAAGTGACCTACCTTATTCATCTAGGTGTTAGCTCCATCATTGCAGGGGCCTTGTCCTTCTTCTCTAATCTCTCTGTGCCCATTGAAATGCCTGGCACATACTGAGCACTCAGTAAATGCTCAACAAATGAAAGAATGGATGGGTGCTCACGTCAGTGGCTCTTCTTGTCTGGCTGCTTCAGTATTATCGAAGGTCATCCGCCGCTGAGTGAGAGCCTCCCTTTAACTCCCTCTACATGGTACAGCCCCATCTGCTGTTAGGATTTATGAAATTCTTTGCAATAATGCTAATACTCTGGGTGCTTTTTCTCCACCTTGTCCCAGAAGACTCCTTACCCCCAGCGAACAATAAGGTGACCAGCAAGTCATGTGAGTACAATGGGACTACTTACCAACATGGTGAGCTGTTTATGGCAGAAGGGCTCTTCCAGAATCGTCAACCCAATCAGTGCACCCAATGCAGCTGTTCGGTAAGACCCTGCATCTTAAGGTGCCTGCTAGCACCTACCCACATAGGAGGGCTTCCTCTGCACTTACACTGTTAGTTTGAGCATACACTGTTGGGTGTGTGAATGGAAGATGAATTGCATTTAAATCATAAGCCTCCCTGACAATCCAAACTCCCTGATCTTCTTCATCCGTCAACAACTCTGTTGAAGAGGTCAAACCCAGTTGTATCCTGGTCTTGAGGCTTTAGGACAGCTTAAGTGGACAAAGTTGAGTGGGTGGGCTCAATCTGCACTCCTTTTCACGATAGTTACACCACCAAAACCTTCATTTGAAGGAGTCACTTATTTTGAAGCTTTGGGGATGCAATGGGTGGAAGAGCCACAGGCACCAGGCCATTAGGGCCACTCAATGCAATTCCCAAGAAAATGGGGTGTCTCTTGGTTCCCATCTCTGAAGTATTCTACTGACCAGTTCATCCCTACTGCCCAGCAATGAGAACTCTCTCAACAAAACAGGGGTATTCCTGGGACATTACTTGTCAAAAGAACTGTGTATCCTTTAGGAATAAAGTATACCGATTGTATCTTCATCTAATTGTGCAGTTCAGAGAATGCAGAACCAAAAAATGGAGTCCAATGGGTGTTTAAACTGAAGTGTGCAGGAGTGAAGTTAGAAGTTTAGACGACTTTTCTGCCTGTAAGTGGCATTAAATGCTGGATTGCCAAGGGAAGGAATAGAATCTCTTCCCATAGGGATTTTTAGCAAAAATGTAGTATCTCGATGGTTTGGGAAAACTTGGTTGTGGCCTTGCCTTCCTAATGACCTTTCAGGAGCCTTTCTAACCCCAGAATAATACGCTTCTAAGAACTAAGGACAAGGTTTAAGGAATAATGTTTGGAGTATAGGACTTTAGGGAATGGAGATGATACAAAGACAGACTTAACAGCAAGTAAATTTGATCCTCTCCTTTACCTTGTGCTGAGCTGAGCCGTCAGTTCAGATCATCCTGTATAATTTTGCATTACCCAAGAGAGCTTGTCTCCCTGGTTTGGAAGGGAGACTCTCGTGAGTGTTAACAAAAGTCAGCTATTACCCAAGTCTGCATTCCCTGAAATCCCCTACGTCCAGCCTGTGAGTGATGGGGACCATCAGATACAATGAACAGAGAAAAGAGGAGCAAAACTCTATATGGTGGTTTGGAGGCCCATGGCAGCCCTCACACTGACTATTTTTTACTATCTTAGACCAGGATGACTGGTGAAGATCGCCCACTCTTCTGTGACTTAGTCTCTGGCATGGAGAAACAGTAAACAGAAAAAAAATAATACATAGCAAAATTTAGGAAGGACCTAGAAACACTATGGGAGAGAATTGGGAAGGGTGTGCCATGTTTTGAGCCTATACTCATCCTGGGTACCAAGCTGAGCCTTTCCACTTATCCCAGATCCTTCTGACCTTAATCTGTTTCTCCTTGGCAGGAGGGAAATGTGTACTGTGGTCTCAAGACTTGCCCCAGGTTAACCTGTGCATTTCCAGTCTCAGTTCCGGATTCCTGCTGCCGGGTATGCAGAGGTAGGTGACCCGTACCCCAAGACCAGGGGTCGTCACAGCCAAGGTCCAGAGCACTAAGCTGGAGGGAAGAAGTTATAGGATGTGTTGGTAGGGGATGAGTAGTTGACTGATATACATTACTACCAGCTTGATCTTCCCAAAAAGATAGCCTTAACCATGCTACACCCCTACTCAAAAGTCTCTGTGCTCACACATACTGCCCTTACTATGTGCCTCTCACAGTTCAAAACCCTTTATAGATAGAAATGCACTTAATCCCATGACAACCCTGTGTAATGAGCACAATTATCATTCCCATTTTATGGATGATGAAACGGAGGCAGAGAGAGGTTAAGAACCTTGTCCAAGGTCATGTAACTAGATGCTAAGTCGAGGAGCTAAGATCTGAATCCTGGCAGTTTGGCTCCAAACTCTAGGCTCCTAACCTCTCCACTCTGTCACTGAAAGGGTCAGCTCCCTGTTGCCAGTAGAATACATGTCCACCCCTTGACTCAGACAGTGAAGGCCTTCTGTGCTCTAGCCTCAACCTACCTTCCTAGGCCCACGTTCTTCCATTCATGCACCTCAGGTTCTACTCACATTGTTCCTATCTCCCTTCTCTTTGACCGTGTGCTCTCTTCTCTGCCCATCATTATTTCTCAAACTTCAGCATGCTTCAGTATCACCGGGAGGACTGGTTGAAATTCAGGTCCCCAGATGACAACGTTAGAGATTCTGATTCTGTGGCCTTGGGGTGGGGCCCCTGGGATATGCATTTAAACAGGTCCCAGAGTCCATTCGGATGCAGGTGGCCCATAGACTACCACTTGGAGAAACCTTCCAGAGACCAGGTAGACAACTAGCCTCAAACAGTGGTTTACATCCAAGTTCAGTGCACCAAGACCAAGCCTTTTACAAGTCTGAAACCTGAGAAAGCCAATAGGAAAGTGACCAATGTCAATCTCTGAATGGTCAGAGCCTCTCATTTCAGCCATATGGCAATCAAGTTTGGGGTAAATCAGTGGCAGATATTTCCTGATAAGGAACTGGGAGGACAAGGAGACAAAATGGCTACCTATGTAACAACTACACATGCACAGTAAGGGTTGGGAAGAGGGAATGTTGCCTCTTTCCGGAAAACCCTTTCCCTCCATCTCTGCCTGTGGAAATCCTGTCCGTTTCTCAAGACCTCGCTCAAAGGCAACCTCCTCAGATTCTAACGCAGGCAATCTTCTGGGCACATTTTGATAAACACTAGATGGAAGTCTTTCTTCTCTGCCTTCCCAGCTCCGTTGCATATTTCTCCACCCCTAAATCCTGCCTATCATTCAAAGGCCCGCCTAAATGCCACTGCCTCCATGAAGCATTTCTTGATCTTGTAAATCAGGAGTAAACCTCCTTCCTATCTAGTACTCCTTGGCACTTAACCTGGGCTTCTCCGGCACCTTTTACCACCGTGTCACTTTTTGTCTTTCATTGATTGTAGGTTACCCCGGTCTTACCATCCCTACCAGTGCATAAGCTCCTGAAGCTACAAACCAGTCCTGGTTGACCTTTTTCCCCACTGCACTAAGTACGGAGTAGGTACTCTTTGGATGGATGCATATTAGCTTGGAAATATTGCTAGAAAGCTAGTCATGGTTTGAATTAGAGTCTATAATATAGGATATCATTGTTGTGTTCTCTTGCTCTAAATTACTGGCTGTGGTAGGTTGTACTGACTATACATTGGTTCATGGTCAGTAGGAAATCACTTGGTATGCTTACTGGTCCCCAGGGTGTTTTTTCTCCCCCATCCCACTTCAAGTCACTATAATTAATATTTCTTTTTGAAATAAATGACCTTGCTCTGAGTACCAGTATGTGTTCATCCCTTTTAATATGCTCTTTGTCACGGTCTCCATAAATCAGTATGGATTCAGTTTTGGCCTGATTTTATTTATGCTCCAGTTAGGCCTGGATCTTCCCATACAGTTTTTCACAGTGTGTGTGTATTTTACCTTACTATAGTTATTAAGCATAAGCCAGGCAGGATCAGTATTTTGTTCGCATCTTTGTCCTAACTTATTTGAGTCTGCTCCAAAGGGAAGGGAGTCCATACTGAGCAGAGGTGTACACATGAGCTGCCATATTAACCAGCTAGTTGCTATACTCCAGTTGTTAGGCTGAGGTTGTTTTGTTTGGGGAAAAAGATATGAGAAAGCTGAACTAAAAAACAGTAAAAGAAAGGAAACACCAGAAAGACCTAATGTTGCATCTGAGAGGCAAGACAGTGCAAAGGACATGGGCACTGAAGACAGGAGGACCTAGATTTGACAGTGCAGAGCCACCACCTACTAGTGATGTCACCTAGAGCAAGCTTAGCCACTCAGCACCTTGGTTTTCTCCACTGTGAAAATGGAGATGACATATCTGCCACCCATGTAAAGGTTGTAAAAATGAACTGAGCTGACGCAGAGGGCCAGGAGAAGGTCTAGTACAGAGCGAGTGCTTCATCAGTGATAATTATTAGATATCATATGATAGTTACTATAATTATCACCCAGAGTTAAGTAGAATGTGTAACTTCTCCTCCATCTCTGATAGTCTTGCCTTTATATTTACTCAATCTCAATATACAAAACTTAATTTCTAGTCTTTCTTGCAATAACAGATCCTGGGACTGACTTCTCAACAGCTCTCTTGTTACCATTTAAATTTCTTTTCCTTTATTATGACCTCAGAACAACAGATAAAAGCCTATTTTTATGGATTATGTATTGTCCCTTCACATACTTGACAATTCATGAGGTTCTTTCTCTGCCACCTCTTCTCCAACCTCAATAAACCATTCTCTTTTGTCTTTCCCTATAAAGACAAAACCTTACACTTTCATAAAATTGACACTTTTTCTCTTTCTCGCTGCCTCTAACTTCTTTACCTCTTTCAGCTATGTATAATGTGATTGAGTCTCCTTTGAAGTTCTAATTTTTCAAGCACCTCATCCTTTTTTTTCCCTTGAAACAATGTCTGTAGAAAGGTCTATCTTGTATAAGCATCTTACACAAACAGCAGGGAACCCAGGCACACTTCTCTCCTATACTGGCCACCCGAATTATAGGCAAAATACTGTGGAAGCAATAGCCTTCTGAATGCTGAACTTGAGCACCTTAATATATAAAGGGCCCCACTGAAACCGGCTGTCTGCACTGTCACCAGACACTAGTGTGAGCCTTTCTTCGTGGGTCAGCAACAGTATCAGTTGTGCAGTGAATCTCAGCCTCGGTCTCAGCCGGGTTGTTGAGACATGTCTCTGAGGCTAGGACATTAGGGAGACTGTTGGCAGGACGTGTGTCTTTGCTGGCACTCCAGGAAACCCTGTTTGGACTGGAAGCGCAGCACAACCAACCACTGGAACCTTAAGGGAAACTATCAGGAGAAAACATCTCTTCAGAGATTGTCTGACTGCCACATTCTGGGCAGGCAGGCTTCCAACCCAAACCCACACCCAGCGCGCCTCTACCGTTTATCATTTCTGCTGCCCGACTCCTGCCAATCTTGCCAAAGCCAGGGGGAAGGCTATGTTCTTGGATTCTAGACAAGGGAGAGATATTTGGGGTAGGCTGTTGGCTGTATTGAGAGCAATTGGTAGATGGTGTACCTATGTAGCACATATTATGTGCCAGGCAGTGGCCTAACCACTTACTTGTGTGTGTCATAGCTCATTTGATCCTCACAACAAAGTAGGACCAATTATTATCCCCATTTTACAGAGGAGGAAACTGAGGCAGAGAAGTTAAGTGATTGACCTGAGGATACATGTTAGAAAGTGGCAGAGCTAGAATTTGAACCTTGTTGGCCTGGCTCTAGAGTTCCAAGTTCTTAGACTACCTGGTGGGAGCTATTCACGGGCATTTGATTAGGGCCTCTTCTAATACAGGGGAGAAAGCAGGGCTGCAGTGGGTGGGGGGTGCATGTCACTTTGGCATAGGGAGATGATCCTAAGAGTGTAACCACACTGCCTGTTTTTCCCCATCAAGTCTTTGACCTACCCACTCCCAACTACAGGGGACCACCTCTTTCCACCTTTCTCTCTCTAGGCTTAATGACACCCAAGTGTCGGTATCTACCTTCTTCATTCCGCAAACATTTGGCAAGCAATAGCTAAGTACCTGGCACTGTGCTGGTGCTGGAGATACAATGGTGAACAAAATGGACATGAAACCTGCCCTCACAGAGTTTAGTGAGGAAGACAGGCATTTATCAAATAATGGCACAAGTAAATAAGAAATTGCAATCATGCCACATGCTACAAAGGAAAGGTTATAAAAGCCAGTCATTGAGAGGAGTTACCTGGTCATGGAGGTAAAGGAAGACTTGTAGGACTGTTCTGTGGACTTAACTCATACCACGTTCCTCTTCGCTGTCTGCCTCCTAGGGTGGAGGAGGATTAACTCAATGGTTAGGGAGCTAACTAGTGGTGATCCTGTCCTCCCAGGGTCCCCAGCTTCTGATCTCACCATGAAAGCAGCTGTCTCATGCAGTAGGAGTGTCTGTACTGTTTGTCCTGCATTGTACATGCCGTGTAACTCTCTAGTCTAGACTTTTCTACTTAAGGAACTACTTGATCATGTTGGCCAGTGCCTCCCATTTCTCACCACATTATCCAATCTCAGTTCTTGTTTTTAAAGGCCCTCTGTAAAACAGCCTGACCCTTCCTCAACCTAGTACCCATCCTCATTTCTCTGACATGCACACCTTCTCCTCTAGGCTGGTTGTTCTGTTGTCCTACAACATGCCATGTTCCTTTCCACCTTCGCTTCTGTTATGTGCCTCTCTTAACTCTTAACTCCCACGAGCTTGGAATAGCTTCCTTCCTCTCTTCTACTGTTTAGGATCCTACCCATCTTTTAAGAGCACCTCTGAAGTCATACCTCTTCTAACTATCCTTGCCTGATCACTCTAGTCCTCCTTGATCTTCCTCTTGGGGCACTTCCAGGGCTTAGTCTGGTTTGTAGAGTCCAGCATTTATGAAAAACTAAAAATATTTTCTTGTGCTGTTCATTGTTTCATGGGTCTTGTTGCCCTAGCATGGTATTACGCATATATCTTGAGGTTAATTTATTAAAAAGAAAGAGAGCCACAGTTACAAAAAGCTCTTGGCAGTGCTCCAATGCAGTCCTGGCTCCGGAGGCAGGAGAAACAACTGAACTCACAACTTACTCAACCCAAGCTCATTTCCCAATACATCTCCAATGAACCCATGGAGAAAATTGCATCTTTTTTTATGAAATGGAGATATTTCTGCTAACTACTTCAAGGTAACTGAAACTGGAAGTAACTGTTTAAAAGTAATTTGTCAGTGTTCAAGACAACTTCCATTTTACCTAAGACTTTGGATTTCTCTTTCCAAAAAACACCAATATTACACCTCAGATGCCATCTTG
This sequence comes from Manis pentadactyla, assembly GCF_030020395.1. NCBI lineage: Eukaryota > Metazoa > Chordata > Mammalia > Pholidota > Manidae > Manis > Manis pentadactyla. The sequence continues at coordinate 105,994,491 of NC_080038.1, read as the reverse complement.
GATGACACCCAGAGATGCAGAGAGAACTGGTGTGTGAGAGATTTCATTTTTTTAACATCATAAAAGCATACCAAGTTTTTCAAAGTGTTCAAAATCAAAGAAAACTGGAGAAAATAACAGCAGATCCAACTACAGATCCTCATATGTTGGTCTAGAGTTGTTTTTGGTTTTGCCCACATTTTCTGCAGAAACACTACCACCTCCTGGTCATGATAGGAGGGAAATATTGTTAATGAGAAAGACTAGTTAAAAAATAAAAATAAGCTCAGTAATTTTTGGGTTGGTCTGCTGTCACCTGAACTTTAAAATGTACTGAAACACTCTGATCTTTTCATAGCTACAGAAGAGTCTGATCACTGCTAGTAATCCCTTTCAAAAGTGAATCACTAAAAAAAAAATGAATCACTCATGTTCATGAAGATGGGACCACCTTAGAGATTTTCCATCCTTGACTACTTCTCTTGTAAATCAAACTGGAAGCCTTTTATCCCCATGGAAATGTTCCAGGTTGTTTTTATTCTCTCTCTATCCCTGGCACCCAGGATTCATCCTCACATGCTTACTAGCAGTCCCAGGACTCCCACCCCTCTGAGGTCATCATGTTCCTTCTTGGCATTTATCTTTTCCAGAATGTTTCTTCTTAGACAGAAAGCCTTTCAGACAGTGGACGGGATAGCACTGAGTTTCATACTGAGCTTAACAAATTAATAGTGATGAATCCTAACTGGCCATCTGGGATATCCTGTCAAGGTCAATAATGCCCATCCTGTTGTGGGATTGGAGAGTTTCTCATGTGTATCTGAGTCTGGTTCTACGATGAAAATAAAGAACTCCAGTGAAGCATTTCAGGGCAATTATTTCTCCACAGGTGGTTAAAGCCACTCTCCCTTCAGCCTTGTCCTTCTAACTACTTCGAGGGATGCCATGACCACCCATAAACACACTACTGGATATGCCTGTTACTTTCATTAGAATCGTCTGCAGGAGCTTCAATTCCAATATATATATAGAAATTAATTTGATTGGTGGACTGGCAGTATAAAGAGAGGGAAAAGGAACATGATAAAGAGGACCAAGGCCAGGCAGAGGAATCATATTTGAATATTACTTACACTACAAAAGTAAGAACTTACAAAGTCCAGGTCTCCATAGCCCAGGCAAATTGGACAGTTGGTATAGTTATCCAGCTGATTCAAATAAATTGCTGGAATGACTGTGCCCACTTTTCTCTTGGCTTTAGCTATTAAAGCCAGTCCTCTGTGGATAGGGCCAGGACACCAAAGTGGTGTTCATGGAAAGAAGAAGGATTTTAATAAACTGACTGCTTCTCATTCCCAGGTTGGCCAGGCGGTAAACATTGGTAGATTATTGAGTTCCCTTGCCCATCCTGCTTGTTATTTTCCATTTATGGATGTAGTAGCACAGGACTCTACTTTATTTGGGCACTTGGATTTTTACCACGCCACTTTATGACTATATAAATTGCACTGCCTCCCAATGAAACTGATATCTGTCCTCTTTAAGCTTATTCTAACTAAGAGAGAAAAAAGGGCTTAATTAAAATGCAAACTCCTTTTTCTAAAAAGATGAAAATAAAGGGGAGGACTAGCATAATAATGAGAATCTAAGCCCGTCTAGAAGGAATGAGCTGAAGGAATCTCTGTGGCTGCTTTTTTTTTCTTTTTTGGTGGGGGAGGGTCTATCTCCAGGACCCTGGTTTTAGAAATGAAATGATTCCCATTTCTATGTGCAGGCATAAATTTTCTCTTTCTGCTAGTCTTTGTTTGTTTAATCCAGACTTTTCCTTTTGTTCAATACTTAGCACATTTGTGGGAGTCCCTTAAGTTGGGTTTTCCCCATGTGCAAGCTACTGTTGACAAGGAGGAGGAAGTGGTGGGAAAGGATGGGAAGAAGAGGGCAGGGGAATAACAGCTAACACTTATATAACACTAGCATGTGCTGGGCACTGTTTTAAGCTCTTTGCATATACTAACTCATTTCATCCTCAACAACCACACGGGGTAGGTATTATTGTCTCCATTTTAGCAATAGGGAGAAAATGAGGCACAGAGAGGTTCATTCACTTGCCCAAAGTCACACAGGTAAGAAGGGGCAGAGAGATGTGGACCCAGGCAGTCTGGCTCCGACTTCTATGCTGCCTGTCAGCTTGGGGATGTGAAGCAGCTTTGGGGACTCTGTTAACTCCGAGGCTGCGGAGAAGAATAGACTTTGTGATGACTCTGCTCCCAGGGGCCACACATATCATAACATTTCCAGCAGATTCATTGGGACTACTCTGGGATGCAAGGACCCCATTTCTAACCATACACTTGAATCTGTGTAGCCATATCTCCATTGAAAGAGCTGAGTCATAGACACCATCTAGCTACTAGTTTCTTTATTCCCTCCTCCATGATTCCCTCATGCAAACAGGTGCAGTCTTGGAGTGCAGTTTTTAAAAAGTACAGATTTCATCCCTGTGACTAATTTATAACTGAGATTTTGTGCCTCTTTAACCGCTTCACCTATTTTACCCTCCCATCCCAACCCCTCCCCCATGGTCACCACCAGTCACTTCTCTGTCTTTGAGTTTACTACTATTAAGTACATCATAGAGAATATAGTCAATAATACTGTGATATCTTTCTCTGTTGACAGATAGTAACTACACTAGTTGGGGTGAGGATTGAATAATCTAGATAACTGTCAAATCAATAGGTTGTATACTTGAAACCAATATAATATCGTATATTGCCTATAATTCAATAAAAAATTGAAATAAAAATTTTTTAAAAACTGTAAAGGAATTAGAATATAAATTTTAAAAATAGCATAAGAATAGGGAAAAATGATTGAAAATAAAGGAAAAGTATGAATTTCTGAGTTTTCTTGATAAATGCTTTTGCACGCCCTTCAGATTTGGCTGGCTACTGTTGGCAGGAGTTCCCCATTGTCTATGTATTCATATTTCTCAAGCAGATATTTTGTTTAAAATGCTAAGAGCTTGTGTTGATGGCCCTCTTGATTTCATGAGAAAGTATTTTCTAAAAAACATGACTGTCCACTTCACGAGACACTGGGGGACTTCTTGCAATATGGTATTACTGGAAGCTCACATGTCTACCAGTGGGGAATCCTTATACCAGTGTTCTTTAAAGCTTACCTCAAATTTCAGCACTCTTGCTCCTTATCATCAGAATTTGTAGAATTAGATGTTTGGCAGAGGCCCCCGGAGTCATCGGCTTCCACTCCCTCCTTCATCCCCAGCTTGGGTATTGAGTACTGGCTCTAAAGGGGCCCACCGCAGACCCTGCACATGGTAGATGGCGATTTCACCATCAGTTTCTTCTTCTTACCCTCTCCCAATTTCCCTCAAAGCCCTTTAACTATTTGCCCTGATTCTGCTGACTTCAGCTTGCTCCTCATTTTGAAAATACAGAGATCACTTTTTCTTGTCACAGAGAGCACTTGCCCATGTCTTGGGAATTCATTTAATTTCTGTTTGCCTTATGATGAGAGTAACCATGTCATTTATCATCCAAACTGAGACCTTTTTGAAAGTAAGAGGGGCAAACTTGATAATTATGCCTGCCACAGAAATCAGGACTTATGGGCACTCGATATATGATGTTGTGTATGGTTCAGAAGTGGCCACATGCTGGCGCAGTTTTGCTGTCTGACGCTTATCTTCCTGGGTATCTCATAATCTCATTGTTCACTTCATCCTTTTGAGAGGACATGGTTTACTTCTGTGACCCACTCAAGCCAACCAAGATTAATGGAAGCACTGGGAGAAATAAACAGTCTGAATTTTAGCCTAGCTCTTGACCATTTTTCAAATACTTGTTCTCCATTTCTCCCATTACCAGAAAGCCAAGTCATTCCAGCTCCATAGGGTACCACTCAGAATATAATTGAGGCTTGAATAAACAACACATGTGGCTTTTAAGGTTAAATGAATATTGTTTGACATACAGTACACTAGAGTTGTTTTTCATTTTGGTTTTTAAAATTGGTTAAAATTACATCTTGTTGCTTCTCAGAATTAACTGGAATCCATCTGTCTCCATTAGGATCACTGATTTTTTTTTTAAAAGCCTTGGCTGGAAAAAGAAGCTTCCTCTCCCTCGAGATAATTTGTCCGGTGAATCAGGAAAAAAATAAAGAAACAGGCTTTTTAGGGTACTCGTGCCTACTTTCTTTTATGTATTTTGTTTCTTAGATATATCTAAGTTATAACATCTAAGATTGGAAACAGACAGACTTATTTTCAGTGGCCCAGACAGACCCTCCCCAGGTCGAGAGAATCTCTTACAGCCAGACAGAGCGTGAACACCTACGATCATTCTGCTTTAACTATTGTTCACATTATGTGTAATAACTAAAACGTTGAAACCTTTAGCAGCTACTTATAGAACATTTGAGTTTAGAGAATGCCATTTTGGTGATGTTGAAACCTCAAAAGCAACAAAAATACTTGTAGTTCCTTCTTGAGAACATATATATAGAAGTAATGGCAGCAGCAGTTTCTAATGAGGTGAAATAGTTCAAATTTAGACACATACCTGTTTGCTGAGGCTTACGTGATTGTGACCCATTCATCTGAACCTGTGTTACAGGGTATTAATAGTCTGCTCCCATGCTTGATACTGACTTGCCTTATCACTTTGCCATCTTACCCCTCTGCTCATTTAACAGGGACTATGCGCGTCTCTATTGCTTTGAAATTCTGAGCGGACTGAGTGGACTATAAGTACTTAAAGACACTATTTAAAAGCCCTTTTAAGACTCTAGGATCTAAATGCAATAAATTGAACTTTTCAGAAGGTCATTCTGAGTAAACATTTTATATCAATACCAATCATTACATCTAAAGTAAAAAGGACAGTTGACAAGGAGAGCTATTCTATCATCTTTCTTTTGTAATTAGTACTCTTGGTTACTTGGGTTAGGCTTGAACGCACATCCTATAGCTTTTACATTTTGTTTTGCCATTTGCTGGTGAATCTTTTCTGGTTTCAGTCTTCTCTCTTGTCCCATGTTTTCATGTGACTCAAAGACATAGTTGAGACCCACCACTGCCAGCTGTAACGGAACAAGTAAATCCAGGTTCACCTCCACTTAGTCACTGTCAAGGGCAGTGCCATTCCCCAGCTTGCCTGATTTGTAACACTAGACTCATTTTATATGTTTTCTCCTTTGCCTTCCTCCTCCACTACCAAATCCTCCCTCAGGGTCTTATCATTTCCTTTGTATCTGCAGCAGTCTGATGTCCTCCTGCTTGTCCACTACGTTATGGATTCTCATGGTCCCTCACCTATTAATGCAGCAGCCTCCTGGTTGCCTCCCAGATTCCACTTGCTCCCCAGCTAGTCAACACTCCATTGCCAGGATAAGTTTCCACAAATACCATTTTTACCACAGGAACCTCAACATAGAAATTGGTAACAGGATCAACTGTGAATTTGTCAGTCCCCTTTTGAAGTCCATACAGCAGTTATTTACCACCCTTATTTACGTTAACAACCCATGCCCTTCCTCCCCTTCCCTCTCCCTTGTTCTCTCTCCACCAGCCCCATTTCTCTTGTTTCACGTCTGAAGTTTCCACCCAAGCCACACCTTGCTTGCTGTTCCCAGTACATGACTTGCTGTTTCCAAAGTGCTGGTCCTTTTCAAATGCCATTGCCTTCAGCTGAGATACCTTCTGCCCACACCACTGTCTGTTCATGCCCTGCAGTACCTACTTCTAAAACTGTGACTTAATTCTTTTGGGAGGCTTTCCACGATTCAATCTGATGCTAACTCCAATGTATTCAGTGTCTCCTAAGCACACGTATTCCATTTGTATTTCCAGTCATTACTCTGTATGTGTATTTTCAGGCTGTTCCCTAGATTGATTTCCCATCTCCTCCAAACGGGGCATAAACATCTTGAGGATGGGGCCTAGCCTGAATTCTTTCTTCCTGCTGCCTTAGTATCAGGCTGTCCACCCAAGAAGTATTCAGTGCATGTTAACTGACTTTTGGATATTGTTTTCTAGACATAAACAAAGGTGAAATCATCTTCACTCTTACAGTATCAGTCAGGGTTTCCACATGGTCTGCATGTAGTCCTTGTCTACCATCTTCACTGAGACATGCAGTAACCAGGAGGAGACAAGTACACTATGAGTCAAGCACTTGATTCTGTATTTTTGATGGCAGTCCAACTCAGTACATATACAGAGTACCTGATGTGTACCCAGGAATAGATTAAATGCCCCAGTCCCCTTATTCTCAAACTCTTGCACACATCAGAATCCCATGGAGGGCTTGCCAAAACACAGGTCACTGATACTCACCCCAGAGTCAAGTGGGGCCCCAAATTTTGCATTTCTAACAAGTTTTCAAGTAATGTGGTGCTGCTGATCCAGAAACCACACTTGGAGAACCAGTGCTCTTGGCAATGCGGGGGTGGTCCAAGACATGGTCTCTGGTTTCAGGGGATTTGCAGTCTCCTCAGGAACACAGGGGAGGCTCAGGAAATGTTTAACAGCAGAAAGTATTGTACTATGTTTTAGTATTCATTCATCATTCATTCAAGAAGTGGTGAATGAGTGCTAACTACGGGCGGCCCAGCACTGTTCCAGTTTCCAGGGTTACAGTGGTGAACGTGTTAGACAAAAATCACGGGAATTCTTTGGGAAATTTCTCATGGGAAAAATCTCAGGAACTCTAGTGGGAGAAAGCAGACAATAAACAAAATAAATAGAATGTATTAAATGTAAGGCAGTGTTACATGGTTGTTAAGGTAGTGTTACATGGGAAGAGGAAAAGCACAAAGGGGATAAGAAATATTAGAGGAGGAGTTGACATTTTAGATCGGTGGTCAGAGAAGGCCTCCCAATTCCATCATTTGACAAGTATTTGTTGGGTGACTAGTATGTGTCAGGTACTATTATAGATGATAGTGATACAGCCGTGAATAACACAAATATAAAGCCTTCTCTTATAGAATAGACACACTTATTTCAGAGTTAGGAAATCTGGGGCCTGGGATAGTAACTTTCATCAACTCATTATGTGACTGTGAATGGCTGCTCATTCTCTCTCAGCCTCTCCATCTGTTAAATGGAGCAACTGGGAAAAATGATACTTGAGGTTCTCTACGTCCCTAAGGCTGCAAAATGCTCAGTCCTTTAGGCAATTGGAAATACATGAAAGCCGTGGAGGAAGACTTTGTAGAGGAGGGAGAACTTAAATGGTTTTCATAGTCATACAGTAATTATGGGGTGAGGGAGGTGGGAAGGCAATTTCAGAAGAAGAATAACATGAGCAAAAGCATGGAAGCAAGAATGGAAGCCACATGCTCAATGAAGAGCAAGAAGATCAAAAGGTTCCCATTGTAGAATAGCTGAAATAGTTGGGTAGGAGATCGGTACTCATAAAGATAAGGTGAAGGTCAATTACAGAGTCTTGGATGGGAACCTACTGAAGGGTTTGAGTGGGGAAAGATACAATTATACAAAGTGGTGTTTTAGGAAGATTAACCTAGCAACCATAGTTAAATCTTCACAATTCATTATTTTTTTTCCATAAGGTGATCTTTGCATCATAAAGGGTTAAAGCCATATTTTGTTAGATGTCACTGATGATAGATAATATTGTTATCAAACTAATTCTGAGGTCTTTTTCAGCCTAAAAGCCAATGATATTATGTAATTTTCTGTAACAGTACTACCACATACTTGAAATAGCAGTGTGTGACTTTTTAGACTTAGGTTTTGAAAGATTGGGAGATGAATTAGAATAGAAAATTCTTAAACCTTGTACTTTTTTGTATTCCTTGTTATCCCATGAAATACATGGTTGAATCAATATTTGGTTTATTCTTGGGCAGAGAGAGCAATAATGATAGAGATATTCCTGCATGCCCACACACACACACACACACACACACACACACACACACACACACACAGACACACACGAGCAGTACTCATTTAGAGTGGCACAAACATCCTTAAGACCAAGCTCTTCCCATCTGCTTGCTTGATCATAACACAAGGTAATATTCTTGGAAATTTTCCTATTGTTTTTATCTTTAATCAGCTGAGGAATATCCATATCTGTTTAGTGTTTGTTGTTCTCAAGGCTGAAAGTGGGCTCTTCCTCCTAAAAGCAGTTACTCTGGAAGACAGCAATGATAGGGGTTCATGTTCAGAGTAAACATAAAGACCTAGAGAAAGGCATCTCAGGCAAAAATAAAGGAGTGCATTTTGGATAATGGTTATATAAACACTCCAACCACAGCAAGTTTTACCTTAACTTTCAGATCAGGTTTTGACTTCTGAGAGACAATAATAGTGAATTCACCAAATCATGACACATCGAATCCTTAAAACTCTTCATTTTTTAAGGGTAGTTTAAACACACTTTAAATATCACCTGCAAAATATTTAACTGTCCCTGTAATGAAATAAGCAAAAGTGACAATGATGGCTATGTTGTAGTGGAAAGTGATTATTTTCCCTTTTATTCTCCAAATCTTGTACAATGGTCCTGCAAGGTCTATTTTAGAAAGTGGCAACTTTCTTCAGAGTTGCTTTGAAAAATGAGGCATACCAGAGAGAAATCTCTGTGTTGCTTTTTTTGAAGGATAGCCACAACAGCTGAAATGCCTACAGAATTGAGGGGCCATAGAACCAAAAATGTTCCTGGGTCACAAGGGCAATATTATTCCCTTCTACCTATGTATGATTCTTTCTGTATTTCTTTTTAACAAACAGGAGATGGAGAATTGTCGTGGGAACACTCTGATGGCGATATCTTCCGGCAGCCTGCCAACAGAGAAGCAGTAAGTGTGAATAGCTCAATTCAATTTTTTAAAAAGTCCAAAACCAATGACAAAATTAGAAAATCACTGTTTTGTAACCTCGTATGATTTCATTTTTCAATCCTGATTTTGTTCCCCTAACGAAGAGCAAATCAATGGTAAACCCGTAAGAGGAAAGGTCAATTGCAAAATTTGCCAAGAGGAATCAAGCTGTGGTCCCCAAGCCTGGGATGACTCACAGTGCAGTATGATTGAAAGAGGCGAACACGGCAAGCCGCCTGGTATGGGGTTTAGAAAGTGCACAGCACTGCCTGTCTAGCACACATGTTGTCCCCCAATCCCTCGGGAAAAAGAGAATTGACCATGAATTGAATCATGTGTTATATTGGGCCTGACTTCTAATTTAGGGTATCAGAGAACTCTGAGGATGGACTAATTACCAGATCACATTAAACAACACATTCCATTTGCATTCAATGTAATAATACCATTGTAGTATTTAAAAAGTCCTTTTTTGAGATGCCTACTGAACTATTTCCAATTAACATAACACAATGCCTGGATTTTGTTTTGAATTATTTCACAAGAAAGGGAATTGTGGGGGTGGGGGTAGACGGGAAGGTAGATGGAAAAAAATAGTGTGAGTAACTCAAATAATTCAACACTCCACAGCATCAGGCCTAACTTTCCTTCTCCATGGCTACTATCCCAGAAACATCATAAAGTGGCCCATTTCTAAAACCGTTTTTCTTCCCTTTCCTCAGATATTTGAATGGCATCATCACCAATCTGTAACCATTTGGGTGCACTGTATAACTGGCAACCAGGGTCAGGACATGAACACAATCATAGACTTGGCCGTTAGGGCCCTTCTTCTAGATTAGAAATTGGTAGCCTTTTGGGTTGACTTGCCAAATCTTTTTCTATAAGGAAGGCAGGTCACTACCCCTGTCCTCACTCGTGAGGACCTTCTGTGGCTTTGTAAGGTAGGCCAGCCCATCATTTGGCAGAGGCACTTTGAGCATGTCCATGTTAACCACTCCCATGCTGCCTCCCTCTGAGCCTTCGACTCTGAGTCATACAGGTGGAAGAGAGAAAAGGTATCAGGCCCGATTCTCCTTCTTCACCCTGCAACATCTCCTTTCCATTCTCCGCGCTAATCCCAGAATGACCATTACAAGTAGGCATCTCTGTATGTATAGTAATAGCATCTCTTATTCCTTGGTATTTTGAAGTACTTAACAAAATAACATCCCTCTCTAAAAACTGTATGTCTAAGTCGAACACTTCAAACTTGTTAAAGTCTGAAAAGATGTTCCAATTCAAAGAATCTACCAGACTAACGGACTTACAGAAGTGTACAGAATGTACACAGGCATTCATGGCACATAAATGGGCATTAATTGTGCCCTTGTAGAAAAAAGTGAACAAGGCATTTAGGGCAGCATAATTTTCATAAGAGCGAAACAAACAGAGACAACCTAAGTGCTAGCAATAGGGGCTTGGACAAACACACCCAATCTATGGGACATCGTGCGGTTGTTAAAATGCAGGACATCAGAATGTAGAAACCAGTGGAGCGATCTCGAAGATACATTATGCAAATAAAACAAAGTGCAGGATATAATTTATACTATCATTTGTTTATGTAAAAATCCTGTGTGTGCATGTATGTAAATGCACATGAAAAGATCTGGAAGGTCACACACCATGTTAAAAGTGGTCATCTTAGAGGGGTGCAAGTGAGCAGGAGGAAAGTTAGAGTTTGATTTTGTACTTTATGTCTTCTGTATTATTTGATGTTTTTCAGTGAATGTGAAATAGTCTTATAATAAAGAAAATTTCAATGATTTTTAAGGCCTTAGGAGTTAGTTCTCCACAGGCATTGGCTATAAGGCAAGAGCCTAGGAATTTTAGGGTAAACCTGAAGGTAGTGTGTATGTGAGGAAGATGTTGATAGGTGACATAATAAAATGATCAGTACAGACATCACAGTGTTCTTAGGCCATGCTTCCCAGTCAGCACATATGTCACTTCTGACTCACAGGCCCCCAGCTTGCCAACACCCTCAGTGGTGAGAGGAAGTCATTTATATTTGCTTTATTCTCTAGTCATATTATTTTCTAGACATTGACATTTTGAAATGAATGTAGAAGTGTCATCGGTGGGGTGGAGAGTAATATTCTGAATATCTCAAACAAGCAGCACTCCTGCAAGAGAGGGTGGGCTTTCCAGTTTGTGGGGTAAGAGACCCTGAAGAAAGAGTTCCTCTGTCCAGCTCTATCTGCTTTATAGTCAGTGAGATTCCTTCCAGATTCTGACAGGAGATGATGTCATTCTCCATTTTCTGTGCTGTGAATTTCCTCTTTTTCTCAGCCCCAATTTTAAAAATTGTGGTAGGATGCTGAGAGTGGCTAAATTAGTGGCTGTCAACCAGGTGCCACTCTCAGCCAAATTTAGGTCTCCATCACCTGAAGCTGGTTGTCTTAGCCCCCGACACTGTGCACTGTGGCCACCTCAGCAATCTTGCTGGTGATGCCATTAATTAGCCTTTCTTCTTGACTCCGTCTCATGCTACCCCTGACTCCGTTCCTTGCCTTTCAGCTTCATTGTTCTTCCTCAACTGGTGGCGATAGGGCTGGACTTAATCTAGTACTTCCTGTAGCAAAAGAGGTCAGGTACAGAATGCAGGCCCCTGAAACAGTTACCGATTTTTCAAAGGAGTTCAAGATCTATCTTCAGAAACAAACATTTGTGCCTGGTAGACCAAACTGTCCAGATGGTTCCACTTTATTATAAATATTTTCCTTTGTTCTAAAAGGGTAGATATTATGGGATATGATTTGAATAATAAATAGCACCTGTAGTGATGGAAAAGTATGTGCCCGGCACATAGTAGGCACCCAGCAAATATGTGTTGAATGAATGGGTGTAGAAGGCAAAGTGAAATGTGTGCATGTTGGGAAGGGTAGTTTTTCATTAATGTTAATGCACAGGAATTTGTCCTGAATCAGAAATTCTTCAAATTTGTTGTTTGTTCTTGACCAGCTAAAAATTAGAAGGTAGGAGAACCCTTCTGAATATTTTGTGCAGACCCCACTTTCTGCACAGGAGAAGAAAGGCAGCCCCAACAACAAATTCCCAATTCAGTAGACTGTGCCTTTAGTAGACTGTTCCTATTTTCAGGGAACCATGAAAACCTCAGTTCAACAGAAACCCCGCTGATTGGTTTATTTTGCTAAGTGGGCTGTAAATCGTCAGCTTTCCAAGTTTTACAGAGTGCACAGAAAGAACCAGTGGGTCATCAGGGGGAGTGTGTGTGTGTGCTTGACTGGCATGTGGGGAGGGAGAAGTAGGCATAGGGTGGAAAGTCAGAACACGAAAGCAAGCATAGTTTTGTTTTGGACAACAGCCAAACTCTGATTTTGTCCCCAATACATGACTTAGAGATTTACCATTGGAAAAATGAATGGGTTTGAGATAGAAACAGTTTGAAACAGATACAAATCCCTGTCTCATTCCCACTGGCAGAACAACAGGTTGGGAAGGAAGCTGGCCTAGATAGGGAAACTGCCTCCCAAAGAAGGGTAGTCCTCGGTTACTGGTGACCACCATACAGTGTGCTCAGGGCTGTGTGGCATGTGTGGATCGCATTCTGAAGACATTTTTTAAATTACACTTTCTCTTGTGATAACTGTAGATTCACTTGCTATTGGAAGAGGTAACAGAGAGACCCCATTTGCTCTTTACCAGGTGTTCCCGGGCAGTAACATCTTGTAAAACTCTACTGCAGCATCGCAACCACGAAGGCACTTTGAAGGCCCTTTGCGAACTCTTGTGCTTGCTGTCTCTGCCAGTAAAACCCTTCTATCTCAGACCTTAGATCAGGGAAAGAAGAAATTCCTGGGGAACTTTTACTGGGGCAGGAATTTTCCAACCCCAGAGAACTGTGTAAGAACCACCTCAAAAGCCTGACATATTTATCAGTAACTCATATAATACCAAAATATTGAGCAAAATAAGTGAGAGCACAGCTATAGGGTCATTTCCACCTAACTAGTTTGACCTGCCCTCTCAAGCAACCTATTCACAGCCAGTTTTTCCAAGATCAGCTCCTGTTTCACTTACATCTCCAAGGTGGTGAGCCTTTTTCTCCTCTGCTCTAAGTTACAAGGTCACAATGGCCCCTCCTACGCCTCCTTCATCTTTTTAGAGGAGTGACTCTGAAAGAGCCATTACTTTTAAATCATAATCACACATCACCACCCCACCCCAGGCCGAAACAGATGATCCTTTATGTCAGTGATTTTGAGCCTTGGCTTCAGATTCAAGTGCCCTGAGGAGCATATCAAAATCCTGATGCCCATGCCTCACACCCCAGCCCAATTCCACCCGAATCCCTGGGGGTGGGGCCCAGGTATCAGTGCTTGTAGAGCTCCGCAAGTGGTTCTGTGGGCAGCTGAGGCGGAGGCCCGTGCTGTGTGTGGATGGGGACACCCAGCAGTCTGCTGTCCCTGAAAGAACTTTCCTTGGGAGCAGCTTTTAGCCGGATGTCTGTGGACAACTGAGCTTGGCCAGACATCGTCTCACCCACTTATTCCTCCTCTTCTTCCTCTTCCTCATCCTATTCATCTTCCTCTCTCCTTTCCCCGACTCCCACTCTCCTGCCATCTCCAAAAACTCAACCTTCATTGTCACTCTGAGTTAAACCCACCCTCCTCCCTGGCCTCAGTTTCTCTATCCCAAAAATAAAAGACTTACACAAGGTGAGATGGGGTGGGGGGGACCAACTGGTCTGTAATAGGGCCTCTGATCAAAATCCCTGAGGGTTTTCTTTTTTGTGTTGAATCGTTTTTCTACCCTTACTGTATGTCCAGGGTCTTGAGTCCCTGGTACCAAAGGACAGCTTTTCATTTTATTCTTACCCTCATGAATCAGAGAACTTCCTGTACTTGCAGCTTACCCCGGATCAGCTACCTTCCCTCTCAAACTCTAGCCCTGTTGAACTGCCTCCTTTTAGCATTAGTAGGACACCCACCAGCCAAACTATCCTCTCTTGTGTTCCTTTGGCAGAACTTTGCCAAACTCCAGAAAGGACAGAACAGTCTGTAATGGCCTTTGTGAAATGTTGAGTGAAAAAGACATATGAGCCATTGTGGGAATGAAAAAATATTTTCACTGAGAATCCCATCTGTGTGCATGATAATAAATTGATGCAAATTCTTACTTGTGTTTGAGTTTTTACAGCAATGCACAGCACTGGCTCTTCTTAGGTAAAGGGAATAATGTTCCCTTTCCCTTACTGCAGCTCCTGTTTACTCTCCCTTTTTCCCAACAATGCCTGCCCCACCAAGAGAGTAATAACAATTCCTAAAGCTAAACTTGTGATGTGTGTGTCTATGGAACATAACTGTAATAAATAACTCATGGAATGGCGGGTCATGGGACCCCATAACTACCTTCTCAAGTTTCCCTGCTATTTCTTTTTTTTTTCATATCATTAATCTACAATTACATGAAGAACATTATGTTAACTAGGCTCCCCCATTCACCAAGTCCCCCCCACATACCCCTTCACAGTCACTGTTCTTCAGCATAGTAAGATGCTGTAAAATCACTACTTGTCTTCTCTGTGTTGCACAGCCCTCCCCGTGCCCCACACACACTATACATGCTAATCGTAATGCCCCCTTTCTTTTTCCCCGCCCTTATCCCTCCCTTCCCACCCATCCTCCCCAGTCCCTTTCCCTTTGGTAACTATTAGTCCATTCTTGGGTTCTGTGATTCTGCTACTGTTTTGTTCCTTCAGTTTTCCTTTGTTCTTATACTCCACATAAGAGTGAAATCATTTGGTACTTGTCTTTCTCCACCTGGCTTATTTCACTGAGCATAATACCCTCTAGCTCCATCCATGTTGTTGCAAATGGTAGGATCTGTTTTTTTCTTATGGCTGAATAATATTTCATTGTGTATATGTACCACATTTTCTTTATCCATTCATCTACTGATGGACACTTAGGTTGCTTCCATATCTTGGCTATTGTAAATAGTGCAGCGATAAACAAAGGGGTGCATCTGTCTTTTTCAAACTGGACTGCTGCATTCTTAGGGAAAATTCCTAGAAGTGGAATTCCTGGGTCAAATGGTATTTCTATTTTGAGCCTTCTGAGGAACCTCCATACTGCTTTCCACAATGGTTGAACTAATTTACATTCCCACCAGCAGTGTAGGAGGATTCCCCTTTCTCCACAACCTCGCCAACATTTGTTGCTGGTTGTCTTTTCTGTGGTGGCGATCCTTACTGGTATGAGGTGATATCTCATTGTGGTTTTAATTTGCATTTCTCTGATGACAAGTGATGTGGAGCATCTTTTCATGTGCCTGTTGGCCATCTGAATTTCTTCTTTAGAGAACTGTCTTTTCAGCTCCTCTGCCCATTTTTTAATTGGATTATTTGCTTTTTGTTTGTTGAGGGGCATGAGCTCTTTATATATTTTGGATGTCAGCCCTTTATCGGATCTGTCAGTTATGAATATATTCTCCCATACTGTAGGATACCTTTTTGTTCTATTGATGGTGTCCTTTGCTGTACAGAAGCTTTTCAGCTTGATATAGTCCCACTTGTTCGTTTATGCTTTTGTTTCCCTTGCCCGGGGAGATATGTTCATGAAGAAGTCATTCATGTTTATGTCCATGAGATATTTGCCTATGTTTTTTTCTAAGAGTTTTATGGTTTCATGACTTACATTCAGGTCTTTGATCCATTTTGAATTTACTTTTGTGTATGGGGTTGGACAGTGATCCAGTTTCATTCTCTTACGTGTAGCCATCCAGTTTTGCCAGCACCATCTGTTAAAGAGACTGTCATTTCCCCATTGTATGTCCATGGCTCCTTTATCGTGTATTAATTCACCATATATGTTTGGGTTAATGTTTGGAGTTTCTAGTCTGTTCCACTGGCCTGTGGCTCTGTTCTTGTGCCAATACCAAATTGCCTTGATTACTGTGGCTTTGTAGTAGAGCTTGAAGTTGGGGAGTGAGATCCCTCCCACTTTATTCTTACTTCTCAGGATTGCTTTGGCTATTTGGGGTCTTTGGTGGTTCCATATGAATTTTTGAACTATTTGTTCCAGTTCATTGAAGAATGCTGTTGATAATTTGATAGGGATTGCATCGAACCTGTATATTGCTTTGGGCAGGATGGACATTTTGATGATATTAATTCTTTCTAGCCAGGAGCATGGGATGAGTTTCCATTTGTTAGTGTCCTCTTTAATTTCTCTTAAGAGTGTCTTATAGTTTTCAGGGTATAGGTCTTTCACTTCCTTGGTTAGGTTTATTCCTAGGTATTTTATACTTTTTATGCTATCGTGAATGAAATTGTTTTCCTGATTTCTCTTTCTATTAGTTCATTGTTGGTGTATAGGAAAACCACAGATTTCTGTGTGTTAATTTTGTAACCTGAAGCTTTGCTGAATTCCGATATTAGTCCTAGTAGTTTTGGAGTGGAGTCTTTAGGGTTTTTTATGTACAATATCATGTCATGTGCAAATAGTGACAGTTTGACTTCTTTACCAATCTGGATTCCTTGTATTTCTTTGTTTTGTCTGATTGCCGTGGCTAGGACCTCCAGTACTATGTTAAATAACAGTGGGGAGAGCGAGCATCCCTGTCTTGTTCCTGATCTCAGAGGAAAAGCTTTCAGCTTCTCGCTGTTCAGTATGATGTTAGCTGTGGGTTTATCATATATGGCCTTTATTATGTTGAGGTACTTGCCCTCTATGCCCATTTTGTTGAGAGTTTTTATCATGAGTGGATGTTGAATTTTGTCAACTGCTTTTTCAGCATCTATGGAGATGATCATGTGGTTTTTGTCCTTCTTTCTGTTGATGTGGTGGATGATGTTGATGGATTTTCGAATGTTGTACCATCCTTGCATCCCTGGGATGAATCCCACTTGGTCATGGTGTATGATCCTTTTGATGTATTTTTGAATTCGGTTTGCTAATATTTTGTTGAGTATTTTTGCATCTACATTCATCAGGGATATTGGTCTGTAGTTTTCTTTTTTGGTGGGGTCTTTGCCTGGTTTTGGTATTAGGGTGATGTTGGGTTCATAGAATGAGTTTGGGAGTATTCCCTCCTCTTCTATTTTTCGGAAAACTTTAAGGAGAATGGGTATTATGTCTTCTCTGTATGTCTGATAAAATTCCGAAGTAAATCCATCTGGCCCAGGGGTTTTGATTTGGGTAGTTTTTTGATTACTGATTCAATTTCGTTGCTGGTAATTGGTCTGTTTAGATTTTCTGTTTCTTTCTGGGTCAGTCTTGGAAGGTTGTATTTTTCTAGGAAGTTGTCCATTTCTCCTAGGTTTTCCAGCTTGTTAGCATATAGGTTTTCATAGTATTCTCTAATAATTCTTTGTATTTCTGTGGGTTCCGTCGTGATTTTTCCTTTCTCATTTCTGATTCTGTTGGTATGTGTTGACTCTCTTTTTCTCTTAATAAGTTTGGCTAGAGGCTTATCCATTTTGTTTATTTTCTCAAAGAACCAGCTCTTGGTTTCATTGATTTTTTCTATTGTTTTATTCTTCTCAATTTTATTTATTTCTTCTCCGATCTTTATTATGTCCCTCCTTCTGCTGACTTTAGGCCTCATTTGTTTTTCTTTTTCCAATTTCGATAATTTTGACATTAGACTATTCATTTGGGATTGTTCTTCCTTCTTTAAATATGCCTAGATTGCTATATACTTTCCTCTTAAGACTGCTTTTGCTGCATCCCACAGAAGTTGGGGCTTTGTGTTGTTGTTGTCATTTGTTTCTGTATATTGCTGGATCTCCATTTTAATTTGCTCATTGATCCATTGATTATTTAGGAGCATGTTGTTAAGCCTCCATGTGTTTGTGAGCCTTTTTGCTTTCTTTGTACAATTTATTTCTAGTTTTATACCTTTGTGGTCTGAAATGTTGGTTGGTAGGATTTCAATCTTTTGGAATTTACTGAGGCTCTTTTTGTGGCCTAGTATGTGGTCTATTCTGGAGAATGTTCCATGTGCACTTGAGAAGAATGTGTATCCTCTTGCTTTTGGATGTAGAGTTCTATAGATGGCTATTAGGTCCATCTGTTCTATTGTGTTGTTCAGTGCCTCTGTGTCCTTACTTATTTTCTGTCTGGTAGATCTCTCCTTTGGAGTGAGTGGTGTGTTAAAGTCTCCCCAAATGAATGCATTGCATTCTATTTCCTCCTTTAATTCTGTTAGTATTTGTTTCACATATATTGGTGCTCCTGTATTGGTGCATATATGTTTATAATGGTTATATCCTCTTTTTGGACTGAGTCCTTTATCATTATGTAGTGTCCTTCTTTATCTCTTGTTACTTTCTTTATTTTGAAGTCTATTTTGTCTGATACTAGTATTGCAACGCCTGCTTTTTTCTCCCTGTTGTTTGCATGAAATATCTTTTTCCATCCCTTGACTTTTAACCTGTGCATGCCTTTGGGTTTGAGGTGAGTCTCTTGTAAGCAGCATATAGATGGGTCTTGCTTTTTTATCCATTCTATTAGTCTGTGTCTTTTGATTGGTGCATTCAGTCCATTTACATTTAGGGTGATTATTGAAAGATATGTACTTATTGCCATTGCAGGCTTTAGATTCATAGTTACCAAAGGTTCAAGGTTAGCTTCTTTACTACCTTACTGTCTAACTTAACTCACTTATTGAGCTGTTATAAATGCAGCCTGATGATTATTTCTCTCCCTTTTTATTCCTCCTCCTCCCTTCTTCATATGTTGGGTGTTTTGTTCTCTGCTCTTTTTAGGAGTGTTCCCATCTAGAGCAGTCCCTCTAAAATACCCTGTAGAGGTGGTTTGTGGGAGGCAAATTCCCTCAACTTTTGCTTGTCTGGGAATTGTTTAATCCGTCCTTCATATTTAAATGATAATCATGCTGGATACAGTAACCTTGGTTCAAGGCCCTTCTGTTTCATTGCATTAAATATATCATGGCATTCTCTTCTGGCCTGTAAGGTTTCTGTTGAGAAGTCTGATGATAGCCTGACGGGTTTTCCTTTGTGGGTGACCTCTTTTCTCTCTCTGGCTGCCTTTAATACTCTGTCCTTGTCCTTGATCTTTGCCATTTTAATTATTATGTGTCTTGGTGTTGTCATCTTTGGGTCCTTTCTGTTGGGAGTTCTGTGTACTTCCGTAGTCTGCGCAACTATTTCCTCCCCCAGTTTGGGGAAGTTCTCAGCAATTATTTCTTCAAAGGCACTTTCTATCCCTTTTTCTCTCTCTTCTTATTCTGTTACCCCTATAATGCGGATATTGTTCCTTTTGGATTGGTCACACAGTTCTCTTAATATTGTTTCATTCCTGGAGATCCTTTTGTCTCTCTCTGCATCAGCTTCTATGCATTCCTGTTCTCTGGTTTCTATTCCATCAATGGCCTCTTGCATTTTATCCATTCTGCTTTTAGATGCTTCCAGAGATTGTTTCACTTCTGTAATCTCCCTCTGGACATCATCCCTTAGCTCTTGTATATTTCTCTGCATCTCCATCAGCATGTTTATGATTTTTATTTTGAATTCTTTTTCAGGAAGACTGTTTAGGTCTATCTCCTTCACAGGTGTTGACTTGTGATTTTTGTCTGTCTCAGATTCTGCCTTTTCATGGCAATAGAGATAGTTTGCGGAGCTGGGGCAAGTGACGGCTGGGAGAACGTCCCTTCTTCTTGGTTTGTGGACTTCCTCTCCTGGGAGAACAGCGACCTCTAGCGGCTTGTGCTGGGCAGCTGTGCACAGACAGGGCCTCTGATTCTTGCCCGGCCACTATAGAGTTTAGCTCCGCAGTTGCTGTGGGCGTGGCCTGCCTCGGGCTGCTGCTCTGATATGGCGGAGCCGTGTCGGAGGGGAAACACCTGGGAGGCTGTTTGTCTCCGTGAAGGGCCTCCAAGCCGCCCTGCTACACAGGGGGATAGGGTACCCAGAGTACCCTGGGATTCCCAGCTGCTGGGCTAAGTGTCCCGGGATGCTTCCGTCCAGCTGTGGGGTCCCTGTCTCTTTAAGACTTTCAAAAAGCACTGGCTTTTCTTTGTGCCCGGTGTGCCGGCTGCGGGGACCCGCTCACAGGTCTTACTGTCCTGTTTCTCTAGTTTCCAGCACCCCATGCACGCACTATGTGTCTGCGCTCCGGTGCAAATGGCTAGGGCTGGGTGTTTAGCAGTCCTTGGTTCCCTCTCCCTCCCCGCTGCGACTCCTCTCCTCCCACCGGGAGCTGGGGTGAGGGGCGCTCAGGTCCCGCCGGGCCGCGGCTTGTATCTTACCCCCTTCGTGAGGTGCTGGGTTCTCGCAGGTGTGCATGTAGTCTGGCTGTTGTCCTGTGTCTTCTGGTCTCTCTTTTAGGGAGAGTTGTATTTGTTGTATTTTCAAAAATACATGTGGTTTTGGGAGAAGATTTCCACTGCTCTACTTGGCTCCACCCTCAGTTCCCTGCTATTTCTATCACTGACTATAAGGATCTTCCTTTTTAATTGTCTATGAGATTTTTTAAGGGGCCCCCTCCTTTACACTAACATTTGCCTCTGAAACACAATGATAATGGGCTGTAAGCCTTAGGTTCTGTTCTTCATTCATCCTGCTCTCTCTACACTGACTCTAACCTCAGCTCCTGGGAGAGGGCATGGGTAGCAGAACAGTGGTCTCATCATGTGTCTTGAGTGCTTATTGAAGGAGCAATGACTGGATTGTTTGTACTACAAGACTCTGTGCTTTTATTAAGGACCAGGCTTTTGTTTATTCATTCAATAAGTGTTTGATGAGCACCTTCTAGATGCTAGAAACTGTTTTAGCACTGGTGATATAGCAGTGAATGAAACGAAGTCCTTGCCTGTCTGCAGCTGACATTCTAGTACCGTCATGCACAGTCAGTCTTTCATTTACAAGGTGTCTAGGGTATCTGTGCCCTGCTCTATGACCCCATGCCATTGCCTGTGTTTGGAATCTCAGTATGTCTTTCTGGGACTGTGCTTGACTCCTGCCTCTTCCTCCTATCCAGTTCACCCTATACATCATCAGGGTTCAGTGACTGGAAACACAGTTCTGATGATTTTCCTGCTTTTAAAACAACACCCCCCAAAAGCTTCCACAAAAGCTTCACCTCTATGGCCTGCCAAATAAAGTCTTCCCTCTTAGACTGTCATTCAAAGTCCTCCATGATCTGGCTCCAACCCACTTCTGGAATGTTACCCTTCAACTGTTCCCTTTTATGAACTGACTCTGTGTTCTCTGCTACACCTTCTCCACTTGAAATCTCTGCCTGGTAAAAGTCTATCCACCCTTCGTGGTCCAGGTCACAAACCCTCCCCAACTAGAAGCTCTCTTTCTCTTCCTCGTGTGCACTGCATTTTATGCTTCTGCAGCCTCGGTTACATTCTGCCTCATGCTGCAGGCTGCTACCTTAACTCTTAAACCCAAATGTGAGATTCTCAGGAGCAGGAAGGACACTTTACCCATTCGGCTGTTGGCTCCCTCAAGAGCTTGTCTGTGAATTGAATCCTGTCTTCTGCAAGAAGAGAGAAAAACCTCAGCATGTTGCCAGTGCATCCCCATTTCTCTGTTGGCATGGGTGGACATGCAGTTAAGATCAGATCTCATCGCTAAGAACCATCAAATGCCTTCTAATGTATGTAAGTCCATTCCTGCCTTCTTATTGGTGGATTTTGGGGTCTGAATTTGTCCTTGTCATTTTAGAGACATTCTTACCACCGCTCTCACTATGATCCTCCACCAAGCCGACAGGCTGGAGTTCTGCCCCGCTTTCCTGGGGCCAGAAGTCACCGGGGAGCTCTGATGGATTCCCAGCAAGCATCAGGCACCATCGTGCAGATTGTCATCAATAACAAACACAAGCATGGACAAGGTAAGAGGCATACCATGTCCACGTCAGGGATTCAGCATCCCTAGTCTTTGGATGGCTGGAGCTGGGAAGGGGCCCTCTCTCTCATGTATATCATACCTTTGCATGTGGATTGCTCACCATCAGGTCTACAAAGTGAGTATGGATAGGGGACTCTAGGAGACTCTCAGAACTTCCCTAAATACAGCCCAAAGAGCATAGTTTATATTTCAGGTGTATCTGTCTTTTATTAGGACAAATGGCAAGAAAACAGCAAACCTGTTTTCTTTTTTGAAAATGCTTCCGGCATTTTTTCAGTTGCTCCTGGGGGTTGAAGGCTGTTTGGGAAAGTTCATTGGGTCTTTAAAAGAATGAGTTGTTTGCTTTCCAGTAGGTGCCCAATATTCAAGGTACTCAGTGCCGTATGCTTTTGAAGCTCTTATCCACACTTAGAAACAGCAATTTTCACACCACAGTGCACCCTAGATTCTCCTAGTGCTCTTGATGAAGATATACATTCCAGGACCTACACTCAGAGATTCTAATTCATATGAGGAAATTGTCTTTAGAAGTGAGTAATCCAGTAAGAAATCCAGAAACCTCCTGGCTGCAAACCGGGAGGACTAATGAGGTTAACACCGACATGCAGCCCACTTAGTTGACCAGCTGGCTGCAGCAGGCGCCCACTCACATTGGCAGCCAGCCCTTCCGTCAGAGTTCTCTGGCCTCCCCATCCCAGTAGTGGGGGTCGGGGAAGGAGAAATTCAATCAAACAATTGACTGCTGCTTACTTTTTTAGGCATCATGACAACCAGCTCTTTGAGCAAGAGCTCAGCTGGTTCCTTTTTATGAAACCACAAACATGTTTTGTTTCCTTTAAAGGAAAAACAAATCAAAGGCTGTTCTCTGAATGGGTTAAAAGTAATAAATTATTAAACCAAATGATTGAATAACATGGGTGAAAAACAATCCGTTACAAAGAACTCCTACTATAAATCTCAACAAAGCTAGTCAAGCCAAAGCTAGTTGATCACATCTGTTACTAGTTAGATGTAAATTTCAGATTACAGATAAAAAAAATTAAATTGCTTTTGAAACTAACAGGCTTAAAAGAAGAACATTCAAAATAAAACTGTTAATAAAAAACGGTGATATATTAGAAGAATTGGAAATATTTACTATCGATCTGGGTTTGATTTGAAATTTATTATTGTTAAATTCCAAGGCATTCTGATATGAATTTATGAAATGAGGAGGAGGAGTAGGTAAAGATGCAGTTTGATTTTCAATCCTAAATTGCCTCCAATAGATTCCATTTGCTCTGAAACTATTTCAAAGCCTTAAAAAAACGTGCAGGGGAAATGGACTTTGAAAATCTTAAATCCCATAATTTCCACAGGCCTCTTCACTTTGAGGCGGAGGCTCATCCCTTGATTTTCTTGGTGTCCTATAAAAGCCCCAGCTGGTTTACATTTATTCATTGCCCCCATTGATTTGGATGCCGCAGTTCTTTCCTGCCCTTTCTATTACAGTTCACTGGAGAATCACTTGCCCCCACCCCCAATTTCCATTGCCCCAGCTGGATGATTCAAAATCATCTTGAGAATTTGCTAGTGAGGAGAAGGCTGCATTTCTCTCCGGACAATTTTCCTCCCTCCCCCATGTTGCACTTCAGAGTGTAGGCTCTTATGCACCCTAGATTGTACCCTTAGTCCAAATGCTTAGGGGAGAGGGAACCTAGGGCTGGCTACTTAGGCCCTAGTCAAAGGGCCTACTTAGTCAAAGAGGAGAAGTGATAGGACTCCACCCTTTTGAACTGGAGTCGAGCCTAAATTTTCTTGAAGCAGACTATGTACACATTTGGTGGCATTGTCTGGAAGGGCATGTCACTGTCTGGGGAGGAGAGAAAAGAGGCAGGAGAGACAACACATTGAGTCTGCCCTGTCATGTGGTTCGTCCATAGCACTGAGCCTCTCAGTTCAGGTATCAAGCCCCTATTCTAGCTCACTATAAGGTTGGGAGCTCCTCTGCTCCAGGTTCTCAGGTTCTGGGAAATCCTTGCATAGAGTGACCCATGAGAGTACCTAGTACTCTAGCAGCTCTTGCAAAGGACCGGAAAAGGCAGCCAAGAACATCCATATTTCCTAATGCGACCCAGTGGACTCAGTGAGAAAGAAATAGCCCAATGATTCATCCTTCTGAGGCCATTGTCTCCCAGCCAAATCAGTCAGTTCCTAGAAACGCCCCAAGTGGGGCTATTTCTTCCACCCTAGCCCCACCTTAAGTGCTACAACCCACCCTAGAGATGATGTTGATTGGGGTGCCGACAGGGCTCCCTGGGTATGATGAAGTGATGGGAATAATGAGAAACACACCCAGTCCCAGTTATGGCCTGAGTCTCCAGAATGTCTCAGCCCTTTGAACGAGGGAGAGAACGGATGCACAGATCTCCCCACTCGCAGCCCGGTGCAGTTCCTATCCGAGAGCCTTGCTCCATGCCTGATGGCAGGAGCCAGATATATTTTGGTTGGTTTGCATTGAAGGATGTTACTGTGGCCCCTTCCCTTCATAGGCCCTTCAGCCTGCAGCCCAGACACTTGCTCTTGAAAGGCCCCTCAGAAAACATGGAGCCAGTGACTTGACTTCCACTCAACAAGTGTGAGACCATCGAAGGATATTCACAGGGCAGGCAGTGATTGGCTGTAGCCAAATCTCTAGAGCCACTATGAGGTGTGGGGCAGAAGATATTGCCTGAAGATTGGAGTCACAAAAGGCTACCCTTCACCACTTACCTGGGAGGTGTGGGTCCCTTCCCTCTCCATCTCATCTGAGCACCTTCCTTACCATGCCCAAGAGTAGGCCAGCACCATGAACTCCATACCCTCTGTGTTCGTGCATCAAACTCTCATAGCATTTGATATTCTCAATAGATTTGCATAAGTATCTGGAAAAAATTGGCCCTTTGGGAAGAGCAGTCATTTCTGCATCTAGTCTCCCTGGAGAGCAAATCTCTCTGGGAAATTTTCATGCCTAGAAGTCTATCCACTTGGGCCACACAAATCCTTTGGAACTGTAGGCATTAATACTACATAATACTAGAAGTTCCTTATCTCAGGAAAGAGAGAACTTTGCTTTCATGCGTTCATTCATTCCTCCATTTAAAAAAATATTTACTGATGGCCTGCTATGTGCCAGACACTTGTGAGCATTCACAGGCCACTGCTGAAGGACCTGAATAGTTGCTGATGGTAGAACCAAGGCCCAAGCTGGGCTTTTCTTGGTACAGAGGCTGCTCTGTAAATATATCTCCATAGCCATGAGAAGAACAAAAGATGCTCGATGCATTAAGGGGTTCAGGGCTTGGTTTCTGAGCACAGGGGCCCATCTCAGCTCTCTAGCCTTATATTTCCAGTCCTGTGTTGTCTTCCAGTGTGTGTTTCCAATGGAAAGACCTATTCCCACGGCGAGTCCTGGCACCCGAACCTCCGGGCATTTGGCATTGTGGAGTGTGTGCTGTGCACTTGTAACGTCACCAAGCAAGAGTGTAAGAAAATCCACTGCCCCAGTCGATATCCCTGCAAGTATCCTCAAAAAATAGACGGAAAGTGCTGCAAGGTGTGTCCAGGTAAAAAGGCAAAAGGTGCGTTGGTTGGAAGCCCTGCCTTTGGTTGACTGAGATCCACATAGTCATTGTCAGTGTTCTTTGAGCATCAGAAACATAACCAACCTGCCATATCACTGTAGTGAAATAGTTCTATTAATAATGAACTCCATTCTCTCCTCTCTTGAAGGGCTGATAAGGTGGTTCCTTGGAAGAAATTGCTACTCAGAAATGGGCTGGGGATTTTCTTGTGTCTATACCTTTGACCCGTAGACCCTGAAGGGCCAAACTAAAGCCTTGCTTTTCTAAATAATAATAGAAGAAGTCAGTTATGGTGATTACTGGAAGAACAGTAGAACCTTTCATGTACATCACTGTTTTTCTCATCAAAGCACAATCTCATCCATTACCTTCTTGAGACAGGGTGAGACAGGTGAGGTATGGTGGAAGGAGAATGGTTCTGGGCCTAATGTGAATTGCTGTGGGTAACCTTGGAAATGTGTCAGATCTGTTCTGGCCTTCATCAGCCTCATCTGTACAATGAAAAGTTTGGAACAATTCTTCTCCAGGCTCCCTTCCAGCACTATAATTCTATAATGATATTATGGTTTCTCTATTAAAGATAAGAAAACTGAAGTGTATAAAGGAGAGCGACTTGCCCTGAGCCACACTAATAGATAATAAAACCAAGGCTTGGAACCCAAGACACTTCCAGCCTATTTTCTTTTCCAGGCCAGTAGAAAATATTAACTGATTTTTTTAAAAAAGCAAATTGATTACTTAAATGGTGGTTTTAACACATGAGCCAGGTACAAATATAATCTGTAGTACTGGAGTTGACAGAATATGGGATTGGTAAGCGAACATTCTGTGAGTAGCAGGCAAACATGAACTTAGTCAATGTCTGTTTTTTGAGCATCTTCATGTAGGCCAATGGTCCGAGCTTGTCTACACATTGGGATCTCCCAGGGAGCTTCTAAAAACTACCTGTGTCCCATCCCCAGAGATTATGATTCAGTTGGTCTGAGGTATGACCTGGGCTTTGGAGTTTTAAAAGATCCCCAGGTGATATAAATGTGCTGACAAGCTTGGGAACCGAGGCTGTAGGCCCAAGGTGGTTTATGGTCTTGCTGCTGAAAGTGTGGTTTGTGGACCAGCAGAACCTGGAAGATAGTTAGAAATGCAGACTCTCTGGTCTCACCCCAGACCTACTGCATCAGAATCTGCATTTTAACAAGATCCCCCATTGATTCCAGTACACATTCAAGTTTGAGAAGCCTTTACTTATGGCACAAAGAAAATCTTAAGGTAATGACCCTTATCTTCCAGAGTGAACAGGGGACAGGGTGTGGATAGGAAGGACAAGCTATCTGATTGGGAGTAGAGAACTGGGGCATTAAGTTGATGAGGAACTGTACTCATTAGGGGTAGGGAGATAGCACATTCTGAGGATGGTATGGACATGGGGGCCACCCAGCTGCAATGACCTGTAATGACTTCCTAGTCTGTGATCTCACTGGATCCCCAAACCCTTTAGTGTCATTTAGGAATAATTCCACCAACACGATTTTCTCTTTGGTCAAGGGTCTAACGCCTGTAGTCACATAAGATAACACGACAATTTCAAAGACTAACAGTCACCTAAACTACTCCAGGAAGAGAACTCCTCCCACTATATAACATGCCAATTGGAGTTTCAGACCTTCCGACCAAATCCCATTTCATTGTGTGCTTAGGATTTTCTTGATGCAGGAGATTCAATAAGAAGTGACCAAATCAAAAAGGTGTAAGAACGGGATACAGAACAGGCATTGCCACTTAAATAACTGGCCTCTCAGGTTGGTAATATTTATTAAAACCTTGATGTTCATACTCTTTGGCTAAGCAGTTGCACTCCTAAGATCTTAAGAAAGTAATCAGAGAAACACAGATATGCAAAAACAAGGGTTTTGCTGCAATGCTGCTCACAGCAGTGGAAAATTGGAAGCTGTCTGACAGTCCACCAATATGGTTAAACAAATTACGGCGCATCTGTACTGTGGCATATCATACAGCCATTGAAAATCATCACATGCCAAGATTTAATGGCATGGAAAGATGTTTGCAATGTATTTAGTAAGTACAAACGGCAAGCTGCAAAGCAATATGTGTATCATGATCCCACTTCTGAGTTTAAAAAGAAAGCACTTATAATACACTTAGACAAAAAGACAAGACTGGAAGAGCACATGGCAGAAATGTTAACAAGGGCTGTCTTTGGGTTACTGCATTACAGGTAATTCTTATTTTCTTCTTTTTGTTTATCCATTTTCCCCCCTAAATTTTCAACAATGTGTATTATTTTTGAAATTAGAAAAAATAATAAAAGTTAATATTTTAAAAATTGCCCTCCAGAATCCCAGTTGGCAATATATTAAGAGCCTGATTGACTCAGCCTGTTTCTCTGGCAGGGCTGCTTTCCCACTCTGCTCAGGTGTGTGGAGATGGAGGGCATATTGGGGCACACTGAAGGAGCATTTCCATCCATTCTGTGTGCTTGTCTTTCAGTGAGCCATACAGGGCTGCAAACTGACTCCTGTCACGTGGCCTAACAGGTATCACTATCCACAGAGGCCCGGGCACCTGCTGCACACACTCAGAAAATGCAGGGCATCAGAGGGCGGGCACTCAGTCATGCAGTTCAGTCTGGAAGTACAATCTGTGTGTGAGGCACTTCCAAGCGCTGAGAACAGAGGTGAACAAGACAGATGAAGGCCACATGCTGGCGCTGTCCTTACGTTCTAGAAGGGCAAAAAAGACAATGAACTCAGAGCAACAGGGCAATTCTAGGTAGGGATGAGTACTATGAAGATGACAGGATCGGGTGATAGTGAAGGGGCCCTTTGAAAAGAGTGGTCAGGGAAGGCTGCCCTGAGGAAGTGATACTTGAGTAGAGTCCTGAACGATGTGAAGGGTGGAGAAATGAGAAGATTGTAACATCACCAGACTTTTAGAGAGTAATACATGACACAGAGAACAAGGAGCACAGAGGGAGGAGGGAAGAAGATCGGTGGAAAAAATGAACAGTAAATTCAGTTATTCATGTTGAGAAGGGAAAAAGGATACATAAAATTCCCTGATGATCCAGCCAAAAGTTTCATTATAAGAGATGACTGCAGGCTCCTCGAGCAACAAACTGGGGCCAAAATAAGGGATGCAAGTTTCAGCTCTCTGTCTTGCCTTTGCTATGGAAGAGGGTGGCCTTGCCCTGCCTGTCAGTGGCCACCTTCAGGGTTGTGTCGGACTTCCACCTCCTGAAGTTTCCTCTGTCACCTCTCACTCCCGCACACCAACCCATACCACCTGATACCTGGAAGGGCCATAATTACACATCCTTCTGGGTCACAGCGTAAAAAGCCACTGTTAAGGTCTAAAAGTTTCCTGGGCTGGGATAATACATCTCCTTCATCAGTCATCCCCACTTCCATAGGGAAATAGTTTCCCCATTTCTTATTTCTGGAGCGCTCAAGACAGGAGCATTCTCATGGGATGTGGGAATGGCCAGAAATGACTTCAAGCATGGCATGCTGCCCTGGAAGGAAATGAAACTAGGTGAACATGGTGAGATCTGAAAGCACCTTGAGGGAGGAGGCTATGGAATGAGGAGGATGTTGCCGAGTAGGTAGTTCTGTTTATTCTTAATATTTTCAAGTGCCAGCCAGGGTTGAGTCACTAACGGATTTCGTTGTTTGTAGAGCCATTCCAGTGAGTACATCTCTTGGAGAGGAAGGGGTGGTGGTACAGGGCAACACTTCAGGACATTGGGAGGACGTGAAGCATATTAGAGGTATTTCCAGTGTCATCACGGATTTTATATGGCAGTTATAGCTGTAGCTGGTCTGAAGCTGGTAAGCAAAATTTAGCAAATGAACTCAACTCTCATACTGAAGGTTATAAATAATAGAGGTCCCCATCTACTCAGTGGCTACCTTTCCCCTCCACCTGTTTAAGTGCTAGCACACATCCCTTCATTACTTAAGCATATCACCAAAAAAGACTTGCCCACCAAGTAATTAAATAACTAAAAAGAAGAGTAAAAGGAGAAAGGAAGCTGGATTCTAGGGTAATTTACAAACCGAGTAAGCCAACCAGGGATCTTGAAGAGAAGACCTGGGCTCTGTCCTGAGGGTGATGGGGTGGAAAAGCTAATCAGGTCAGCAAGAGACATGCAGTAGCACATTGGATTACAGCCTTTGGGCCAAAGGCATCCTACTGGTTAACAGTGAGTCTTCCTGATTAGAGTCACAGATCCCAAGCACTCAGCCCTCAATGGTGTCATCAGATTTTCTTAGAGATAGCTCCTGCACATAGAGTTTTCAGGGTGTTCATAGCTTCCCTTTGTGGTTCCTGATTTGAGTGTACACTTTAAATACACAGCTGGAGGGTGCCAATTACAAGGCCAGCAAACAAACCTAGCTCATGGATTACTAGCCAGAAGAAATATTTTCTGGAGGGGGGCTGAGGAAAGAGGAGGGTGGAGCAGAATGGGGAGCATCAAGGAGCTGGTACTTTTATGCCTAGAAGCTGAAATCTAGCAGTTTCATTTATACTTTAAATGATCCATAGTTGAAGGATTTCACCAATTTTTTGTGCGTCTCTCCCAACCATTCATTTGGCACAGCACACACATGACTAATCTGACATCTAGGTTTTGGCCCTGCTGCTGATCCGGTATTATCATTCCCCTTACAAACAAATCAAAGAGCATTCAGAAATGTCAAGCCAATTTGGATAGAGCCTTTGGGCAAGTATATGCACATAAATGAGTGTCATAAATGTTTTCTAAGTATACCTAAGTGATGTCAGGAAAGTTAACGGAGGCCCTCTGTCAGTCCATTCCCTGGGTCTCTATTGGCAACAGAGCTAGACACACCATGATCCTGACCCAGGATGGAAAACCCTATGTTCTCTTCAGTGCCCAAGAGATTTGTACCTGGCCACCACATTCTTCCTCTTCATGCAGGTCCAACTCTCATATGGTGGTGGGTGAATCCAGGTTAGTTTGTGGGCCAGTGTTCTGTGGAACTATGGATTCTGTCATCACGCAGGCTTAAACCGAGTCATGTGCTCCGTTGTTACTTGGTGATGGTTACAGGGGCAGCCTAAGCTGAAATAATGAAATATGTGGGAATTTCTCTCCCTGTAGGAATATTCTTGTTGATTTCCCACTTTTGATAAAAGATCAGGTCTTACAAATAATGAGCTACATAAATGCAGAAGTCGCTTCTAATTTTTGGAAAACTGTGACAAAACCCTGCTTGCTTCCTGATTCCAGAAGAGCTTCCAGGCCAAAGCTTTGACAGCAAAGGCTACTTTTGTGGAGAAGAAACAATGCCTGTGTATGAATCTGTGTTCATGGAGGATGGGGAGACCACCAGAAAAATAGCCCTGGAGACGGAGAGACCACCTCAGGTAGAGGTCCACGTGTGGACCATTCGGAAGGGTGAGCAAGACAACATTACTTCCTTGTTATTTCTTTTTGGTAAGGGGCCCACTGGGAAGGAGGGGAAGACTCACCTTCATTTTGCTTCAGCCTGTTCCTCTGTTCAGGTCAGAACTTTACCTGATTGCTTAGAAACTAACACATGACTACCATAGTTGTTATTATGGCTTTTAATTTTAACCATGGCCAGGGCTAAAAAAGTTAAGTCTTGACCCTTGGGGTTTGTTGACTTTCTCACAGCACCAAAGGCCTGGAGGAGTGGTTTTCAACCCTGGCTGCCCGTCAGAATCATCTGGGAGAGGTTTTTAAAAATACCAGATGCCTGGGCCTACCCCCAGAGGTTCTGATCAGTTGGTCAGGAATGGAGCCTGGGCCAAAGTGTTTTTCTTAAAGCTCCTCAGGTGATTCTGCTGTGCAGCCAGCATTGGAAACTCCCAAGCCATCCTTTCTGATGGTGGTCTACCATCCTTTACCATACAGAGCTCCCTGAACATGAAAATCCAGTCATTCGGTGCAAAGCCAAGTCTCTCAAATCATGCTGTGTCCTCTGGGGCAGGACAAATTTAAAACATGCCCTCAAGAAGATCATACAGTCTCACTGGAGAAACAGTCCCAGTCCTGACGTCCAGTTCTCTCTCTGATTACTCTCACTGCCTACCACAGCAAGCCACCGTGTGTTCATTGTGATCCTACAGCTATACAAACCCTCCCAGAGATACAAGACTTGGGCTGATCTAGTCTGGTCAGGTTTTCTAGAGATCCAAGCGCAGAGGAAGTGATGTGCATCCTTTGTGGACTGGCTCCCGTGGAAGGCTCCAGAGTGTTCAGGTTTTCATATGCTTCGGCACCATACGAGGAGTGGCTTTAAAGTAAAGCACAGCTTCCTGACTGCATCCAAGAGAAGTGAATTCAGTAGGTCTTGGGGAGGGGCTCAACATGTGACACACGGCCATAGCCAGGTGATTCTAAGCAGGTGGCACTCAGACCATCCTCGGAGAAGCAACTGCTCTAGTTCTTGTGAGGGCTTCTTTCCCTTTTCACAACCATCTTTCTTTCCCAAAAGGACAAGCTCCTCTCCCTACCTGTTAAAAATATGCTAGAGCACACACACATTCTCATCCACGTATGCTTGTGCTTTCTACCTAGGAGTGTCGATTTTCCATCTCTAACTCCCTAGCTCCTCTGTGACTGGCCATCTAGGCCTAAGCACTGTTCTGTTGGCTTTCCTAGCAGTGGGCCCTCTGTTTGTCGCCCCACATCTCACCCCACAAAGGTGTGTGGATGTTTTCAACTTGCTTGTGTAGCATCTGAATAACCTCCTGTTCATTGTGCTAGGCAGTCAACATGTTTGCTTGGTGAGCAGAGAAAACCCCAGGCCTCATCTGCATTGCTCCTTATAGACCTCTTGGGAGTTGTTTAAGTGGGCTGGTGACATGGTGCTCTTTACCTGCAAGGCAGATTTCAGCTCTTTCCATGTGATTCTGACAAAGGCTAGTCAGGCAAAGTTCAGTCTATGGGAGCCCTTTTGTTTTAACTCCCCCCATTAAACTAAAGGAGCCACAAATATTTCCCAAAGAAAAATATGCTCTTCCATGAGTTCAAGAACAGGAACAGCTTCTCCATTTCCACAGCCTGTCTGCAGCCCACTGCTGGCTCTCACTGCTTAGCCAGGAGGGCAGCCCAGTGGTTTGGCAAGGGCATGGTGTGCCCGGACTTGGGGCAAGCACAGAATTTCCAGTACTGCCTTTGGCTGTAGAAGCTCCAAGCAGCACCCATGCTTAATTCCATGAGGCTCTCCCTAGAAGGGAGTCCCTTGCTCTGCAGCGCTGTCTCCCTTATCTCCATCCTCTGGAGAACCAAGGGGAGGCCAAGGAGCCAAGGAAACAGATGGAGTTGATTATAACCCTTGAGCCATCCAAGTTCCTGGTTAAGCACATTACACAGCCCAGCTCCATACTCCTAAGCCCCAGTTATGAGAGGATATGCTCAGCCCAGGTGGAAAAAGTGGAGGGGGGTTCCAGGTAGAGAGCACCTGACCACCTGCCCCACTTCTTGCTTGGCCCCAGGCATTCTCCAGCATTTCCATATTGAGAAGATCTCCAAGAGGATGTTTGAGGAGCTCCATCACTTCAAGCTGGTGACTAGGACAACCCTGAGTAAGTGGTACCTCTCTTTCTTTACTCCTCCCTGGAAAACAACTCCAGTTTTCAATGTAGCCTAGCCCCAAATCAGGTCCCTCCATGTTATCCATGCACATTAACAGCCCTCGGTACCAACATCAGAGGCTGTTCTGTCTCCTCCAGGTGACTTAGCAGTGGATGGGGTGTCTATGAACAAAAAACCTGAACCTGGTGAATACAAATCCAGAGGTAGCCAGCATAAGCTACCTCAGGTTCAAGGTTTCCTGAATATCTTTAGTGAAACTGCTAACCCCAGAGTCTCAAGAGGGTCAGAGACAGCTCACAAGATTCCAGGTCTTGTATATTTGTGGAGACTTCACATCCGGAAGGCTATGTCCTCTGGTGGTGGGGCTGAGAGACAGAGTAAAAAATGAATGCATATCAATGCCCTTGTTGTATCAAAGCTCTGGGTGACTCTATGGAACTGCCCCTGGGTGGTCATGTTTCTTTAAAGGCATTCAGGTGCTCACGCATACTTGCAGCTCTCCCACTTTCTACGCTAGATGGAGCCGAGGAACTAGATGCTACTAGACACTGGGGGTGGGGACACTCCGGAAGGAATAAAAGACACAGAATTTTTATCCACAGAGAATTGTAATGGGCGAGACAGAACTTGAAAATGCCTTCACTGTGACTTAGTATAGTTCTGAAGAGTTAAATACCTAAGTGCTCAGGGAGATCTGCAAAGAACAATGAGATGAGAGTCAGGTGGGCTTAGTCCAGGAAGGCTTCGGGGAGGGGGTGTGTTTTGAAAGACAAGGGTGTGACTGGGCAGCAGGTCAGGAAATCAGTCCAGGCAGAGGGTGCAGCCTAAGAGAAGACTCAGACAGGAGCAAACAAGAAATGCGGGGGTAGGTGAGGAGCAATTACAAAGGCCACATAGGGTACACTGGAAGTTGAGAAGAGTTGTAGGTAGGAAGTAGTCAGGGGGCCCAGAAGGAGCCAGCGAGAAGATAAGATATAAGGCCAGTAGCATTGGTACTTGCTGCAAACTTAAAGTGCAGTAATAGCAAAATGGTGCTTTGGGAAGATGTCTCTTAACTGTCAGGTGGATTTATTAAGCACCTACTTTGACAAAGCCATATTCTGAAGAACCCAATACGCCATGCTAAGAAGTTGAACTTGTTCTCCAGACCAGAGAACTTCAGGGTAGATTTCTGAGCAAGTAAATGAAGCATTCAGATCTGTTTTTTAGTAAGAAGTACTTGGTATGCAGGGTGGAGGGTGGACTATCAGTGAGAGAGCCGGTGATGGTCTGAATTAACTGTGTTAGGTCGGTTAGACAGGGAAGGAGAGGTCACTGTGAGGGACATCTCTGGGGTCAAATCATCAAGATCATTATCAAAGAGGGAACTGGAATGTAATGGAAGAGATAAATGAGCTTGGAATGACTCCAATAAGAACTTTATGGACTGGGTGAGTGGTAATGCCATTCCCCAATGGAAAACTCTGGAGAATAAGCAGGTATTGGTGAAAAGAAAATGAATTTCACTTAGAGCATGTTTAGATTAAGATGCTTAAAGGCCATTGGAGCAGTTATCCAATAATAGGCTGCCGGAAATCGGGCTGATGAAGTCACTTGATTATTCTGCTGGTGACTGATAAGACCATAAACTGGATGGGAGAATTCAAATGGAGGAGCTGGGAGTCCTCACATGGGAGTTAGGAGTAAAGGAGGCAGCCTAGGATCCCAGGATCAGTGATGTGACTTTTGAAATTACCAGTTAATTTCAAAGAACATGTTTTTTGTTCATCCTGTGAGCAAGGCACTGGGAGAAAACAGGGAAGGATGATTTAAACTGCCTGTAACAGAAAAGACTTGGGGTGTATAACGAAGGAGATGGTGTGTGCCCCTATCTGTGAGACTGAAGGAAGTAGGTAAGGAGATGATCCTGCAGGGTCACCTAGGGACAAAGAAGAACAATCCTGACCCCTTTATACAATATGCCTAGCAGATCCTTGCACACACTAAGGCTTTCACAAAAGCTGGTTCCTTCCTTGAGCGTTCTCTCCTTTCCCATCAAGTCTGAGAGAATAGGGAAAATCCAAGGGGGAAAGGAACAGAGAAATTGAGTCTGTAAGGATGAGAGCCATGTTCTTATGTGGCTAGGGAAAGGGAAGATGTTCAAAATAGGTTCTAGATTAAGAGGAGCTTGCTGACCTTGGACTAGGAGTTCTCTGGGTTTCAACACCATGAAAGCAGGATTAAAAGACTGAAGAGGATATCCACGGTGGGCAGTTTGTTGTGAAGGCTATTTGATAGGGCAGGACCATAGCAGGGAAAGGAAGATCTCGTCACTCAAGCACCAGGAATGTTAGAAATGAGATGGTCCAGGGATGAGACATAGGGGGGCTTCTGGTGCTGAGCACAGAGCATCCACTCAAGAATGTTTGACCAATGAGCCTGACAGAATGGGAAATAGGCAAGTCGGTAAGGACGCGCTGGAGGTGTAGACAGTTCCATGGAGGGCGAGGAGAAAACAGGAAATGGAAGGGATCCAGCCTGAGTAGAAAGGGATCACATAGGGGATATGAGAATGGAATTCTCTAGGGAGCCATAGGAGGGGACTGAGGGATTCTGAAGAGGGGGTAAAGACAGCATGTGTGCATGGGAGAAAATGGAGGTGAGCAGTTTCTAACAAAGGGCGGCAGGAATAGAGAAAAGAACAGTAAATAATCAAGTAGCCCAAACTGATATAAGGGCCCCCCAAAGAAAGCAAAGCCTCAGTAACACCCAGGTACTGTTTTCCAAAATGCCTTATTCAACCTGGTGCCAAGTGAGCCACCTAAACAGCTAACAACCTGATAGTGGAGCATTTTGCAAGTGCTAAATATACTGTAAAAATTGCAAGAATAATACTTAGCTTTTACACTTGAGGCAGTTACATATTATTCTTGGTATTCTTACACATGCTGTGTGTTGAAAGGAAAACTCCATGGCCCATTTTCCTATCTGTCCCCAGAAAAGTGTTTTAGGGACTATTTTGCCAAAACCACCTGACATTTGTATTCCAGCTTCCCTGGTGGGTCCGGGAGTGAGTGGTAAGCATGGGGGGTGTATTGCTTAAACTCGTGACTGGCTGTGGTCTCCTCTTACATCTCCGGGCCACTTTGTGTTTGCCTTTTAGGCCAGTGGAAGATATTCACCGAAGGAGAAGCTCAGATCAGCCAGATGTGTTCAAGTCGTGTGTGCAGAACAGAGCTTGAAGATTTGGTCAAGGTTTTATACCTGGAAAGGTCTGAAAAGGGCCACTGTTAGATGAGACAGACAGTATTGGATAGGGTAAAGCAAGAAAACTCAAGCTGCAGCTGGACTGCAGGATTATTTTGCTTAAGTCAACAGTACCCTAAAACCCCAAATTCCAACACAGTTAATTATTCACGCCATGCACAGCATCACTCGCTCCTTTATGTGGAGTGGTGTGTCAGCCCTTAAACATCTCCTCCAAAAAGACTAGAAGAGTCTTGAATTATTCATGGGAGGAAGAGGGATAGAACACCACCACAGCACTCTAGTTTCTGGGAGAATCACATTTCTTTACAGGTTAAAGAGGAAACAGAACCCCAGGGTCTCTATCTGGAAAGTCATTCCAGTGAAAGAAGGAGGAGGGAATTGCTTAGTAGGAGTTCTATAGTACAGAGAAAATACTTGGATGAAAGTGTAATCTTCACATTTTAGAATGTCTTGTGTTTTTTACAAAAATGAATTCCCCATCCTCACATACACGGACATGCACACACACACACACACACACACTAAACTACAACCTTCATTCTGAGGCAAGGCTAATATACATTCTCCCTTCCTTTCCATTGCCTGGCTCCCAAGTAGCTTGGAGGTTGTGGATATCCAGGAGGATGAATAAGGAATTGTGAGCAGAGGGCTCTGTCTGTCCTCAGGTCAGTGGGGTGGTGGTTGAGGTCACTGGCTATGGTGGCAGGGTGAAGAATAAGAACACCATTTCATGGTCACATTCAGTTTGAAGCAGTAAATAGCTTTTCCCTAATGATATGACTTTTTCTTTTCTCCATGAACCTGTGGGGCCTCCATAAAGAAGTTGGAATTGGGGAAGATTTTCAGAAATTAAGTCCATATTAGACAAAATAATTCTTGATGAAAGGAGCTGATAGAACTCAGCAAGTCCATCTCTGTGTTTTCAAGTCAATAAAACTCACCAATTCACAGCTCAATACTCATTCATTTTCTTGAGGCCATAGTTCTTCAGTCCAAAAATACAGGTTTAATATTGAATTCTAGAAGCTCCTTAAAAGGGCAGTTTCCCTTCTCCAATTACAGGAGCTGATTTTTACTTTGCAAAACAGATCATCTTTACGAGCTTCTCTGAATGTTGACTCTTTAGTTAGGAGAATTAGTGCTCATTTGGGGAGATAGGAATTCTGACAAAGGTCTTTATCCTCTAAACCTTCCTCCCATCCTCATCTCATCACCAAGCATGGGCTTGAATCATGGATCTTACAGAAGGCTGCTCTGAAAATGTCAATTTGCAGCCCAATACCAGAGCAGAAATTATTCTGAGACCTGGCTTTAGAAATCATCTTTGTGGGAAAAACTATAAATTCTCCACAGCAAGGATCTCAAGCCTGCCTTCTATATCTGTTGCCTCTGAGGGGCATGAATGAACTCTAGTGAGTACTTAGAAATATTAAGGACCCAGAAATCTCATATTTCCTACTCCATGACCATAGGTGAGAGGAACATGTTTTTCCTTAGAGTATTTAATACCAATAGAGAAAAATGTAAAAGGGTCCAGTCTTTGCGGCAATCTAGCATAAAGGAGTCTGTTCTGATAAAAGATACAGGCCCTGTGTCCAGGCCTTCATGAATGAGCGTCCCACCAGCCCCTCTCACACACCTCCTCCTCAGGAAAGAGAGGTAGGACATCCGGGCTGAAAGGCCACAGAGCATTATTGCAGGAAAGGTGTTAAGAAGCTGCTGCCTGCCTCCCAGAGGTGGCAGTATTTCCATAGGGTGGAAACAAGGAACGGGATCCTGAAGCAAAGTGGTAATTTCCCCTCCTGATGACTCACTCCAAAGCCTTCCCACCCAGGTGTTCTCTGAAAACTCAACCTTAAGGGAACACCCAGAGAGCTTCCCTAGATAGACTCTTGCCCCCAGGAGCTGGGACACACCCTTACAAACCGCTGTGTGAGGCAGGAGCTGGGGCGCCGCGCTAGGCCAGCACAGACACCCGCCGGTGGTTGGTGTTGTATAGGCCTAGGCCGCAGGAAGAAGAGGCCAAGCCACCTGTAGTTAGTAGAGAGGAATGGATGTGGTTCTTCTTGTGTATTTATTTGTATCATAAACACTTGGAACAACAAAGACCATAAGCATCATTTAGCAGCTGTAGCCATTTTATAGTTAACTCACGTAAAGAAGTAATTACCCTTTCACTCTTCTCACAGGACATGTACCTAAATATGGTACTTATTTATGTAGTCACTGTATTTCTGGATTTTTAAGTTAATAAAAAGGCTAATTTTGAAAAATCAGGTGCAGTGCTGCTGTGTATTTGGCCGTCGGATCAGTGCTGAACTTGGACTGGGTACCAGGTGATGGGTGGGCCTGCCTGTTTCACACGCCACTTGGCATTCCTCTCACACTGTAGCTTTGTGGTCCCACTCTTAAAGTGGGACTTTTGCTGTCAGACTGCCTGGGTTTTTAATCCCTGCTCTGCACTTATCGGCTCTGTCAGTTTCCCCGACGATAAAATGGAAATAAGTGCATGTGGAGTAATCAGTGAGCATTCATTTGCAACCATGGATGCTCAAGAATGACATGGCACTGAGAATGGCCATTGAGTTCTGGCTCCCCTTTTGGCTAGGACATTTAAGAGATTGGGGACAGAAGGCCATTCATTGATGGGGGTTTCAAGAGGGCCTCAGTTTGGTCTGCTCCTCAGTGGCACATTAGCATGGGGAGCAGCGTAAGAGTCTGTCACATAGGCTGATCCAAACCAAATTCCCTCAAACCCCTCCTGATACCATCTAGATTTGTGTTATCACAGAAGATAGGAGATGGCTAAAATGTCAAACAATTAAAGGACAGAAAAGTGTGCATAGGGGTTAGCAATACAGAAGTCATTGGTAATGTGTTGGGGTAGTGATAGGAGCAGAGGCCAGAAGCAAGCGGGAAGCAGAGGAATTGGAGACAACAGTTACAGACATCTCTTTGGAGAAGCTCAACTACAGAGAAAGGAGTGATAAGGTGAAGCACGTAGCTGGAGAGGATATGAGGGCCAAGGACAGTCTTGTCTTAATTATGGGAAATAGTTGACCATGCCTGAATACTTAAGGGAGGGATCTTATAGAAAGGAAAAGATTGAAGATAAGGGGGGAAGGGGGCTAATTTG
This sequence comes from Manis pentadactyla, assembly GCF_030020395.1. Classification (NCBI taxonomy): domain Eukaryota; kingdom Metazoa; phylum Chordata; class Mammalia; order Pholidota; family Manidae; genus Manis; species Manis pentadactyla. The sequence continues at coordinate 105,955,150 of NC_080038.1, read as the reverse complement.
TGTGTGAGGTGCAGGAGAAGGCATGTCCCCATGGTGAGCCCTGGAAACTCAGTATTCCTGACCCACAATCTGGATAGAAGTTTGGCCTTTGGTTGCCAACCACATACTGTGAATTAGTTTTACCTAGTTCCCCTCATCTTTGTTAGTTTGGTGCCCCTTTTTACCCTGCATACTTTCTTCTGGAATGGCGGGCTATAAATCCCAATATTACTCCACCTTCATTGGGGGAACCATGCTTAACTCAAAAGACACGCCTTGGCTCCGTTGGGCAGTCTTCCCTTTCCCTGATCACCCACACCCACATTTCACTGAGTCCTGTCAATTTGGTCTCCTAAATGCAGTGCACGTTTGTTGGCTTGTGCCCTTATCTGCTCTTGCAGATCTTTTCCTTTCTGCAGTCTGCACCCCCTAGTGATTCCCAGGACACCCCAAAGATCATCTCACATGGGCTCAAGGACAAGCCATGCCGGCTGCCACATGTTATTCCCCCTTTTATTCCTTTCTTGCTCTGCCCCTCTGTGATGGGTACCACTAGGAAGAATGGCCCTGTACAGCCTCTCCAGCTGCCCAGCTCCTGGCGGTCCCCCTCACTGCCAGCCGTGACATAGCCAGTGGGGGCTCCTGCTGGCCTGCCGGAGCCACCGTGATGCTGTGCTCTGCACTCTTCAGTGTCCCCCAGAGGCACCATATCCTGGGCATGAGTGGAGAGAACACCCTGCTCCCTCCACATTCTCAGTGTTTCATGTTGCCACTTTATATTAAACCAGTTCACACAGAATTCTTTGGTGCATATTAAGTGGAACAAAGCAGGGTCTTGTGCCTCGGAGACTCCTGGAGTTTTTCAGTGGAACAAGCCCTTCAGCTTCCACTTGTAGCCCTTTCCTCAGGGCTCAGTTGCCAGTATGCAGAGGCTGTGCTGTGCATAAGCCTCTGAGACAGACATGAGACTGTCCTCCCAGTTCCTCTCCCCTTTGGGGCACATGTACTGCTTCTATTCCCCACCGAATCCCTCCCGTCTGACGTCGGTGTCCACCCTGCCCGTCTGCCAAGCAAGCTCACACGCCACTGAGGCTAACAAGTGGGAGAGATGAATCCTTGAATGCAGAGCTCCAGCCACAATGCGCCATCTCCCAAATACTTCATATACATGTGCAACTTTGTGCTTGTGTATATGGTCTTCCCACCACCAGACTGTTCTTTCCTCTTCTTCGCCTGGCAAACTCCTATTCATCCTTCAAGATGAGAAAGTCAAAATGTCACCTCCTCTGTGGGGCTTTGCCCACTGGGGAGTTTGCCAGCATTTTCCCTTTCTCCCTAGGTACTGTATCCTCCCACCCTGCAAACTCCAGAACTTACCGTGTCTTTCCTATATCCGAGCCTTTGCACACAGCTCCCTTTGCCTGGAATGCTCATCCCCTGATGTCTCTACTTAATGAACACCTACTCATCTTTTAAAACTCACATTGCTCCTCTCAGACCTCATCCGCCTCTTCCAGACACCTAGTTGTTCCCTTGCCATGCTCCTAGGAAATGAGAGCCAAAGGGCTTACCCTGTGCCAGTCACTGTAGCAGCCAGTTGGTGTGCATATTTTCTCAGTCCTCACCATAGCCCCATGTGGTAGGTCTCATTATTGACCCTATTTAGCAGATGAGGACCCTGACCTGTTACATGCCATTATAAGTAAATGTGTGACACATTTGCTCAGCCAGAGTGTCCCTGAATAGACCAGAGAGCCCCGAGAGGGCAGAAACCCAGTCCTCAATGCTTCTGGACATTCAATAAGTAGTTGCCAAGTGAACAGTCAGTCTGATGAGCTTCCTTGTCCAGTTGGGAAAGAAAGCAGTCCAGGGATTACTTAAACATCCAGGGGGTGGGCAGTCCTTCAGGACGTCTTCTCAGAACAATGAAAAAGTGCTTGTTTGCCTTGAAAAATGATTTGCCATAAGTGGTCTTTTAAAATAACTGATAAATATTGGATTTACACATAGTTTTTTTGTGTGTGTGCAAGATAGCCATGCATGTATGGTATAGGCCTCACAGCTCTAAGGATTCTGGCTAAGACTTCAATATTGTGGGTGATAAATAGTATCTATAGTCCTACATATACCGTCTAAATTCTAATGTAATAGTCCATATTACAAAACTTACTTCTTTCTCTCTATCCATCTCTGTGTGTGTGTGAATAATTAGACTCCAACATAGTGCATATGGAACCTTCACAAAATGGACAATACAAGAGACCCAAGACCCTGGCTTCAAGTTAATGGAGACAAGAGGAGTTCTGAGTTGCCTCCAAGTATAGGCAGTCCCCAGTCCAGGAATGAAATATTAGCCAAAAATTTAGAATCCAGCTTGCATTTTCTTATAGAAACATCATTGTATCTGATGCTCAGTTTCCCAGGCCAGTCCACACATGCCTCTTGAACCCTGACTGTAGCCAAGTTATCTATAGCACTAATTAGTACCTGCTTAAGCTGGGTCCTGGGGCCGGGGCAGGCAGTGAGGAGAGAACAGGGAGCCTCCTGTCTGTCACCTTTCTGGGTGGGACAGATGGGAGTGGGTGAAGGGCAGGCTGTAGGCAAAAATCTCCAAGACAAAGTTTGTACTTGACAGCCTCCTCTTTCCCTTTCATGACGCCCCCTCCAGGTCCCCAGTGCTGCCATTCTGCCTTTCACACCCAGCTTTCCCAGACCCAGGGCTGCCTTGCTCTGCAAAGAACCTGAGGCTCTCCGCCTTTATCAGAACCTGAATCCCTTCAGGGCAGGCGTTTGGGCCTTAAGAAGGAACTGAAGGAGATTAGCTTAACCTTCTGATACTTTTCCACTTGTAAAGACTTTATTACTCTTTATTACCCTCAAAATGAATCTCCCAATTACAAAATTACAGGCAGAGGGCTGGAGTGACTGCAAACGGTCTGGCAATGGAGGTAGGAGGAGGGGTGTGTGTGTGTGTGTGCTGGGGGTGGGAGTGGGAGTTGATATTTGGGGGGTTGGGGGGAGTGGGCAGCACTAGGTAAGCAAGCCATACTTAACTTTCCGGCCTGAGAACCTGCAGTCCCCACCTTCACCCCTTGTAAACACTGCCAGTGCCACCCGCTGCTTCTCCAGCTCTCTCCTCCTTTCACTTCGGGACCTACTACTTCTCTAGAATGCCCAGGCTGGGGTTGGTTTATAGTGGGAAGCAGCTGCCTGTCTTCTCGTACTGAGAACTGTCTCTGTGCCTGCCCATTGGCATGCACCCGGCTGTGACCCTGGGCTAGCCCTCGGAGGGGTTGCTCAGAAGTGAATTTTGAAACCCAGGAATATAGTATCCATATAGGGAGACGGCTTCATCAGAAGGTAATCAGGGGAAAAGAAGCACTGCAGAAGGGCCTTAACCACATTCAGTCCTGAGATCAAGAAGTGCACCTCTGTTCCAAGAATCACCAAAATCAGTGATAAAATAAAATGAGAAGTTTGGGGTCAACCTTAGTGAGGAGTCCACTCCCATCAAGAAATCAGAAGAAGGGGGGGAGTTAATTAATCCATGCAAACAATTCACATTTCTTTCCCTTTCTCCCTGTTTCTTAATCTCACTTTCCTTACCTATAAAATGGGGATAAGAATAGTCCCCCCTTCATAGGGCTGGTGTGAGATATAAAGGATATCATGTAATGTGCTCATGATTGTGAGTAGCACATTACAGGTGCACAAGAAATTCCATGTTTTAAGTAGGTGAACCATTTGTTGTTGAACTTCAGTAGTTCAAAGAAAGGGTAAAGTGGTCTCGGCTTACATTATTTCAGGCAGAAAGTGGACCCTCAGCCTGAAGGAAGTGCCAGCCTGGGATAGGTAAAAAAGGAGAAGCCTTTTGGTGTCCTGGTATATAGGAAAAGAGTGGGGATGCCACTACAGGACTTCAGCCAGGATTTAGTAAGAGCAAGAGCCTGATTTTAGTACCAAGGAAAGGGGGAATATATCTACCCCCTAGAAACTGGGAGTGGTGGTCACTGCATTTAATTTTAAAATGTAATCACATGACTGCAAGGTAGGAAATGCTGGTTGACCACATTTTTTTGTTCTGAAAAATGATCTGGGTGGTGGTGTTGAACATAATTTCAACAAATGTCCACAGTGTGACATGTTGCATGGCTATTTCCAATGTTCATTTGCTTATAAGCTGTAGCAATATATAGGCAGGCTTCCATTCATTCACTCATTTATGGAACACCTACAGAGGACCAGGTACTACACTTGGTTCTAGGTCCCAGTGGTGAATGAGAGAGAGAGAGATCTGGTGTTTGCCTACATAGAGGTTATAGTCTACCAGAGAAAAAAGACACTGAGCAAGAAATTCCAAGTGCGATGGATGGTATAAAAGGGCAGGCCCAAGGTGCTATGAGAGTATAGGTCAGGGGACTGGTCCTCATCATGGAGGGGCAAGGAAGATTTCCCTGAGGAAATGACATCAAACGTGAGGCTTAAAGAACACCTAAGGACTTAGGGTTCCACACCATATTTTGTTTGAAAACAGGTTTCACTGCTTTCAAAAATTTTTTTGATATTTTTTTGTTGAAGTATAGATGATACACAATATTATATTGGTTTCAAGTATTCAAGACAGTGATTTGATAGTTATACACATTATTAAGTGCTCACCCCAATTGGTGTAGTTACTGTCAACACAGAAAGATGTTAGAGATTACTGACTATCTTCTCTATGCTGTACTTTCATCCCTGTGGCCAACTTATATTATGATTGAGATTTTGTGCCCCTTTATCCCCCTCCTCCTCCCCACCCACCCACCCCAGCCCCTCCCCAAGAGTAACCACCAGTCACTTCGCAGTATCTATGGGTCTATTGCTATTTTGTTCATTTCTTTTTGTTTTGTTTTTAGACTCCATATGTAAATGAAATCACATGGTACTTGTCTTTCTCTGCCTGGCTTATTTCACTGAGCATAATACCCTCCGGGTCCGTCCATGTTGTCACAAATGGTGGGATTTCTTTCTTTTTATTCCATTGGATATATGTACCACATTCACTGCTTTAAAAGAATCCGAACAAGTGTTGGACTGAAGCATTGATCCTTCGGGTGACTCCTGTTACAATCTAGGTGCTCCTGGTAGGGAAAGCTGGGTACTCACAATAAGTCTTCCCCTAGAAAGAAATTCCACCAAGGAAAGTAGAGAACAGAGTCCCAAGGGAATGGAACATAAGACAGGGAAATTCGATGGAGGGAAAGGATATGAATCTGAAATATCTGAAAAGTCAGCCTTAAGTATGACTCTCCAGAGGGGATGAGGGAACCACTTAAGGGCTGGAGTGGGCCAGTGGCATACCAAAATGAGAAGTGTTTTACCACTGACATTGTTTAGACTTGCCAGAGCATGGTAATAATAAAAGTCTTGTCAATTTTTAGTCAGTTCCATTATTGTTTTTAAATCCTCTAAAGACGGTGCACCTATTTATTGGCTGTATCCTGTGGACCGTTTCCATCCTCCACCCTGCACCCCCTGCCATATGCCGTTAGGGGGCAGTCAGGTTGGAGAAAGGCAGACAAAGTTTTTCAGCTCAGCTCTCAGGAGCTTTTCCTCTACAATTCTAGAAAATTAGCTTTCTGGAGTACCTCCTGTGATATGGACTCGTCTCAAGCAACTGAAGTCCCAGTACACTTGCCTTGTTAGTGCCAAAAAAAGTAGCCACTTATGGCCCTGAGGTCCTGTCAGGCAGGGAGAAGAACTGAGGCAATCAGTTGGTTGGCAGGCAATCCAAAACCCCCTTCTTCAGGAACTGGCCAATTAGTTCCTCAAATGTCTCTTTTGCTTTGGCTAGTGGAGACCCGGTCTGAGTATGATTACTCTTCTGGATCTGAAACAAAGACACGATATCATGGGGTGGGATCGGAAAGGACCAGATATTAAGCCCAAGCCACAAGCAGGGGGATGCCTGCATCAAGAGAGCAGGCTTGAGAAGCCTCTGGTGCAGTACAGCCGGGGGAGGAGGAGGGTGTTTGGTTGAAAGGAAAAGGTCAGTGTGCATTTGAAGCCAGAGCTGTGGCTGATAGGACGCCCTGAAGTTTTGGAAACTGAGGGCAAGCTCCAAGAATATTGAGACATTCTGGCAACTTTGGAGAGGGAACTCCTCCAGAAAAACACAAGACAATTCAAGCTGATTAGAATGGCTTTGGATAAAAAGTGGGACTCTGGGCTAGATGGGATGGGAAGGTTTGCAAGGAAGTATAGGGGAAGAAAATTGTGGGAAAGAACAAAGGGAAGGGAGAAACTCAAAGGCAAAGGAAGTCTAAAGTAGTCTGCTGAAGTTTGGGGTAGGCATTACTATCTCCTCACCCTCCCAACAAACTACAAGTGGGCAGATTTGCTCTTGGTCACGTATATAGAAGCCCCCTCCTCCCTTTTATCCTCCACCCCCTGGTGCTTAGCACCCTCTTCTGCTCCCCTGAGTGTCTTCCAACACTGGAAGAAGCTGGAGAACATGTGGGGTTTGACTCTTTGGAGTGGTACCAGTCAAACAATAGGCCAGTAAGGGTTGACTACTGTCATAAATACAAGAAGAATAAATTTCCCCAAGCATACGTGGCATCCCAAAGGCTGACTCCTCTAGCCCACTAGACCTGCTTGGGCCATTTCTGATTCCTCACTGTGCTTTTAGGATGGAATTGTTTAATGGCCTACCCTGAAAGCAATCCAATTAATTCAGGCTCTATGACTGCTGATAAGTTGATGCGCTATCAAGTGAGAAGTTTCTATTCTATGAAGAAGGGTCTTTTTAACTCAGTGGTTCCTTACCTTTTTTGAGCCCACGTAACTTCTTTGTCCATCAAACCTTTCTCTGATTATCCCATGATAGTAGCTGTACTTTTCATATCTGCTGATTGAGAAACAAAAGTTACCAGGAATTCAGCCGCAGATTTAGAAGGTTTTGTGTTTTATTAATCACAAAGGCAGCCAAGTTTGTTTTAGAAATTGTAGTAAATATATGTGTAAGACATAATGCCTCATTCACAGGTAGATTCACAAGTCTCTCAAAATAACTCTGGTTTACCTGAGCATTGTAGCCTTGGGTTATGAATCACTGTCTTAACCAGAAGAAATGACTGAAATAGGAAGTTTAGTCTCTTGGAAAGTTTCCTACTGTGCCCAGAAAGGTAGGGTGGAGCCTTTCCCAGGTACCTCATAGATGTGTTTTCCATAGGAGGTCTGGGCAGAGCTAGTTAACAGCTGACAAAAGAAAAATGAAAAAAATGCCCATGTTTTAGAAAGCCACCTTAAATGCTCGTTTGAATGACTTCCACAGAGATCAGTGCTGGAAGAAGCTAGTGGAATGTTCGGGGTTTGATTTTGGACAGCAGAGATGGCCAAACGATAGGCCATTTATTTAGAGTTTGACCACTGCCACAAAAGGATCGATTTCCCCAAGCTGGGCTAACAGGGAAGAACTGCGCAACACTGAGTATACTACCAACCACTTAGCTGTACACTTTTCAAGGGTGAAATTTATGATGTGTTAAATATATCTCAATAAAGGTGTTATTTTTTTAAAAAACTCAACCACAAGGATCATCAGGAGTATTGAGGTCGGCACAGTTGCTGTACTAAGCTCCCTGTAACTGATACTTCAAATATACAGGCCTTGTGAAGTTAGACTTTCCTTCACTCCACAGAAGGCTGACTCCTATTGATATAATCTGTCGGATGTTGTATATTCTAAGGTGATGATGGAAAACATCAGGTAGCGGAGTGGAATAGTTAAAACACCATCCCTGAATCAGACAGCCTGGGTCCCTGACCTTGCAGTATGACCTTTGGTAAGTCATTTCATCTCTCTGAGCCTCATCTTACTGACATCATATTACGTGCTCCTGTCTCCTAACATTGCTTTGAGAAATAAATGAGTTAATGAACACAAAATGCTCAGCATAATAACTAGCTGCTGCACACTGACCTAAGTCACTTGGTAACGAACAACTATTATTTGGTAAATAATGAAAGCTAGCTGGCAAAGAAGTTTGAGATGGTGAGGATTAGCCACTCCTCTACACTATCTCTATCAGATTATAATAAAAACAAAGGTTTAGATAAAATTATGCCTCATACAGACAGTATTCATTAGCAACATAGGCACAACCCATAAAACCTGTCTATAAGCTTGATAAAGTCCTTTTAAGTGCTCTGAGCATTTCTTTATGACAGATACAGCATGTAAGCTCTAGTTAGCGTCATGCACTCAGAAATCCTAAGCTAATGGCTGAGCACAGGAGCCATTCACTCATTCCCAAGAGTGTCTTCTCTCCTTTTGTATTGTCAATCTGGCTAGAGCTTTGTCAATTTTCCTGATCTTTTCAAAGAACCAGCTTTTGGTTTCATGATTCTCTCTTGCTTTTCTGTTTTTAGTTTCATTGATTTTTGTTCTTATTTTTATCATTTCTTTCTGCTTGCTTTGGGCTTAATTTGCTCCTCTTTTCCTAGATTTGTAAAGTAGAAGTTCAAATTACTGCTTTTAGATCTTACCTACTTCTAATCTAAGCATTCATGCTGTACATTTCCCTCTAAGTGCTGCTTCAGTTACATCCCACAGCTATGCAAAGCTGTATTTTTATTTGCATTCATTCAGTTCAGAATCTTTCTTAAAGTTTCCCTTAAGACTACTTCTTTCACCCATGGGTTAGGTAGAAGTACATTCTTCCATTGCTGAATAGATTTTCTAGGTATCTTTGTTATTGAATGTTCATTTGATTCTGTCAGGACTGTTGCATTATTTCTGTTCTTTTACATTTCTTTAGGTTTGTTTTGTGGCCCAGAATATTGTCCCTCTTGCTGTGTGTTCTGAATGCACTTAAAGAGAATGCTCATTTTCCTGTTGGTAGGTGAATTATTTTATACATGGAAGTTAGATCAAGTTGTTGGTAGTGTTCTTCTGGTCTTCTGTGTCCTTACTGATTTTCTATATACTTGCTTTCTCAGTTGCTGAAAGAAGAGTGCTGAAATCTCCAACAATAATTGTGCATTTGCCTATTTCCCCTTCTTTAAAGTTTTGCTCTAATATTTGAAGCAATGTTTTTAGATGTGTACATATTTTTAAATGTTACATGTTCAGGGAGAATTGACTCCTTTATAATCATGGAAAGTCTTTCAGTATCCCTGACACCATTCCATGTTCTGAAGTCTGCTTTATCTGACATTAACACAGCTATTTCAGCTCTCTTTTGTTTAAGTTTCCATGCCATACCATTTGCCATCTTTTTACTTTTTAACTAACCATCATAGTTGAGTCTTCTTTTTTTTACGCATTCTGTCATTTGATTAGTGTCTTTTGGACCTTTACCCTTAATATAATTATTGATAGGTGTAGAATCAGGTCTACCATTTTACTGTTTATTTTTTCTTATTCCCCTGTTTCTTCTCTCCTGATTTCTTTTGTATCATTTTAATACTTTTAGCATTCTGTTTTAACTTGTCTATTGAATTTTAAATAAATCTATGTATATTTTTAGTGGTTGCTCTAGGGATTAAAATATATATCCTTCACTGTTCACAACTTTAGTTTCATAATTAATATTTCATCACTTTCAGTGGAATGTAGAAACCTTACCCACCATATGGTTCCATATGCGCTCCCCCTCTGCATGTTACACTCATTGTAATATATATTACATTTACATACATCAGATAGTGTTATACTTTTTGCTTTCTACCATTACAAAACTTAATAGTAGCAAAATAGTCTATTATATTAACACAGATACTTACCATTTCTGTTGAACTTTCTTCCTTCTTGAAGACCCCAGTTTCTCCCAGTATCATTTCCTACCTACCTCAAGATTTTATCTTTGGTTTTCAGAAGTATGACTATGATGTATCTATGCATGATTTTATTTGTATTTATCCTATTTAAGGTTCAGTTAACTTCTTGAATTTTTCAATAAATCTGGGACATTTTTTGGCCATTATGTCGTCAGGTTTCTTTCCTGCCGCATTCTATTCTCCTTCCTAGGACTCCAGTTCCATTTATGTTAAACCTTTAGGTATTGGTTCATTGGTCTTTAAACTTCTGTAGGTTTCCCAATCTTATTTCTCTCTTTACTTCAGGTTAGATAAATATCATTCTTCTTTGTTCAAGTTTGCAGATTCTTTGCACTGCCATTGCCATTCTGCTCTTAAGTCTACCCAGTGAATTTGTATTTTGTATTTTTTGATTATAGGATTTCCATTTTAGTCTTTAAAAATAACCATTTTCTGCTGATATTTTGGTATCCTTTCATTAATTGCAAGCCTATTTTTCTTCACTTCATTGTGCAGAGTAGAATTCTTGTCCACTGTTTCCAATACCATGGTCACCTCTTGGCTGGTTTCCATCAATGTCTTTTTTCTTGAGACTGGGTCACATTTTCCTGCCTCTTCACATGTCCAGCATTTTTGTATTGTAATCAGGACATTCTGAATGCTAGGTGTGGAGGCTCTGAGATTTTGATATACTCCCCCCAAAAGTATTGATATTTTTGTGTTGGCAGTAAATTCACTCAAACTGCTAACTCTGAATACGTAGCTGGGCTGCTTTGCCCTTGTCCCACACACGTGTGGTTCAGGGTAAGTCAGAGGCCTGGGCTGATTTGATGCTCTTCATCTTTGGCTCTGTCTTTTTCTGAAATGTCCCCCTTACAGTCCAGCAACTGTGGTTGCCCAGAACTCTGTCTTCCAATTCTCCATAAACTGCTGGCTTTCTAACACAGTTTTAACTGCTTCATACAAGTCTGTCTTTGGCCTACTCTCAGGTTAAAAGGAATGAAAAATGGAAAACAGATTCCCTATTTCCCCTTTTTCTAAATGTCAACACCCTTTGCTCATTCGCCAGTGCTTTCATATCATTAGTTATTATATTTTGTCTAGGGCAGGTGATGGCAAGCTTTTCCTGCAAAGGCCCAGATAATAAGTATTTTAAGCTTTGTAGGCCATACACGTCTGTCACACCTAATCAAGTCTGCCGTTATAGCATGCAAACAGAAATAGTGAATATATAGATGATTGGGTGTGGCTGTGTTCCAATAAAACTTTAACTACAAAGACAAATGGCCGGCTGGATTTGGCCTATGGGCCACTGTTTGCCAACCCTTAGTCTGCTATTTGCAAGAGGGTCAAATCTAATAGGAGCTTACTAGGCCATACCAGTAGTTGAAACTTCTCTATATAATGTCTGTTTTAGTTAGTTCATTTTAGGATACTTCCATGTTAATTGGCTAAATATAAAGAAATCCAAATTAATAAAATTTAAAGTAGGAGGTGGGAAGGTGTGAAATGGGTGAAGGTGGTTGAAAGGTATAGTCTTGCAGTTGTAAAATAAACAAGTTATGGGGATGTAATGTACAGCCTGGTTTACTGTAGTGTATATTTTAAAGTTGCTAAGATAGTAGGTCTTAAAAGTTCTTATCACAAGCAAAAACATTATAACTATATATCATGATGGATATTAACTAGAGTTATTGTGGTGACCAGTGTGCAATATATACAAATATCAAACCATTATGTTGTACACCTGAAACTGTTATATGTCAATTATATCTTAATTAAAAAGTTAAAGAAATTTTTTAAAAACCTGAAAGAATGCCCCCCAAAATCACAAAAGGGGCTATAACCATCTTACCATAAATAAATGAAGTGTGAATTTCATGAATATGAGTTATCGGTCAATGCGTGATTGTTAGGCTATTATTTTTTTGGTTGCCTGACTTTAGAGTTAGAAAGGACAAGACCCATTAATACATCCAACAAGTGTTTACTGGGCTTATATTATGTATCAGGCCTTGTGCTAGGTACTGGGGATACAATGGTGAGCAAAACAGCATAGCATAATTGTTGAGAGCATGGACTCTGGAACCAGCCTCCCTGGTACTCTGCCTCTCTGGGTCTCAGTTTCCTCCATATATATGTCAATAAAAATGCCTCATGAAGTTGCTATGATAATTAAATGAGTTAATATTTATAAACTGCTGAAAATTGCCTGACACACAGTAAAATTATATATATGTTTGTTAAACAACAAAGAGACCATCTCTGCCCCCCAAGGAACTTAGAGTCTAGCAGGAGATACTGACTTTAATCTAAAAATACAAATAAATGTAAAATGCAAATGAGATCAGAGCTACAGAGGAGACTAGCACAGAGCTATGAGAGTTTGTATTACATGGATTTGACCAGAGAAGGCATCTCTAAGGAAATGATACTTGAGCTGAGGATAAGTGGGAGTAAATTAGGCAAACACCAATTTGGGGGAGGAGTGACTCTGTGTTTCCTGTCTTGCTAACTAAGTATTCTGTTTAATGAGGGCACGACCTAAGTCTTAAACTCCTATATTCTCCATCAAGCCCAGGAAGCATGATAAGCATCCTGGAAAAGCAAGAGCTGACATTCTGGAGGCTTATTCTTCCCTCCTCCTGCCTGGCTATCCCAAATCTAGGAAACAGTCTCCACAAAGCAAACTGCAAAGAATGCTTGGGGGAGTGAAAGCACTCTGTCTAGAAAAAAAGTCAAGGTCAGTGAAGGGAGGCAGCAGTTTGGATGATGTATGTGATTCTTTCTGTTAGCGTTTTGGCTGCCGTATCATTTCAAAAGCATTTGCTCCACAGACTCAGCCTTGGGAATCTAAGAAGCTGTGCTAAGCAGACGACACTAGATGCCGAGGCTCCTTGTGCTTCCTTGGGGCATTCAACTCTGAAGCCCACGATCCTCTGGAGGGGCATTCTTTATGAACTGAGGTCTCCATTTCATCACATGTTCCTAAAGGATTGGAATCATCAGACACCTGCAACAATTTTATTTCCAGGATTCTTTCTCTTGTCAACTGCAAATCAGGAAACAAATGTATGAAAGCAGATACCTTTTTTCCTCATTCAAAATAGGAGCAGCTGACATCATTTGCAGCACAGAACTGCTGAAAACCTTGAACAATCCATTTCAGGGCACTTGCTGGAGAACATTTCCATCCGGTGTAGAGAGGTGTACCAATCTAACCTTGGGACCCAGGCATTTTGCTTTCTGCTGTGCAGTATTTTAAGAAGTTTCATGTCCATTTGTAAGAAATCCAATAACAACTAACAGCAATGCATCAGGTAGGATAAGATTCTTTGTTTTCAAGCCACTGAAAATCCAACCCACATTGTCTTAACTCCCCCAAAGGGAACTTATTGGCCAAAGTAACTGCATAGTTGAAAGGCAAACCCAGCTTGGGGTGAGCTTTATTCTGCTCACCCAGTCCCTTTCTTTCTGTCTGCATTTCTCAACTCCACTTCCTTGGTGAGGGCTCCATTCTCAGATTCTCCCTTCTTGGTCCAAAGAGGGACTTAGCTGCTACTCTCAGGGACCCATACTACCCCATTCATGTCAAACAAGGATGAGGCCTTTTTCCCCAGTATTTTTAGCCATGGTCTTGAGATTTGGTCTGATTTGAACAGCTTGGGTCTTTTGCCCATCCCAAAATAATCACTGTGGCTAGGGGGTGAATGAGTGATTGGCTTATCCTTGGCCGGATGTTCCACCTGGGATAGAGTCACTGCCTCAAAACCACATGTATCCCCAAATGGGAATCAGGATTGGTAGGAAGGGACAAAGTGGACATGCATAGTGGGAAGGCAAAACGACAAATGCCCACTCTGCAACAATAATTGTTGCTTATATTAGCAACATGTCGCTTATGTTTTACTTTAAATGTGTCTAAATCCTTTCCTGCCCATTAACATACTAGAGCCTTGCCACAATCCTAGGAGGTAGCTAAGACTGGACATACTGATCCCCTACACCTGAGGAAAGTAAAGCCCAGAAGAGTCACATGAATTAGATAAGGCTGCACAGTTGCATTCTATTAGAGACACTTGACTCTCAGGATGTACAAATCTGAAGTCACTAAACACTAAATCCGTATATTGGGTCATGTTCATTTTATCTTATTTTTTAACCCTATTATCCATTCCCATTCCCCTCTTTATTCCCATCCCCACAGCCATTCTGATATGTTATTACTGTACCCTTGTTTTGTGTGCATGTGTTCTTAATCTATGTAAGTATATATACTATGTGTATACATATCTCATTATGTATGGTATTTATATTCATGCTGACACAGAGTAAAATTATATACATGTTTGTTAAACAACAAAGACTTAGACCATCTCTGCCTCCAAGGAGCTTTGAGTCTCATGGGAGATATTGACTTTAATCTAAAAAGCGCCAAAGTAAATGTAAAATGCAAGTGTGGTAGAACATATTATCTATTTAGCCACCATTCTATATATTATGTATATATTATATGTACAATATTATATAAATGTACACTTCCGTTTCTTACTTTTTAAATTCAGCATTGTGCATTTAGATCAATCCATGTTGCTGTGTGTATATTTAATCTGTTACTTCCAACTGTTGCATAATACTCCATGGCCTGCATCCACATTTTATCTATCCACTCTACTGGTCAAAGATTTCCACTACGATTCTGGTAGCCTTCCACCCCTACCAATAACACTTCCACAAACATCTTCATATATGTCCCACTATAGGCTTGTGTGAGGATATCCCCGCATGCTCAGAAGCAGAATTGTTGGGTCATAGGCTATGTATGTATTTTATGTGACTAAGTTAACTATATGACCCTCAGGCTAGTGAGGCCTTCCTTGGCCATTCTTTCTTCAACTTCAACCCCCATGTAACATTTCATATCCCCCCTTCCTGCTTTAATTTCTCTGCTTAGCACTTACAACTATCTAATAATTTGAATATCTTATGTGTCTTTATTACCTTATTATCATAAGTAATTATATAATAATATTTTGACAGATTTGTGTCTGTTTCATTCACTGCTTATACCCCCAGCATCCAGAACAGTGTTTGGCACATAGATGGTGTTCAGTAAACAAACACTGAGTGAATGGAGTCGTTCCAAATTGTTCTGCAGAATAGGTGAACCAGTCTACATTATGAAGAACATGAAGATTATTATATCCCCATAGACTTGTCAACACATTATCAGCTTTTTAATTTTTCCCAGCCTGAGAACTGCTTCCTTAACTCGTATTTCTCTGATTACAAATGAGTTTGAGCACTTCTTCATAGATTTCATTTTATCTAAGTGCTGCCCTTGGAGGTGAGCTCTGTGTTACTAAAGAGGCAAATCAAGTACTAGTAAAGATTCCCAAGCAAATGCTCTGAGGTACACATCCACACCTCTAGCTAAAAGCAAGCATGGTCAGGATGTCTAATGTCCAATTTGCAAAGAAAACTCCAAAACCCAAACGAGCAAGAGTTCAGAACATCAGTTTCCACTCTGCCTCCCAAATCATGTATCTTTTGGCCACTAGAGTGTCCTCAACAGAGCCTGTGGAAGAAGTCTAAATTCCATGGCATTCTTTACTTAGGGAACATAAAACTGTCAGAATAGCCATTTTTTCCTCATTAACCCCAATTAACACACCCAAGGAAATATGTGTCCCAGGATTAGCTCATAAATGAAGCTCAAGTTTCAAATGGCATACCCTCCCTTCCTAGGCTTGTTCCAGATCCTCTCAGTCCACAGTAGAGAGCAGGTTTTAGCTTCATCTCCTCCTCTGGTCCAAGCAGCTTGGTATGACAAAAGGACAAAGTCTTAGGACCAAAGGGACAAAGTTCTAAGCATTCATTCATTTCACCTTGACTGAGAACCTATGATGTGCCAGAAAATACCCTAGGCACTGGGGATATATCCCCTGACATAGGCAGTGTATAGTCCTGTGGGTAAAGAGATACATGATATGAGCAATTACATTCAGAGATGGCAATAAAGTTTATGCTGGAAGGAAGCACAGAGTGGTGGAAAGCACAACAGAGGGGCACTTGACCTGGTTTGCAATGGGGGAAACTGGAGTAGATGAGACAGAAGTAAGGTTCCCCAGAGACATATTGCTTGACCTGCAACTAGAAAATCAAGTAGAAATTTACTGGAAGGATTGGGGGGAGGGGGTCAAAAAGAACAGTATGTGCATATTCCAAAGTCTTAGAGGTAGCTCACCATGGCTTAAAATGAGAGTAGGAAGGTGTGGTTGACATTAGTGATTTTTGGTAAATATTCCAGGTCTCTTGCACCCTATTGCTCTGAATACATTGTAAGACAGCACTTTCTGCCCCTAACCCCACCTTGTGTCCAGGGATAGCCAATGAATGAGCAGAAGTGATGCCTGTCATTTCCAGGCTGAGCACTTAATTGCCAGAGTAAGAGCCGCCAGGCTGTCTGCCCACTGTCGTGGTGACAGGCAATACTCCAAGTGGCGGAGTCTCCATCAGCCTTTCTCCCACAGTGAAGATGAGGTGGAGCAGAGTCCCTGCTGACATGCAACAGACAAGTAGCATGACTGAGAATTAAACTTGTGTTGTTTTCTATCATGAAGGTTTGGGATTTGGCAGCATAACCTGGCCTATCCTAACTAATACAGAATGGAAGAGTAGCTGGAGTGAGGAATGGAGCTAGAGAGGTAAAGAGGAGCCTAATCATGATGAACTCCTTAAACTATACTAAGAAGCTTTATCTTGTAGGATTAGCAGTTGTTAATCCTTGCTCTGCAGAACCCTTGGTGCTTCAGGGGAGATTGGAGACACAAAATATTTGGGAATCCAGGCCACACTTCAATAGGATACTTCTGCTTTTATTTGTTGTATGAATTAGGGTTTATTAAATATTTCTTTAAAAAAAAGTCTCTGCTGCCAACAATAAAAATGAACTAAAACCCCAGGCGGATAATGATCAGATCAATTTTAGAAAGATTACTCTGGATACTCTTTGGAGAATGGACTGTAAAAGGGCGAGACTAGAGGCAAGGAGATCACTTAGGAAACTACTGCAGGAGTCCAGTGAGAGATGACGGCGAATTGGACCAAGGAGGTGGCAATGGAGGTGGAGAGAAGCTAATATATTTTTTTAAATTATTTAGGAGATAGAATCCACAGACTTGGTATCACATTGGCTATGAGAAATGAGGAAGAAGAAGGCATCAATGATAACTCCAGGTTTCTGCCTTGGATGAAATGTTGGTGCCATTCAGTAAGATAGGAAACATAGGAGAAGAGAGTTAGGGGAGGAGCCGATGAACTCAGTTTTGAATACTGATTGCCATGGGCTGTGAAATAGTCAAGTGGACAGGTACCTCAAGAGAGATTTGGGTTCAAGAGGTCTTAGTTCTACCACTTAGTAGCTATGAGAACTTGGGCAAGTTACCCACTCTGTGCTTGTTTCATCTATAAAATGGGGTAGCAAAATATACAGTTTCATCATCTTGTTGGTTTTATCAAATGTAAGAGTTTGTGTGAGAAGGTGCTGTGTCAATTCTAAGATGCCATATAAATGGTAATAATTAATATTTTCACAGGGAATGAAATGGATGTAAGGAGGAGGGGGAAATTTGTCAGGGCATATTCAGGAATTCTTCAGCCTGCAGAGAAATTACAGAGCTTTGTCTGATTCATGGTGGCATCACCAGGGACATACCAATCTCTGGAAACTGATCCCTATAAAGAAATTATTTCCAGTGGCTTGGTGTCATGGCAATTCAGCTGACTTACTTGGGCAGGGGTGGGAGATTTGGAGGAAGGCTGCCTAATCCTGGGCAGTGGGGAACTGGGGATGAGGCCAATGTAAATAGGGCAGGCTGGGAAATTTTTTTTTCACACAGAAAGCATTTAAATTATTTTATTGTGGTAAAACATACATACATAACATAAGATTTACCATTTTAACCATTTTAAAGTATACATTTCAGTGGCATTGAGTACATTCATGTTGCTGTGCAACCATTGTCAATATCCATCTCCAGAACTTTTTCATCATCTTAAACTGAAACTCTGTATCCATTAAATAATAACTCCCTGTTACCCCCTCTCCCTAGGCCCTGGAAACCACTACTCTACATTCTGTCTCTATGAATTTGACTATTCAAGGTATCTCGCGTAAGTGGAATCATATAGTGTTTGTCCTTTTCTGTCTGGCTTATTTCACTTAGCATAACGTCTTTAAGTTTCAGTCATGTTGTAGCATGTACCTAACTTTCATTCCTTTTTAGGCTGAAAAATATTACATTGTATGTATATACCACATTTTGTTTATACACTAATCCTTCATAGTGGACACAGTGTTCATCATAGTAGACATTTGAGTGGCTTCCACCTTTTGGCTGTTGTGAATAATGCTGCTATGACCATTGATGCACAAATATCTGTTTAAGTCTTGCTTTCAGTTTTCTTGGGTATGCGCTTGGGAGTGGAAGTGTTGAATCATACAGCAATTCTACTTGTTCAAGAAACCACTATATTATCGTCTGTAATGGCTGCACTATTTTATATTCCCACGAGTGATGCAAAATTGTTCCAATTTCTCCACATCCTTGCCAACACTTGTTATTTTCTGGGGGGCGGGGTATTTGTTTCTTTTTTCATCTTTATGAAGGTGAAGTGATTTGGTTTACATTTTCTAATGATTAATGATGTTTGTCATCTTTACATGTATAGATGTTGGTCACCTGTATAACTTCTTTGGAGAACTATCTATTGAAGTCCATTGCCTATTTTTGAATTGGGTTGCTTGTCTTTGTTGTTGAGTTGTAGTTCTTTATACATTCTGTGTATTAACGCCTTATCAGATATATGATTTGAAAATATTTTCTCTGATTACATGGGTTACATTTTAATGCCGATGATAGTGTCTTTTATGGCACAAAAAATTTTAATTTTCATAAAGTCCAATTTATCTATTTTTTCATTTGTTGCCTGTGCTTTTGGTGTTATATCCAAGAAATTGTTGCCAAATGCACTGTCATGAAGCTTTTTCCTTATGTTTTCTTCTAAGAGTTTTATAGTTTTACCTCTTACATTTAGGATTTTGATAAATTGTTAAGTTAATTTTTATATATGGTGCAAGGTAAGGCTCCATCTTCATTCTTTTGCATATGGACATCCAGTTTTCCCAGCATCATTTGTTGAAGAGACTATCCTTTCTTATTAAATAGTCTTGGCATCCTTGTCAAAAATTATTTGACCATATATACTGGGGTTTATTTCTGGGCTTTCTATTATATGCCATTGGTTCATGTGTCTGTTCTTGTGCCAGTACCACACTGTTGGTTACCATAGCTTAGTAGCAAGTTTTGAAATCAGGAAGTTGAGACATCCAAAATTGTTTTTGTTTTTCAGGATTATTTTGCCTATTTGGGGTCTCTTGACATTCCATATGAATTTTAGGATGGGTTTTTCTATTTGTGCAAAAAAAGCATTGTTGAGATTGCATAGAATCTGTAGATTGTTTTTGTAAGAAAGTATATTTAAAAATCATTTTTACAAGTGACTTTGTATTGTTAAACCAATGTTTTCTTGCTTGTATAAAGCATGCTCTTGAGTAAAGAATTTAGAAGAGGAGAGATAATAATAATAATTAAAACCAAAAAACTGTTCTGGATGCAGAGTCAGAGATTTTGAGCTCTGTGATATGGTTATGGATGCAGTTGTGTCCATTTGCAAGTCAGTTGCATGCATGTTCTCTACTTTGGTTTCCATCTGCTCAGAGACCCAAAGGACATTTGAGTTACCTCAAAATGAAGTAAAAATAATCAAGAATCTTGATATTAGATGTAGAGCTATAGGGTTATACAAAAAGACTCCATAGGAAAACTTTATTAATGGCTCATAATTCTTATTAAATTAATCACTCTAATTGAAATCAAAGGAAATAAAATGACAATGTGTTTATTGACATGATGATATGTCTACCTTATCCGATGAAGTCATCTACAAAGCCTTGAGAACTGTCCAGAAGGAGTAGTTTAAAAGGCTGAGAAGGAGGACACTAACAAATGGAAACTCATCCCATGCTCTTGGCTAGGAAGAATTAATATCATCAAAATGGCCATCCTGCCCAAAGTAATATACAGATTTGATGGAATCCCTATCAAATTACCAACAGCATTCTTCAACGAACTGGAACAAATAGTTCAAAAATTCATATGGAAACACCAAAGACCCCAAATAGCCAAAGCAATCCTGAGAAGGAAGAATAAAGTGGGGGGAACTTCAACCTCTACTGCAAAGCCATAGTAATCAAGACAATTTGGTACTGGCACAAGAACAGAGCCACAGACCAGTGGAACAGAATAGAGACTCCAGACATTAACCCAAACATATATGGTCAATTAATATACGATAAAGGAACCATGGACGTACAATGGGGAAATGACAGCCCTTCAACAGATGGTGCTGGCAAAACTGGACAGCTACATGTAAGAGAATGAAACTAACCCCGTACACAAAAGTAAATTCAAAATGGATCAAAGACCTGAATGTAAGTCATGAAACCATAAAACTCTTAGAAAAAAACATAGGCAAAAATTTCTTGGACATAAACATGAGCGACTTCTTCATGAACATATCTCCCCGGGCAAGGGAAACAAAAGCAAAAATGAACAAGTGGGACTACATCAAGCCGAAAAGCTTCTGTACAGCAAAGGACACCATCAATAGAACAGAAAGGTACCCTACAGTATGGGAGAATATATTCATAAATGACAGATCCGATAAAGGGTTGACATCCAAAATATATAAAGAGCTCATGTACCTCAACAAACAAAAAGCAAATAATTCAATTAAAAAATGGTCAGAGGAGCTGAACAGACAGTTCTCCAAAGAAGAAATTCAGATGGCCAACAGACGCATGAAAAGATGCTCCACATCACTAGTTATCAGAGAAATGCAAATTAAAACCACAATGAGATATCACCTCACACCAGTAAGGATGGCTACCATCCAAAAGACAAACAACAACAAATGTTGGTGAGGTTGTGGAGAAAGGGGAACCCTACTACACTGCTGGTGGGAATGTAAATTAGTTCAACCATTGTGGAAAGCAGAATGAAAGTTCCTCAAAATGCTCAAAATAGACATACCATTTGACCCAGGAATTCCACTCCTAGGAATTTACCCTAAGAATGCAGCAGCCCAGTTTGAAAAAGATAGATGCACCCCTATGTTTATCGCAGCACTATTTACAATAGCCAAGAAACGGAAGCAACCTAAGTGTCCATCAGTAGATGAATGGATAAAGATGTGGTACATATATGCAATGGAATATTATTCAGCCATAAGAAGAAAACAAATCCTACCATTTGCACCAACATGGATGGAGCTAGAGGGTATTATGCTCAGTGAAATAAGCCAGGCAGAGAAAGACAAATATCAAATGATTTCACTCATATGTGGAGTGTAAGAACAAAGAAAAACTGAAGGAACAAAACAGCAGTAGAATCACAGAACCCAAGAATGGACTAGCAGTTACCAAAGGGAAAGGGACTGGAGAGAATGGGAGGGAAGGGAGGGATAAGGGTGGGGAAAAAGAAAGGCGGTATCACAATTAGCATGTACAATGTGGGGGGTGCATGGGAAGGGCTGTGCAACACAGAGAAGACAAGTAGTGATTCTACAACATCTTACTATGCTGATGGACAGTGACTGTAATGGGGTTTGTGGGGGGGGACTTGGTGAAGGGGGCACCCTAGTAAACATAATGTTCTTCATGTAATTGTAGATTAATGATAACAAAAAAAGTGTTAGAATCAGAAGAAACAGAAGAAAAAGTGTTAGAAGCAGAAGAAGTGGAAGGCAAAAATGAAAGAGTATCCAGATGCTGGGGTAGAAATGCACAGTGCCTCTTGTTACCCTACATGCCTTCCTGTGTCGCATTCTAGCAGAGGTTGTTCTCAGCAGTTCTGATAAGGGACCTACTGGGTTGAATTTTCTGAGTTGGGGAAAGGATTCAGTATGATGTTAGTTTGGATTTCTGACTCTGTAGGGTTAGTTAAATACACATTTCTAAAAGAAGTATTTTCTTAATAGACAATAAGAGCAGAGCCCTTTAAATCTATTTTCACTCACCATATACTATTTCAAAGCTTTGTAATTTTTTGCCTAAGGTTTGTAATATGTATGTGGTTTACCTCTTAAATATATGGTTTCAAAATTGAAATCTGGGCACTTGTTACCAAAGACTACAATTTCAGCTCATGAAAATAAACTTTTTTTTTCCAAAAAAGCTGATAAGTCTAAAATGTTTGTGAAGTACATACTCAAACCTAATTTAGAACTTTTAAAATTTCTCATCTCTTTACTAGGAGAACAAAATTTGCTAGAGGAACTTAGCTTTGAAAACTATTCCTTTCCTTGCATTATTTATGAGTTTTATTATGAGAATAATTGTAGTATTTCTGTTATACACCACTGAATTATATTTAACTGATTGTATGTACATTTAATCAGCTTGTGTTAAAGTGAGTTAATGAGATGCTTCACTTTTCTATGTTAAAAGCAGGTCTATGTTAAAAAGCCAACCAAAAGACTCAGGGCAGTACACTTTTCAGTGCTCATTTTATGTTTAACTTGTAATTTTATCATGATTCATGTTGTAACTAAATCAGTCAATAATATTTCCTATAACCATTAAAAAAAAAGGCTGAGAAGAACTTTGGAACAACGTGCTGCTCCCCAAAACCTAACCCATCTCTTCTAAATTTCCTAGGCTTTAACAAGCTATCTCCTCTTAACCATATTACTACTATTGACACTACAAACATTTGTAACACCAACCTAAAGTCAAGTGCAGCCAGAAGGCAGATAATATGTCAGCCAAATTTGAACAAGAAGCAATACCTACAGCCTCACCTCTAGAGAAATTATCCTTATTACCTATTAGTTCTTACTTGTTCAAGTCCTATATTAATAACCTATTGCTATGTAACGTCACCCCCAAAGCAATGGCTGCAAGCAACAAGGATTTATTACCTCACAGTTTCTGGCAGTCCAGAATCCAGAAGAAGCTCAACTGGGTGGTTGTGGTTCAGGGTCTTTCATGAGACTGTAATCAAGGTGTTAATAGGGACTTCAGTCATCTCCAGACTCAACGGGGGGAGGATCTGTGTTCAAGCTTACTTTGGTGATATGATTGTCATCCAGCAGGGTTCAGCATTCAGGCCTTTAGTTAAGATGTTCACATGCAGACCAGTGAGACAGAATCAAGAAAGTAGAAATAAACCCATACACAAATGGTCAACTAATATTTGACAAGGGAGTCAAGAATATTTAATGGTGAAAAAAATGATCTCTTCAATGAATGGTGATCGGAAAACTGGATACTCACATGCAAAAGAATGAAACTAGACCCCTGTCTTATACCACTCACAAAAACTAGCTTGAAATGGATTAACCACTTAAATGGTAATACTTGGAACCACAAAACTCCTAAAATAAAACATAGAGGAAAACCTCCTTGACACTGGTCTTGGCAATGATTTTTTGGACAGGACACCTAAAGCATAAGCAACAAAAGCAAAAATCAGCAAGTGAGACGACATCAAACTGAAAAGCTGCACAGCAAAAGAAGTGATCAACACAATGAAAAAGCAACTATGGAATGGGAGAAAATATTTGCAAACCATTTATCTAACAAAGAGTTTATATCCAAAATATATAAGGAACTCATACAACTCAGTAGCAAACAAAACAAAACAAAAAGTTCCAATTTTAAAATGAGTAAATGCTCTGAATATATTTTTTTCCAAAGAAGATATTCAAATGGCCAACAGGTACATGAAAAAGTGCTGCACATCACTCAACAACAGATAAACACAAATCAAAATCACAGTGAGATATTATCTCACATGAGTTAGAATGGCTGTTATCAAAAAGACAAGAGATAACAAATGTTGAGGATGTGGAGAAAAGGGAATCCTGCATACTGTTGGTAGGAATGTATATTGGTACAGTCACTATGGAAAACAGTATGGAGGACCCCCAAAAAATTAAAAATAGAGCTACCATGTGATTTAACAATTGCATTTCTGGGTGTATATCTGAAGGATATAAAATTACTATCCTAAAGAGATATATGTTCATTGCAGCATTATTTAAAATAACCAAGACATGGAAACAACCTAGTGTCCATCAATACATGAACAGATAAAGAAATGCAAAATATATATATCGCCATACAAAAGGAGGAAATCTTGCTATTTGTGACAAAATGGAGGGACCTTGAGGGAATTATGCCATGTAAAGTAAGTCAGGCAGAGAAAGACAAATGCTGTACAATCTCATATATGGAATCTAAAAAAACTGAACTCATAGAAACAAAGAACAGATTGGTGGTTGCCAGGGACGCAGGAAACGGGGTTGAGGAAATAGGTGAAAGTAGTCAAAGGGTACAAACTTCCAATTAGATGAGTCAAGTTCTGGGGATATAATGTACACCATGGTCACTATAGTTAACAATGCTGTATTGTGTATTTGAAAGTTGTTAGTCTCTTGAGAGTAGATTTCAAAAGGTCTTATCACAAGAAAAACAATTGTAACTCTGTGAGGTGCTGGATATTAAATAAGCGCATTGTGGTACTCATTTTGCAATATGTATATATATCAAATAATTATACTGTACACCTTGAACTTATATGATGTTATAGGTCAATTATATCTTAATGAAACTGAGAAAAAATAAATAAATGCTAAATTTCATTTAAAATAAAAAAATGTTCACATGCTTGGTGCTGACCTTATACCTGATTTTGAGAAGCGTGGACAGTACAGTTGCCAGTCTTATCTAAGGGGCTTGGAATTCTTGCTCTTGGAGGAAAACGCCGCTTTGATTCTCAGCGCAAGGGTAGATTGTACAATCATTATTGCTAAAAAAACTTTTAAATTATACTAAATAGCAGAAAGTAAGATCCAGCTGACCCTACTCTAGAAGCAGGAGAATGGTCAGCTTGCATCTTGATGTCTTCTCTGGTCCCCAGGTTATAGATATCCATCTCCCTAACCAACCTAGGCAAATGGTTGTGATAAGCTTGGGGCTAGAAAACCTCAGCTAGAGAGAGACCAATGCCTCTGGAGCATCTACTGAGCAAAGCCTCTAACATTTGAAATGAACCATTCTTGAAGGATGAGGCCAACTCAAGTTGGCAAAGAGCAAGTGAAGTCTTTGTGCCCATCTGGCCTACTCTTTTTCCAAAAAGCCTTTTGAAGGAAGGAACTAATGAAAGGACCCACTTGCCACAGTGTAATTATTCAAGCTGATGAGAGAAACAAGACACAAGACTACTGTTGGTGTGGTTGGCAATCAATGAGTGGGGGCTTGGATCTGGATTTCCTCCAGCATCCCAAGGCTGCTGAACATCATTAAGAGTTTATGGCGTCATAGAGCTACCGCAAGCCTGTTCCATCACTTGATGCTGGCCTCAGCTTCAAGCTGCCACTGATTCTTTTATCCCCCAGGAACTATGGCTTGGGCTGAATAAAACAGAAGCTGCTCCTTTGGAGGGAGGAAAGCCTGGGGCTCAAAGATGGGGTCGCAGGGGAAAGCATCTGTTAGACCTAATGTGCTGCCGGGGGTGCTGCTGTCCACTGCCACTACAGCTGCTCATGTGCTGTTCCTGTTATCAGGCAGCTGACTGGATGGGGTGCTCGCCTGGAATCAAAAAGAAAGCAATTGCCCAGACTACTGTGAACAAGGCAGAGTAGCACCAAATTAGAAAACTGAGTCCCATCTCCTTACTTGGAGGGAAGGAGAGTGGGGAGTGAACAGATTTGGCCCTTCCAGAGGCTAATTGGTCATTCCAGAAGGAAAGTGTCGCATTTGACCTGAAGTATCTAATACCAGAGGACCATCAGGCCTTAGGCTCAGAGACCTAAAGTCTTGGGCCTTCTTGGATGCTCCCTTTTAGAGGCATGAAGGACAAGCAGCTGTCTTAGAAAAAACAGTAATTATGTCAGGGAGTGTTTACAGAGATTTTCAAGGCCCATGGGTCCCCACTAGAAACTAGTTCCCAATAACTCACTTGACAAATTTTTCATTTGCCAGAAACTGGCCTAGGCCAATTGAACAGAACACTGAACAAAGCAGACAAACATTTCCACCATGCAGCTGATACCCTAATAGAGGGTGACAGACCATAAACAAGATAATTTATCAAATAAGTACTATACCAAATGATGATGAATGCTATGAAGAAAAGAAAAGCAGAGTTGGAAAGGATTGGAAGTACCCAGCTAGAGGGTGGTGGTTCATGGTTTTAGATAGGTCAGGGAAGATGTCATGAAGAAGTGGATATCTGAGCAGAGATGAAGGAAGTGTGGGAAAGTCTCATGTAAGTGTCTGGGGAAAGATTGTTGCAGGCAGAGAGAAGATCACGTGGTAAGGCCTGGCATAGTTGAAGAACAGCAGGGAGGCTAGTGTGGTTGAAATGTAAAGGAGAAGTGGAGTGATAGGAGTTGAGGTTGAAGAGGTCCAAATGCTGGAGTGCCATATAAACTAAAGATTTCAATTTTATTTTGAGCAAGATGGGAAGCCTTTGGAAGGTTTTCAGTAAAGGAATAGTAGAATCTTGTTCATTCCTTTTTTTTTTTTTCAAAAAAGTCATTCTAGCTGCCACTTGGCGGATAGATTCTGGGAAAACAAGGGTGGAAATGCAAAGACCAGTAGGCGGGCATTGTAGTAATCCAGGCAAGAAAGTCTGGCAATTTGGGCCAATGAAGTAGTGGTGGAAAGATGAGAAGTGGTCAAATTCTGAGACAGCTGAAAAGTAGAGCTGACTGAAGTTGGTGATAGGTTAGATGTGGATGACGTAAAGAAACAGAATTAGAGATCAAGAATAACACAAGGCTTTTGGCCTAAGCACTGGGAAGGCTCAAGTTGCCAGCAGCTGAGGTGGGCAAGACAAAGAGAGGAGCAGAACTGAGAGGTGAGAGGACCTCAGAGTTTGGGTAATGGATTTGGTTTTGCCCAGGCCAGGAGGCATTAATAAAAGGTAGCAGTTGATGGCGGCATCAGATGGGTCATGGAGGAAAATGGATTAACACAACCTTAATATAGCTGCAGATAGAACTGTTTGGCACTGGTTTGGGGTAATGGATCCAGTTGGAACTGAGCTGCCCTTCCTTGGCCTCCCACTTCTCCTGCCTGGAGCCCAGTGCCTCCACTGCCCCACTCAGCTCCATCCTGCTTGTCAATCCCTCATGTTTCATCTAGGGGTTGATAAACATCCTGTAAAGAGCCAGAGAGAACATAAATATTTTAAGTTTTGTGTGCCAGTTGGTCACTGTCACAGCTATCACACTCTGCCATCGTAGTGCAAGAGCATAAGTCAATGACTGCGATTGTGTTCCAATAAAGCTCTACTTTCAAAAACACATTGTGACCTGATTTGGCCCGTGAGCTGTAGTTTGTCATCCCCTGCTCTAGACCCACGGTGAGCTACCCACAGAAACACAGCCCTCACATGGCCACCCAACCTTATAACACACAATCTAATTTCAAGGTGAAATGTTAGAAAGGCATCTCTGGGTAGTTATCCCTGAAGTATGGCTCGGTATTAATGTTTTAGTGGCAGAACCAATGGTTGCATTGGCATTCTCTCACTCTGTAAAGTAAATAATCCAAGTTGCAACTTAATCATGCTCTTTCCATTTCAAACAAGGGGAAACAAAGATGGCTCATAAGCATTTAATCTTTCCTGAATTGATCTTCATTTTTAAAAAAGTTACAGGCCACTGCTCTAGAACTGTCTCTGTCCTCCCCAAGCCAGCCAACATGTCCCATGTCCTTTCCCCCTTAGGGCCCTGCCAGGTGACTGTTTAATCCACTTATAAATTGTTGTTGGCTTACACTGCTCAGAAAATTTACCATCTGAAGCCTGTTTTCGAGCATGGGGCACTATATGGCCTGCCCATTCTGGACTTGGCACCAGTTTGTTGGTATAATTTCTAGCTCGAAGTGCAACGAACACCTCGGCTTACATGCATGATCATTGGAACTTGGTAGACCTTTGAATAATGCTTTTTATTTATGAAAAATGTTAGCTATATTAAAAAGACATAGACAAAAATGTAATGAACACCCTATATACTCATCACCCGGTTCAATAAATAAAGTATTAGAGCTACAGTCCAAAGTACTTTGTGTGCCCCTCCCTGATCTCATTTTCCTCCCTTTCTTCCCACAAGTAACCTCTGTCTCAAAGATGGCTGTGTCCTTTCTTTGTACTTTTACTACATATGAATGCATCCTTAAATATATAGTATTGCTTTGCATGTTGATAACTTTTGTATTAATGATATAATACTGTAAATACATTTTTACATTGTTGACACACATACTTCATTTATTTGCACTAGTTTATGTTCTTCCATTGTAACAATATACCACATTTTATTTATCCATTCACCCATCAGTGATTTCTTAGGCTGATTCCAATTTTACATATTTCATAAATGCTACAGTGAATTTTGGTTTCGTCTCCTGGTACCACATGTGAGAGGTCGAATGCTGCCGTTTTGCTGAGCTCCTCCACTAATGTTCATGACCCCTACTCCACACAGGAGTGACATATGTGGAGAAACAAAGTCCTCTCCTGGAGGACCTGGTGGCCAAAACACTAAAAAGTCTTCTGAATTCTCTTATCTCTCTGTGGTTGGGCAAAAACAGTTTTGACCTAAACCAAAACAACCAAGCCAGGAGAAGCTGAAGTGACAAGGTCAGGGTCACCTCCCTTGATTTTCCGTTCAGTTTCCTGGTCCCTGAGAGTCAAAGCAAAGTATTTTTGTCTGGCCACAGACTCTTCTTGCCTGGCCCATGAATTTACATGTATCGGTGATACAGGGAGGCTTAAATGTCAGTAAGAATCAAGTTTCAGTGTCATTCTACTAAGTACTGTGGCAGGAGACTTCCAGATGGTGGAGTCAAACCCAGGCTGTCTTGCAGTGCAAAGGCAGAAGGTAATCAAATTGCCAGCCGACCCTTGGATTTCCACGTTGTTCTCCAGGTGCTTCCTGCTGTTTCTCTGTTGTAGAGCTGGACAAAAGAGCATCTGATGTTTATAGGTTTCTACCAAAGAGGATTCAGTGAGAAACTCAACAGTTTGGACATTAATGTGGACTGTGTTTTTTTTTTCATAGAACATCTCCTGAAGACGTTCTATTCCTCAGTGCATTCACATTTGCCCCCTTTATAGGGCTGCCCCTAGACACTGTCAATTATCAGGGTCTGCCAGAAAGGGGAAAAAAGTTTTGAAGCATTAGTGGATACTATCATTTAAGTGAAGTTATACTAGAGATACTTTCTACTTTTTGCCTCCGTTCATCACTTCCTTTCTTTCCAAAGTGTCTGATGCCTCTGTCCTTAAAAAACCAAGGAACCAACATAGCTCTTCTATCTGCAGGTGGCATCCCTACATTGTGGCTGATCTGAAAAACTACAGTTTAAATTTGCACACACGTTTACTTTCTTAGATTAAGTCCTTTACTGCTACCACATACTTTCTCTGTGGATTCCTTTTAGGTAAGTTAACAATGCTCATGCCCCATTCTGCACACAAAATCTGTCCCCACTCCACACTCCAGTTCTTTCTCAAGAAAAGTTTGAATGAATGTAACATAGTTAGGTTGTTTCTACATGATACTAAGTCAAGATGTAAACCAGAGAAATTCAGTACTACTTTTAAAAACTATCATGTAATCATAAGAAAATAAAAATACAGTCAAGTAGATTGCTTTGAATTGTGATCAATAACTTCTGTAAGTGTGGTATTTATTACCAACACCATATGCAAAACAGACTTATTTAGATTTGTTTAATTTGTGCATTTATTTTAGTTTACATTAGGAAAACACATTTATATCAGACCCATTACTACATAAGTATTATTGCTTCAGGTGAGTCCACATTTTTAAAAGAGTGAGTCAACTTGATGAAAAATATTAAGTGAATAATAAGCCAGGTGGTTTTTGGACATAACAAAAATAGTGAAGATGATATATAATTGAGTGATGCTTGGAAAATACTAATGCAGACAAATTTTTCTTTCCTTCCAAGGATTCTGAAGAAATGGCCCAGGAATTCTGAAACCAATTTGGATATCATTTAAGAATATTTGTAAACAGCTTAAAATTTAATAGAAAGCTATAACTAAAAACAATTCTTACGTTTCAAGGTGTTCTGTGTGCCCAGTTTTAACGCACTGAAGACCAACAGTGCATTAACTTGAGCTGCTCAGCAGATTCATTTTTTGTGCAGAACTCAAACTTCAGTTGCCATTCAGCCTAATCAAAGAATATACCATAATTCCACAGCATGCTGTTGGATGAGGGAATAAAAATTATTACCACTTGAACACTTATCTTTGTGGGTCAGAATATTCTTACCACTGTGAAACAAAACAACTTATGGAAATGAACTGATACACCTGCATGATAACTCCTGATTTCAAATGTATGTGTCTTCGAAACAGTGTTATATTTATTAATTTTTCCTTATAATTAGTAAATATGTGTTTGGGTTATCAAATTTATTTATATTGATAAACTACTATTTTTATCTATTCTATTTATTGAAGTCCTGTTTGGAACTTTATTTGAAAAGGGGGCTTCATTAATAAACAGGCTTGAAGACCATTGGTGGAGATGAAGCAGCCAGTTGAATTACTGAATTTTTCATTATCATAATGTATTGGGATTTCATATTAAGTGAGAGAGGGGAAAATTCTGCTTAATAATAAGAGATAACAGTTATTTAGCACTTGCCATATCGTTAGAGTAAATGAAGTTATGTTGCACTAAAAAATAATTCCAAAATCTCAGTTGGGAACCACAACGGATTACTTCTCACTCATGCTATGTGTCCATCACAGCTTACTCAGGCTTCCATTCCATATTATTTTCACTCCAGGACCAAGGCTAATAAATCAGCTTCTATCTGGAACATTGCAGTTGACATAGCAAAGAGAATAGGGGAAATGACAAAGTGGCTCTTAAAGCCTCTGCCTGTATGTGACACATGCAATTTTTTGCTCATATTCATCAACCAAATCAAGTCACATGGCCATGCCTGGGTTCAACAGGGCAGAGACATATAATCGTTCCACAAGGAGAGGCGCTGTAAGAATGGGAATGAAATATAGGTAAATAGCAGTACAATCTACCATACTTATTATGTGCCAGGCCCTCTTCATGTATGCTTTACAATAATCCTATAAAGTAGATACTATAATTACCCCACGCTAGAGGTGAAGAAATGGAGGTTCAGAGAGTTTCATGACTTGCTAAAGGTAACACAGCTGAGTAGTAGCTATGCTGGGGTTTAGAACCCAACCAGTCTGACTAAAGAGGCAGTGAGTATTTTAAATAGGTTATGAAATTATACCAAAGGCTATGATTCTAGACAAGCCTTCAGTATAATTCATAGTCTATTTAATACCCTAATGTATGGTATGAATTCTACAAAGACAACAGTTCCAGTCATCTTCAAACATAAAAATCAAACACATTCGAAATGGTGATAGTTCATTGCAACTCAGGTTCCTGTTACCAGAAAGATGCCTCTGTATATTTATAAAGGTCATTGCCAGTCTTGGAATTAAGCAGAGCATGTAACCTAATTCCCCTGTTCTAGGATAGAGATAAAGATAAGCCACCAAAGGCATGGGCTCACCTGAGCTTGCCTTCAGAGTGTGTCCCAATTTGTGCTCAAGAAAAAAGGGCCCCTGAAGCAAGGAGGCTCATTGGGCAGACTGACTGAAGGAGGACTGGTGGACCAATAGATCCCTATTCTGGGGACCAATACCAGTGATATTGTAGCTTCTGGGTGGAGCCAGGGCCTGAGATTTTGTATAGACATGATGCCCCTGAGGATCAAAGCCAATCAGGAAACAAACACTAACTGGGCTGGAATTTCATCAGTGCAGAAGGCACCTGGAGTTGTGAAATTCTGGCCCTAACAAGACAGAGAAATAAATCCCCAGCCACAGTCTGACCAAATTCTCAGGTTGAAGTCTAGAGGGAAATTCCCGTGGATAGATTCTATAACCATAGTAACAATCTTGGGGCATTTCCTGCCTCATTTCCTAATATTCACATCTCTTCCTAGAACACTTATAAACTTTTTAGCAGGTGAGTACAGAAAAATCTGTTTTTAATATAAAATCTGCAAAATATTTCAGTTGAACATACCTGGGCTTTAACTCACTTCGTCCTTGTAACAACTCCATGTGGGAGGGAGATAGAATGGGACTATTCAGCTTAACCTTTTTTTTTTTTTACAGAATATTTATTTATTTTTAAAAGTTAAATTATTTATTTTATTGGAATATACTTCATATGCAATATTATATTGATTTTAGATGTACAACATAGTGACTTGATAATTATATACATTACTAAATGTTCACCACTGTAAGCACAGTTACCCCATTACCATACCAAGATATTACAATATTATTGGCTATACTCTCCATGTTGTACTTTCATTCCTATGACTAATTTATTTTATAATTTGAAGTTTGTACCTTTATCCCCTTTATCCATTTCACCCATCCTCCTACCTCCCTCCCCTATGGTAACCAACAGTCTGTTGTCAGTATTTATGGACCTATTTCTTTTTTTCTTTTTGTTTTTTAGATTCCACATGTAAGTAAAATCATATGGCATTTGTCTTTCTCTGCCTGGCTCATTTTACTTAGCATGATACCTTCTAGGTCCATCCATGTTGCTGTAAATGGCAAGATTTCCTTTTTTTGTGGATGAGTAATATTCCATTGTTTAATGTACCACATCTTCTTTATCAATTCATCTATTGATGGGTACTTGGGTTGCTTTCGTATCTTAGCTATTGTAAATAATGTTGCAATAAACATAGGTGTGCATATATCTTTTCAAATTAGTGATTTTGTTTTCTTCGGGTAAATTCCCAGAAGTGGAATTGCTGGATCATATGGTATTTCTATGTTTAGTTTTTTGAGGACCCTCCATATTGTTTTCCACAATGGCTGGACCAATTTATATTCCCACCAACAGTGTAGGAAGGTTCCCTTTTCTCCACATCTTAACCAACACTTTTTATTTCTTGTCTTTTGGATAGTAGCCATTACTACCAGTGTGAGGTGATACCTCATTGTGGTTTTGATTTGCATTTCCTTGATGATTAGTGACGTGGAGCATCCTTTCATGTACCTGTTGGCCATCTGTATGTCTTCTTTGAAAAAATGTCTATTCAGATCTTCCCCCCATTTTTTAATAGGATTATTTGAGGGTGTTTTGGTGTTGAGTTGTAAGAGTTCTTTATATATTTTAGATATTATCCCTTTACTGGATATATCATTTGCAAATATATTCTCCCATACAGTAGGTTGCCTTTTTGTTTTGTTGATGGTGTCCTTTGCTGTGCAGAAACCTTTTAGTTTGATGTAGTCCAGCTTGTTTATTTTTGCTTTTGTTTCCCTTGCCCAGGGAGATGTATAAAAAAAAGAATTGCTCATGCTGATGTTCATGAGATTCTTGCCTATGTTTTCTTCTAAGAGTTTCATGGTTTCATGTCTTACATTTAGGTTTTTAATCCATTTAAAGTTTACTTTTGTGTATGGTATAAGATGGTGATCTAGTTTCATTCTTTTGCAGGTTGCTGTCCAGTTTTCCCAGCACCACTTATTGAGGAAACTCTTTTCCCCATTGTATATTCTTGCCTCTTTTGTCATATAGTAATTGACCATATGTGCATGGGTTTATTTCTGGGCTATCTATTCTGTTCCATTGATCTATGTATCTATTCTTGTACCAGTACCATACAGTTTTGATTACTACAGCTTTGCAGTATAGCATGAAATCAGGGAGCATGACAGCCCCAGCTTTGTTCTTCTTTCTCAAAATTGTGATGGCTCTTCATAAAATGTCATTGGTATTTTGATGGGGATCTCATTGAATCTGTAAATTGTTTTGGGCAGGATGGCCAAGATTAAACTGACTTTATAAATGAGTAAGCTAAAATTTACAGTTGTGGTAACTTGTTCATGCACCAAGAAGTCAGACTGTCTATGTTTCTGTATTTCCAGGACCTCACACAGTACCTGATACATAGTTGATACTTAAGAAATAGTTGAATGAATGCATAAATGAGCAAGCTAATGTTTCTTCTCACACTAATGCAAGCCATTGTATCTCACCTCTATTATGTCCACACCTGTCTTATCCCTCCCCTCATCATCCAGAGTGGGCCACCATCACTGTCATTTTCCAAGGCTTGGGTAAGGATGGCAGTGGAAGGAGGCAGCTCCTTAACCAATCAAGTTCAAATTCTCTGTTCCCACATTTCCTTTAAGAGCAAAGAAACTAATGCAATCATGAAGAAGGCAGCTCTTGGGGAAAATGTTTTCCCACCACATGCCTCATATGTTTCCAAACACAGTCTCCACAGGCCCCATATATTTTGTTCTAATGCAATTTTCATTGCCCATCTAAACAAGGCAGTCTAAAAAGGGCACCATTCTATATTAAAAATTTTGGTCTTAATTTCCAGCCTTCAGTGAAATTAACCACATTTTGGCCTTGGAGAGGTTGCATTCCTGATTTTCCCTGCCATCTCACTTATAAAGGCAGAGAAGAGAAGCCAGATGCCAAGGAGAAGACATCAGATTGGAGTCTGGGGCATGACCACTCTGGAAATTCCATTCTTTGCAAAATCCACAGCTCATTCCTGAACTCTAGGTCCTGTGGCTGGGGCCCACAGCAAGGGACAGAGGCCACCGAGTTGCTGTCCCTTTAGCCCTTTCTCCACCCTTATCAAAGGCAGAATTGTGCTGCTGCCTAGATATCCAAAGGGACAAGGACTTTGTCTTCTGAAATCCCTTCCCTGAAGACTCTAAGGATGAGAGCAACTTGTCTGTTTGGACTAACTCCTGAACACACAAGCTCTTCCTCTGCCGTTCCAAGAAGGTGGTTTTTGAAAGGTTGAGCTCTGAACCACTCCATTGCCAGAGTTTTCCACTAGGGTAGTGGTTTTTCAAATATTTCTTAGCTCTGAAACTCTAAAAATGACATTCAATACATAAAATAGACAAAAAGTGTAGCTACTCTGGATAAAGTAGGAAATGAGACCTAAATCTCTGATGGTTTTATCTCCCCATAGCAGCCTCTGAGGATTCTCCATGAACCCAAAAGGGGGGGTGCAGAAAACAACTCAAAGGTCACTGCCCTTAACACTGAGCTCCAGTATGGACCATATCCGGGTTACTCACCTCTTTACTCCCAGCTCTGTGTTCTGAGCCTTGTACATAGTAGAGCATCATAATCATGTATTAAAAGGATAGGAGGCACCAGAGCTTTGTGGCAGTTGCTGTTGGTTAAGTGACTTGTCCTTTTGTGATGTGTGTCTGTATGCCTGTGTATATGTGTGCATGGGGAGAAGGACTGAAGGTTGGGGTGTACTGGAGTAGAGGAGAGTGACCAAATTCTTGATGGCGAGCTTGCAACAGCTGGCGTGGCAGAGGAGCTGAATGGTGACTGGTCAATGGCTCAGCAGGCTGCTAGGTCCTGCTGGTTTGCCAGCAAAGCTGGCCGGTTTGCTCCTTCACTTATTAGATAATTAGTGATCTCCTGCCATGTGTCACGTTAGCTCCTTAGAGACAAAGATGACTAAAACACACTGTCTGCTTTCAAAGAGGCTTATGGTCTAATGGAGACAGATGAAAACAAATTGGTGTCAATAAAATTTTGTAATGTCTGTAATAATTTTAAAACTATTACACGGTTGTATCTTTCATTCCCTGTAAGTCTTGATGTTCTGTCGTTCAATGAATCTGAGTTTGCAGTCTTCAGGGGAGACTGGATACCACCTAGAACAAGTCACTGCTTAGCTCTGTCAGATTAGGTTTGGATTTTTAGTCTATAGATGAGGGTTTTTTTTAACAAGAAATCCTCAGTTAAAGTATACAAAGGACATCTTAATTTTTACTAATCTCTCACCAAAAGTTAGCATTTACTTTCCTTGTAAATGTAGGTAACAAACCAAAGTAATATTAATTATACCCATGGCTTTGTCATCAACAGAAATCACAGACATTTTCATATCACATTAATAATTCTGTAGCCATCCTAAAATATTATTTACCCTCATCATTGCTTTGGAATTATGGCAATTACTAGACCTGCCACTAGGTCTTATCATTCAATACATTATTAAAGGAGCACAGATATTATTCTATCATGATTTTTTATATTTTGACAACTATATTTCAATATAACTGGCTTCCTTGGTAATCCTATGTACCTAATTTTATCTATTTAAACATGTTATTCTGAGAGGGTGTCTATAAGCATCATCAGACAGCTGAAGGAAGCTACCATGCCATGAAATCGTTAAGAACTATTAGATATTAGTCTTAAGAGTGAGGTTTTATCAAGGAAGAAAAGAATTTTCAAATACGAGCAGCTCCCTTTACATATTCGAAACAAAGCACAGGATTTTGCTGTAAGCCATGAGTGAAGAGAACTCAGTCTAGGAAGTCAAGGAAGTTCCCATTTGCCCGGTGCATGAAGAGCACTCCTGAGATTGGAGATGTTGAACTGTGTAAGAAAGGAGAAAAGCAAGTGCACAGACAGCAGAGGGGCCTGCCTGAAATCACCAAAGCCATGAGGGATATTCTTCACCTGGAGCAGACAGGGCAGATGTGAAACCCCTTTGGAGGAGACCTGCATTCGCCTTGGTGCCAGAGCAATCTGGCATCCAAGTGGTGGGATGGCAATAGGAGAGGGAGGTCTCTAAGTGCATGGGCCCAATGTAATACATCAGTTTCTTCATAGCCTGCATCTGGCCTGAGGAAAATCCATAGTTGGAAGGAGTAGAGAGGACCAGTGGGCCACCTGAGACCTGAATTTTTGAAATTAAGAGGTTAAAAAACCAGGGAGCTTTGCAACCACAGACAAATCACTAGGACTATGGATTTCAACAACACGTGCAACCAATCATGTCCCTAAAAGACCAGAAGGGACTCACTACACTTCAGCAGACATCAGCACAAGAGTGTAGGGACTTCCTCAGACCAGCCACTCCACAGCAGAGAAGAGTGAGAGCGCAGAAGAATAAGCATGGATGCAAGGCTCTGTTTTCCCCAACCCACCATCCCCAGACACCATGTTTTCTAAGAAGAGGGAAGTAAAGTTAAAACATGTAAGGCTCAGCATTTATCCAAAGAAGTAGATTCTTTCAACTGACACAATGAACTGTGTGCCTGCACTTCCTCCCTGATTCCCAGCAGGATGGGAAGTTCCTGGGGGTAATGTAGCTCAGTTCTAGAGAACATTTTTGCATATCTGAGCTGCTTGGTTATGCATTTCAGCCCAGCTGTATGTGTTTTGGCACTATGATATAGAAGTCAGTTCAGAGTCAAGAAGAAGACAGAAGGAGAAGTGTTTAGTTCTATGGGGGTGTGAGCGGTGTGATGAGTGGGTCAGGAAAGGCTGCCCTGAGGAGAGAATGCTCGAGCTGTGCCTTGAAAGATGAGCAAGTTTTCCAGAGGCAATTAGGCACTTCACTTGAAAAATCAACCTTCTTGGTCAAGAAACTAACAGCCTACATGGTGACATTCAAAGGGTCCCAGGAAGGACCTCTAATACCCTCCAAGTAGCTTCCAGAATACCACCATTAAAGATCTATTCTTTTGGTCTTGAATGTCTTCTATACCAGTGTGTCTCTAACTGTAATGTGCGTGAATCACCTGCAAATCTTGTTAAGCTGCAGATTCTGATGCTGTAGGTCTGGATTGGAGCATGAGATCTACATGCTCCCAGGGGTTGATGGTGTTGCTGGTCCATGGACCATGCTTTGAGTAGCAAGGCTCTAGAATACTTCAGCTAATAATAGCTAACATTTACCATGTTTTTATTACGTGGCATGTTTTTATTATTATTATTGCACATAGCTCTTCATACTCTATGACTAAATTTGATCCTCAGAACAACCATATGAGAGAAATAAGAATTTACAATAATTTAGAATGACTGAAATCTCTAATTTAGGGAATTTCCCAAGGCCTTCACAGTGATGAAACTGGGATTGAACACAGACTGCCTCATCCTGGACCCTAGCTCTTAGCTGTTAGATGCTACTGCCTCCCAGAAGGAATAACATCTTAAGGTTGACAGTTTTAGTTTTGCTTTTGTGGTTTTTTAAAGAAGCTGGACTTTTTGTAACAGCCAATATGTACAGCAGATACAAATATAATTGATCTGTTTAGGAGGACTGGGGATCCCAAAGCCTATTTGCTCAGCCAACCCCACTCATCTCCCACAGCGGCCCCCAAAGCCCCAGCTGAGAACCGTGGAGCTCTAGAATATTCGGATTACAACTCAGGATGCAGGGATGGTATGAGTTACCCTTTCTGGGGCGATTAGTGGACAGTTAACTGAGAACAAATTCAGCATCTGGATGTAAATCAGGGGTCCTGGAGACACAGGAAAGATGGGAGTTTACAAACACAGCCACTGTCGACATCCTTGTTTGCTCAGAGTAAGTTCTACTTTGGTGCTGCCTTCATTGAAGCCTGTCTGGGTTTACCAGGTTCCTCTTCCTTTCCCCCCTGCATTGGCTCGCGCCCCTGCTCCCCAAAGCAGAAACGCCTTCTGGTTTGCTCCTCTGAGACTCTCAGCCTCTCAGATAAATGCTGCCTCAGGCCCTGACAGCTGGGGCTTGGCCTTCCTGGAGCATGATTTAGAGCATCTAGTCCCATGGTTTTAAAATTTTGCTCTGTGGAACCTGGAGCTCCTCCAGACCCTTCAGTCACCCAACTGCATGTGTGGGATGAGGGTGTAGAGGAAGAATAGGGGAGGTTGGCAGGGACAAGTAACTTATCCATCACAGAAGCAGAGAGCCTGAGAGCCTAAAGAGTTGACAGTTCCAACTGCTCATTTTTGTTCTTGATACCGACCCTCCTGATACAGGCGTTCTCAGTCCTCCTCTGCTAAGTGTGGCCTGCTTAATGCTATGACTCTTGGACTCTGAGATGGGCTGTGGAATGTTTCCCCCTGCTTGCCTGAACCTGGTCATCTCTCCTTCTGGAGTCAGGAGAAACTTTCTGCCTTGAGTCTCAACAAATTCTGGAAATAGACACTAGATAACAACTTAGAACACATTTGAGTCCTAGGATTGTCTCTGATCATGCCCTAGCCTTTTCCATCAGCTATCTGCTCAAAGGTCACCTCCTCAGAGAAGCCTTCCTTGACCACCCCATCTAAAGAAATACTCCCATACCCTGCTTTCTTTTCTTTAGAGCACTTATCATTGCCTGATTTTATATGATTGGTGTATTGATGCTCTCCCTGCTAGAATGTAAGCTCCAGCTCATTATCATTCCCTGAAGGACCAAGAGCATTGCCTAGAATGTAATGGGTGC
Source organism: Manis pentadactyla (assembly GCF_030020395.1). Lineage (NCBI taxonomy): Eukaryota > Metazoa > Chordata > Mammalia > Pholidota > Manidae > Manis > Manis pentadactyla. The sequence continues at coordinate 105,915,908 of NC_080038.1, read as the reverse complement.
TCAATAAATATTTGTTCAATGAATAGATGGATGGCTGGATGAGTGAACTTAATTCACACTGAACCACAGACTTATTCACTAGATCTCTTATCACAGGAGGGCATATAGCATGAGCTTGACAATATTCTGAAATGTGGGGGTGACTCACTGATGAAGTGAATGAAAGAGAGAGATGGCTATAAGGAGAGACGCTTGGCTTAGACAATGATTCTTGCTGTGTGTGAGGGCATTATGGACAACCCCCCCCCCCCGCCACCGCATACACTCACACACCCTGGATAGAGTATCAAAACCAGAATCTTTTAAAAAAGCATTTTTAACATTACAAATGTAGGGTTCACGTTTGAAAATTATTTATACATTTTTAAAAATTAAAAAGAGAAAATGTAGAAAAGAAAGATTGTTTTCATGATACCAAATGTAAAAAGGACACGAGCATTTTGTTTCTTGAAAGGTCAGCATGGCCTTATAATGGTTGCGGGCAACACTGGACTGACAGTCCCTTGGGCACCTCTCTCTTGAAAATTCTGTGAGTCTAAGGCTGCACATGTTCCATGGCATGTGATCTGGCTGTACAGCATCTCTTTCCTAAGGAGCGCCTCTCACGAAAGAAAATGCTGCTCAAATTGTTTTCCCCATTATGAAAAAGAAAAAAAAGAAAAACCATGGAAATTACCAAACCACAACTGAGCTGCAGTCAAAGCAGTCTTGAGTGAACATTAACGAAAAGAGGGTGCCATGAAACTAAGGCGAATTTTCCCTTTCCTTCCCTCCTCCATGCTGATCACATTCCATTTTTCAAGAGATGGCAGCTATCCAACGGGTGCTTAATTTATGCAAATCCACAGCAGCTCATAGGTGGAACCAGCACAGCCAGGGGCCGCCCAAGGCAGACCTCGATGTTCAAATTGAGATTCTGTCCCCTGGATGGCTGTGAAGAATGTACAATACAATCCGGAATGTAATACACAATCTGGGCTGCATCCATTTGTGTCCAAACACACTGCCACGTGAGAGGATTAGACACTGGCAGGCTTAGACTATTTAAAATGACACAAATACCTGCTCATTGAGAAAAAAATGAGGATATAAATAACCAGGAGGATATAAAAATGGCCAACCACCCAGGGATAGCTACTAATATAATGATATTCCAGACCATTCTCCAAGTATGTATATATACATATTTTTCAAAACAAAGACCTATGATGTACTATTTTATGGCCTAATATTTTTTTCACTTAACAATACATTGTGAAGACCATTCCTTGTCAAGACATGCAGGTCTACATTATTAATGGATGGTTTCCAGTTTTTTGCTATATAAACATGGTTGCAGTGAACAGACTTGTAATCAAATATGTAATTACTTGTTTAGGATAATTACCTAAACATCAGATTTCAGGATATATACATTTAAAAATGTATGATATTACCTCTTTCCTGACAACATTCGGTAGTATCACATAATAATTATTATTATTACTAACTACTATTATACAAGCAGCAAGCACTTCTTCAAATTTTACTATATGCCAGAAACTGTCCTAAGCATTTTATATGTATTAATGCATTTAATCCTCCACATTCCAAGTAACAGGTACTATGATGCCCATTTTACAGATGGGAAAACTGAGGTAGAGATGTTAAGTAACTTGACTAAAGTTACACAGCTAACAAGTAGAAAAGTCCAGAATAGTACTCAATAAGACAGTAGCCTATAATCTTAGCCACCACACAACCTCTGTCAGTTTGATAAAACAATCAATGTAAAGTTTTTCATTCTATCCCCCAGCTGAACTTACAGGTATTTCCCAATATTTACCAAATTTGTCTCCCCTGGACATGCCTCACCTTTCACTCATCAAAGCAAGTACCTTATCCAAAAAGTCTGCCACTGACTTCGTACCTGAAAAGACAAAATACCAAATGTAAAGGCTGTTGACATTTTTAAAGAAAAGTACAATTGAAAATCATTCTGGAAGAAAACCAGTGCTTCTGCTTTGACATTAGTAACAATGCTAGTCACAGTCCAGAGGAGGAAATGCATTCCTATTTGGATAATGTAGCATTTTTTTAATCAAAAAAGGCCCCCATTTCACAAGTCTCACCTGAACCTCTCAGCTAATTTTATTACCTTTATATTTTATTGAAGTATAGCTGATACACAATATTAGATTGGTTTCAAGTATACAGCATAGTAATTTGATGACCACATTACTAATTGCTCATCCCAACTAGTGTAGTTACTGTCAACATAGAATAATGGCACAGAACTATTGACTATGTTCTCTATGCTGTATCTCCATTCCTGTGATTAATTTATATTATGATTGAGATTTTGTGCCTCTTTACCCCCTTCACCTATTCACCCACTCACCCCATCTCCTCCCCCATGGTAACCACCAGTCCATTCTCAGTGTCTGTGAGTCTGTTTCTGTTCTGTTTTGTTTTGTTTATTTTTAGATTCTACATATAAGTGAAATCATACGGTATTTGTCTTTCTCTGCCTGCCTTATTACACTTAGCATAATAACCTCTAGTCCTGTCCATACTGTTGCAAATGGCAAGGTTTCTTTCTTTTTTTATAGCTGAATGATATTCCGTTGTATATATGTACTACATCTTCTTTATCCATTCATCTCTTGAAGGGCACTTGGGTTGCTTCAGTATCTTGGTTATTGTAAATAATGTGGCAATAAAAGAGGAGTCCAGATATCTTTTCAAATCAGGGATTTTGTTTTCTTTGGGTATATACCCAGAAGTGGAATTGCTGGGTTGTATGGTATTTCTATTTTTAGTGTTTTGAGGAACCTCCATACTGCTTTCCATAGCGGCTCCACCAATTTACAATCCCACCAACAGTGCGCTGCATCCTTGCTAACATTTGTTATTTCTTGTCTTTTGGGCAGTAGCCATTCTGACTGGTGTGAGATTATATCTGATTGTGGTTCTGATTTGCATTTCCCTGATGATTAGTGATGTGGAGCATCTTTTCATGTGCCTGTTGGCCATCTGTAGGTTGTCTTTGGAAAAATGTCTATTCATGTCCTCTGCCCATTTTTTAAAATTGGGTTATTTGTTTTGTTATTTATTTTTTTGCTGTTGAGTTGTATAAGTTCTTTATATATGCTGGATATTAGCCCCTTATCAGATATATCATCTATGAATGTATTTTCCCATGCAGTAGGTTGCCTTTTTGTTTTGTTGATGGTGTCCTTTACCTCTCAGCTAATTTTGCATTCACTTTTTAATTGTACATGCTTGCAAGCAGATGCCACTGAGAATTCAGAAGTGTGGGAGTGATCCCGTTTCCTATAGCTTTTATCCCTAAACATGGAGAGTGTTTCTAGACATTGTTTTCCCTTCCCTTTTTACCACTGAAGTTCTTTGAGCTCGAGCTCTGTTCCAAAGGGCAGAGGGGCTAAACATGCTTGACCTGGATTTGCATCATGGTTTCACAAACACAAACCATGTAATCTTGAGTAGGTTACTTAACCTCTCTATGGCTTACATCTATAATATGGGGGCAGGGGTGATAAAATAATACCTAATTCATTGACATTTTGTGAGATGAAATGAGAAAATGGGTATAAAACACTTAGAATATGACCTATAATCTATCACTAGAGAGGCAGCATTGCCTATTAAGAATACGATTTTGGAGTCAAACTTCCTAGATTCAAATCTTGGCTCTGATATTTTTTAGTGGTGTGAACTTGGGTGATTATTTACTTATCTTCTCTGTATCTCAATTTCCTCATCTGAAATAACAGTACCCACTTCACAGGGTTCCTGTGAAGAATCAATGAGTTAGTTTATGTGAGGTGCTTAGAAGAGTAATAAACACAGAGTAAGTGTTGGCTATTAATATTGTTATTATTATTATTAAAGTGCTTAAGGCCTTCCTGAAAGAGGCTTATAAAATGTTAGTGAGGATATGGAGAAAATGGAACCTTCATACATTGGTGATAGCAATGTAAAACAGTGCAGCCTCTGTGGAAAAACAGTTCATGGTTCCTCAGTACTTCAAGCATAAAATTACCATGGGACCCAGCAATTCCACCCCTAGTTATATATCAAAATAATTGAAAATAGATGTCCAAACAAAAACTTGTACACAAATGTTCCCAATAGTATTATTCACAATAGGTGGAAAAAACCCAAATGTCCATCAGCTGATGAGTGGATACATAAAAAGTGGTATTTTATTTGGCTGTAAAAGAGAATGAAGTACTGGTACATGTTACAACATGGATAAACCTTGAAAACATTATGCTAAGTAAAAGAAACCAGTCACCAAGTAACATATATAACATGATTCCATTTATGTGAAATGTCCAGAATAGGCAAATCCATAGAGACGGAAAGTAGATTCATACTCTTCTGGGACTGGAGCACAGAGAGAAGAACGATGGGAATGGGGAGTGACTGCTAATGTTTATGTGGTTTCTTTCTGAGGTGATGAAAGTGTTCTAAAATTAGATTGTGGTGGTGGCTGTGCAACTCTGAAATATACTGAAAATCATTGAATTATATACTTAAATGGGTGAATTTTATGGCATATATATTACACCTCAATAAAGTTGGGTTTTTTAGAGGCTTACTATACATGAAGAGGGTTAAGTTCCTCTCATGACATTTTGACCTCACTTTTGGTTAAATCTGATGAGGTCTTTTTGGTGTCCTAACAAAAGAATGATCAGATCCAAGCTTGGTCCCTCTTCTGACCAATGTTAACCAGATCTTACAACGGGACTCCAGGATCTTTGTAATCAAGTCATCTGTTTTGAATCTTACTGCAGCCATGGGAATGCTCATTGTGCTGTGGTCTACCCTATTCAGGATAATTTCATGCTGTAAATGAACCATGATGGAAAGCAAAACCTTATCTATCTTGTTTCCCATTATATCCACAATACCTATCTGGCACATAGTATGTGCTCAATAATTATATAATGAATGACTAAATTGATGGATGAATAAACAGGCAGCATTATTTGTGGAATGACTTTGAAACCAGAAGGACTTGGATTCAAATCTCATCTCCACTAGTCACTAGACATGCAATATCAAGCACATCATTTAAATTCTCTCAAACTCAATTTCTTATAAAATAGGGAAAATAACATCTCCTTCATAGATAGTAAGTTTTAATGGAGATAATATATGCTATGTGATAACTCAAATGTTAATTTCTATCCCTTTTCTTTCACCAGTTGGAAAAACTCCGAGGCACTGAAGAATTCTCTACTGATAAATAGCTTTGCCTTAAGTCCTGTTGTAGCAATAGCATGAGCATTGACCCTTTCCTAAGCAAAACTTTAATGTCATGTGATATCTGCCCTCAATCATAGAAGCTGGCAGGGAAATCTGAACCCATAAAATGCCAGAACTGGGAGGGCTGTTAGTAAGAGATTATCTAGTCCAGGTCTATCCTTGATAGAGAATCCTCAAATGCCACAACATTAGTGGTCCATTTGGAGACTCTAGCTCAACAAAAAGAATGGGCAAAGAAATAGCTGGCAAGGTGGATGGAGACATCTGGGGGACTGAAAGTGAGAAATTCCGGGAGTGATTCATTGTCCTCACCCCTGAAAAAGTCCCCTATGATATCTGACATCTTAATCACCATGTGTATTTATGCCGGGTGAGGCAAAGTTCACTGCACAAAAGAGAACCACCAGAGGAACAGGTGTTGATCTTCAATCTTCTAAATATATTAGTCAAAGCAGAATGTCCACAGTAGGAAAAAACAGTCAGCATATCTATACAGGAGCCTCCTTACATTTTAATTCTAAGGGCCAAATTTTAGTTTCTTCATTAAATTTTAGCCTTTACTTTCATAAGAAGTAAATGTCTGAACTGAGCACACTGGTGTCCAGTGAAATGTAGTATATAATAAAAATCGGCAAATAATGTCTTTATTTATTGAGGTCCTGAATCAACAACCAAACTGTTAGCTAAAGAAGAAAATAATTGGCTCATTTGGAAAGTACGCAAAGGATAATTGATTTGTCAACTTTTTCCCATATTTGATAACTTCAAGTGTGACAGATATGTTACTTCATATGGAGAAGCAGGACACAGATTCTGTCTTTATTTATTAAATGCATAGGGGCATCAAGGGTAATATTGGAAACCTAAGAGGAAAAACAACATGGGAGGCAGTAGAGCCTAGTGGTTAAGAGAGCAGGCTTGTTTTTCAGTAAAGATCAAAGCCTAGGTTGATGTAGGAAGTAACGCAACATCCCACCAATACATATAAACAGACAAATACACACATCCAGATATGTAGAAATGCCAGATTTTAAAGTATAACAGTATATTTGATCTTTAAAGGAAAAAAAGGAAATATCCAGATGTCAGAAACAAAGAAAACGCTCAAAGTGGTGAGCAAGAATTGAAGACTTGAGGATCAAAGGGAAGTGAACCAGATATAGTTCTTAGGATCCGAAATTTTAACATTCAAAAGAGGACAAGAGTCAGGGCTGCAAGTTCTGTGTATGGCAGAGAGTTAGAACTGGTGTACCTGGGGAAGGGGAAAACAGGGAAATGGAAAAGGTATCTTCTTTGAAAAAACCTAATCCCTGGCCTAAGGACAGTACTTATGTGATCCCTTCTGCAAGTCATAGGTGGATACAAAGTCAACCTGAAAAAATCAATACACCTAAACAATATGACATGAAAAGAGAAAGAAGCAAAGAAAATTCATTGTAACCAGAAAACATAAAACAGTATGTCAATAATCACAACAACTATTAATGGATTAGAAACATCTATTTGAAGATGGAGACATTCAATTTAGATACTGATAATTCACCTATGTACTGTCTATAAGGAACATACTTAAAGTATTATGAATCAAAGAAGGTAAAAAGAAGAACAGGGGGATGGAAAAAGACAGAACAGGCAAAATGGAATTTAAGATAAAAAGCATTAGCAAAAACAGAGACACATTGCTTAATGATTAACAAATAGCTATCCATCAAAAAGGATAATTTCTTTGCATCTAAAAACACAGCTCCAGGGACTCTCTTGTCCCCTCCTGGCATGAGCTGGGAGCTCTGTCCTTTCACTGTATCTCTAAATAAAAGCCTGTACCTTGCTCTCCTAAAAAAAAACCAAAAAAGCAAAAACACAGCTCCAAAATGTATAAAGTGAAAGTAGACAGAATTAAATGAGGAATAACCAAATATGTAATCACAGTAAGAGATTTTAATGCATCTCATTCAGGATCTGAGAAAGTAGACTAGGGATACATAAGATTTGAATAAAACAAAAAATTTGTGCCTATAACATTGGCCAAAACATTGGCCAATCTGATAAGGCTACATACTATATGATTCTAATTACATGACACCCTGGAAAAAGCAAAACTATAGAGACAGTAAAAAGACCAGTAGTTGCCAGGGGATTGAGGAAAAGCAAGAATGAGTAAGTGGAGCATGGGGGATTTTTAGGGCAGGGAAATGATACTGTATAATACTGTAATGGTAGATACTTGTCATTATGCATTTGTCAAAACCCATAGAACCTGCAACACCAGGAGGGAACCCTAATGTAAACTATGGACTTTGAGTGATAATAATGTGTCAATGTTGGTTCTTTGATTATAACAAAGTTACTGCTCTTCTGCAAGATGTTGATGTTGGGGGAGGCTGTGTACATTGGCAGGAGGGAGTCTATGGGGGCTCCCCATATGTTCTGCTCAATTTTGCTGTAAACCTAAAACTTCTGTAAAAAATAAAATATGTGTTAAAAAAAACCCTGCATTTACCAAATGAAAAATAAATATTTTCTAAGCACACATGGAAAGCTTGCAAAAATTAGACATACTCTAGGCCACAAAATTCTCATATACAAAAATGTGAATATCATAACTCATGCTTCAACGATAATGCAATAAAATGAGAAACCAGTAACCAAAGAAGCCCCTAAAAAGCTATATAGACTTTGTGGGAAAACTGGACAGCCACATGCAAAAAAATGAAACTGGACCACTGTCTTATACCACGCACAAAAATAAACTTGAAATTAACTATAGACTTAAATTAAGTACTGAACCCATAAAACTCTTAAAGAAAACATAGGCAGTAGACTCTTGGACATCAGCATTAGCCATTCTTTTTTCTGGATATGTCTCCCCAGGCAAGGGAAACAAAAGCAAAAATAAACAAGTGGGACTACATAAAACTAAAAAGCTTCTGCACAGCAAAGGAAACCATCAACAAAACAAAAAGACAGTCTACTGAATGGGAAAATATATTTGTAAATGGCATATCTGACAAGGGGTTAATGTCCAAAGTATATAAAGAACTCATACAGCTCAACAACCAAAGAAACAAATCATCTGATTAAAAAATAGTCAGAGAACCTGAGTAAACATTTTTCTAAAGAAGACACACAGATGGCCAGCAGGCCCATGAAAAGATGCTCCACATCACTAATTATCACAGAAATGCAAAACAAAACCACAATGAGATGTCACTTCACACCAGTCAGAATGGCCAGTATCAAAAAGATAAGAAATAATAAGTGTTAGCAAGGATGTGCAAAAAATAGAACCCTTGTGCACTGCTGGTGGGAATGTAAATTGGTGGAGCCACTATGGAAAGCACTACAGAGGTTCCTCAAAAAACTAAAAATAGAAATACCATACAACCCAGCAATTTCACTTCTGGGTATATACCCAGAGAAAACAAAATCCCTGATTCGAAAAGATATAACGCCTCTTTTATTGCCACATTATTTACAATAACCAAGATATGGAAGCAACCCAAGTGCCCTTCAAGAGATGAATGGATAAAGAAGATGTAGTACATATATACAATGGAATATCATTCAGCTATAAAAAAGAAAGAAATCTTGCCATTTGCAACAACATGGACAGACCTAGAGGTTATTATGTTAAGTGTAATAAGGCAGGCAGAGAAAAACAAATACCATATGATTTCACTTACATGTGGAATCTATAAAATAAAACAAAACAGAAATAGAGTTACAAATACAGAGAACAAACTGGTGGTTGCTATAGGGGTGGGGAGAGGGGGGATGGGAAAAATTGGTGAAGGAGATGAAGAGGTACAAACTTCTAATTAAAAAATAAATAAGTCATAGGGATGAAAAGTACAACATAAGGAATATAATCAACAATATTGTAGTAAAACTTTGGTGACAGATGGTAACTACAGTTATCATGGAGCACATTTAATAACGTACATAATTGTCAAATCACTGTGTTGTGCACCTGAAACCAATATAATATTGTATGTCAGCGTTATTTCAATAAAAAAGTTTAAATTCTAAAACAAGCAATAGACTTAAAAAATATAAATATGCATTTCTAAATATTCATAGGCTAGAGAATAAATGTTAATGGAAATTATCAAATATTTACAGCTGACTGATGAAAGAAGTGCCACATATCAGAAGCTATGACATATAGCTTATTAGTGGTAGGCCAGAGCCACTTTATACCAGCTTCCAAAATCTGTTTTCAAATATTCAGGAATTTTGCCAGCCAGTTGTTAAAGAGCTTGAAATCAGCTACGGTGGGAGCATTTATACTATGACAATTGGCAAAAGCTATAATTCACGGCTTCTTATTTCTTTTTCTTTTCCTCTTTCCAAAGAGTCTTTATTAGCACCCCACTGGCTAAAGTGGTACTTGGAAGGAACTATAAAGGTATAAAGACATTTATTACAAACAGGAAATACTGAAAATTAATAAGTGAAATGTTTAACTCAGAAAGGTAGAAGAATAAGAGAATAAAGCAGTGATGTGCTGGTAAGTGGTAAGCAACCAGATCTTTGAGTGTAGTTCCACTATGAATGTTGGTTGACATTTTCATTTATGTTAATGAGTAAGGTGCAAGTGAAACAACGAAAACTTATGTAGAAACTTCACTCACCTGTCAATGATATGAATGACATATTTGCTGGTTCAGAAAACTGTTTTTGCAGATTGGAAGAATGTTCCTTAATTTTTGTGCTATTCAAAATGCAATAGCTACAGATACAGCACACCTTTAAATACAACCTGTATTATTATTAATATTTTCTTAATCACGTTAAGTGTAGACAATCACCAAAACAATAAATCAAGCCCTGTACAGCATGTACAGTTTTCTGTGGAATTAATACTCTAACCATGGCCAATTTCAAGCTGCCACTGTGACATCATTGGGCAAAGATGCACACGCACAGTAGTGCACCATTATACAGCATTTCCTCCACGCACATACAGCAGAAGTAAATAACCTCAAATACACAAATAATCATTAAATGTAAGAAACTAATTAAGACCTGGCAGGTTTTGAAAATTTATTAACTTTGAGTTCAAATAATTTATTTAATTGTACTTTATATAATTTAATTTTTAATAATGGCTGTTTTTAACAACCAGATGGCATATTTTCTGAAAATGTAACTATTGGTTCCCCTTACCCATATGAGCTGGCTCCGGCATACCACTGGTAAACCCAAAGAATGTAGAAGGAAAGAAATAACAAAAGTATGTAAGTCTTGTTAATAACAGAAGCCTAATTGAAAGTAAGAGCTCTTTCAGACAAAGGTCAAATCAACTACAATAAAGATTATAGAGCAGGGGTTGACAAACTATATCATTTGTATATAATAATAGACAATGCATACTAATACAAAGTCAAGCAACAAACAGGAAAAGGAATTTACAGCATATGTAATAAACAAAGAATTAATATCCATAATACAAAAAGAACTTATGATCCACAAGAAAAATACAAGCACCTCAAAAGAAAAAATGTTGGACAATAAGAAGTTCACTTCAGAGGAAATCTGATTGGCAAGAAGAAGGTGGAAGAAAGGGAGAGGGAGAGATTCAAATTTATTTATAACAGGTAAAATAAACTTTTAAGAAGCAAAAAGGGGATACCATTTGACACCCATCAGATTGGCAAAATTTAAAAATCTAAGAATATAAGGTAGTATATAGCCACTCTGAAGTACAATTTAGCATTTTCTAGTAAACTTTTAAAATATGCATGCCACGGAAATCAGCAATTCCACTTTTGCATATACACCCTAGAGAAACTCATGTACTAATGCACTAGAAGAAATATAAAAGGATGTTTACCTCAGCATCCTTTTTAATAGTGAAAAATAAGGAAAAAAACTTCTGTATATTGATATTGAAATGCACATATAAATTGTGGTGAATTCATATGATGATGAATAAGTTAGATCTGTGTGTATCAACACGTACAGATCTCAGAAAAGTAATGATGGATGAAGCAAGCAATACCACTATTATATCACATATTTTTTTAATGTATCTATTAACATACAGTTCACTAACATAAAGCCAATCATGTCAAACTGTATAGTTCAATGACATTTAGTATATTCTCGATGTGAAATTATAATGTCATTCTAAATCCAAAACATTTTCATAACCCTAAAAAGAACCCCATATCCATCAAGCAGTCACTCCCCATTGCTTCCTGCCAACAGACACTGAAAGCTACTAATTGACTTTCTATTCTGGACATTTCATATAAATAGAATCATGCAATGTATGACCTTTCATGTATGGCTTCTTTCATTTAGCATAATGTTTATGAGGTTCATCCAAGTTATAGCATGCATCAGTATTTCATTCCTTTTTATGGATGAATAACATAGCATTGTACAGATACACCACTTTTGCTCATCCATTCATTGGTTGATGGTCATTTAGGTTGCTTCCATCTTTGGGCCATTTAAAATAGTGCTGCTATGGACACCTGGTTTCAGTTCTTTTGGATCTATACATAGAAGTGGAATTTCTGAATCATGTGGTAACTACATGTGAACTTTGTAAGGGAACCAAACTGACTTTTACAGTGACTGTACCATTTTATGTTGCCACCAGGAACGTATCAAGGTTTCACTTGCTAACACTTGTTATCCTCCCCTGCCCCTTTTGGTTTTACTTATTATTATAGAATTCCTAGTAGGTGTCAAGAGATACCTTATTGTGGTTTTAACTTGTATTTTCCCAATGACTAGTGATAGTAATGATTTGTGGCCGTTTGAGAAATGTCTATTCAATTTCTTTACCCATTTTTTAATGAAGTTGTCTGTCTTTTTGTTGCTCAGTTGCAGTTCTTTATATACTCTGGATATCAAGTCCTTTCAGATATATGATTTCCAAATATTTTCCAGCATTCTAGATTGTCTTTTCTTGATAATGTCCTTTGATGTACAAAAGTTTTTAATTTTGTGAAGTATAAGTTATCTATTTTTTTTACTTGTGCTTTTGATACCAGTATCTAAGAATCTATTGCTAAATCCAAGGTCATGAAAGTTTGTTTCTGTTTCTAAGATTTTAATAGTTTTAGCTCTTCTATTTATGTTGCTATTTTGAGTCACTTTTTGTATATATATGATATATATAATATATATTTTGTATATATATGTTGCAGGGTAGGGATCCCAGTTATTCCAGGATCATTTGTTGAAGATACTGTTCTTTTCCCATTGGGTAGATTTGGCACCCTTGTCAAAAATCAATTGGCCATAGATGTATGAGTTTATTTCTGGACTCTAAACTTTAGTCCACTAGTTTATATGCCTACCATATGCCAGTATCACATTGTACTTTGATTATGATAGCTTTGTAGTAAGTTTTGAAATCAGAAAATGTGAGTCTTCCAACTTTGTTCTACTTTTTCAGGGTTATTTTGGTTGTTTGTGGCCACTTAAAATTCTATTTGAATTTGAGGATCGGCTTTTCCACTTCTACAAAGAAGACTGTTGGATTTTTGGCAGGATTGTGTTGAATCTGTAGATAGCTTTGGATAGTATTGACATCTTAACAATATTAAGTCTTCCTATCCATGATCATAAGAAGTCTTTCCATTTGTTTAGGCCATCTGTAATTTAATTCATCAATGTTTTGTAGTTTTCAATGTACAAGTACTTCACCTCCTTGGTTAAACTTATTCTTAGATATATTATTCTATTCAATGCTACTGTAAAAGAAATTGTTTTCTTAATTTCATTTTTGGATTTTTAATCGCTAGTATATAGAAATACAACTGATTTTTGTGTGTTAAAATTGTATCCTGCAACTTTTCTGAATTTCTCTATTATTTGTAAGAGGTATTTTATGTATATGTGAGTTCTTTAGGATTTCTTCAGTATAAGATCACATAATCTTCCAATAGAGGTCATTTTACTTCTTCCTTTCCAGCCTGGGTATCTTTTATTTCTTTTTCTTTTCTAGTTGATTTGTATAGAACTTCCAGCACTATGCTGAATAGAAATGGTTAAAGCAATCACCCTTCTCTTGTTCCTGATCATAAGGGGGAAGCTTTCATTTTTCCACTATTAAGTATAATGTTAGCTATGCAATTTTCACAAATGCCCTTCATCAGATTGAAGAAGTTTCCTTCTATTCCTAGTTTTCGGTGTTCTTACAATGAAAGTGTTTTGGATTTTGTGAAATACTTTTTCTGTAACAATTGAGATGCTCATTTGTGTTTTTTTCCCCTTCATTCTATTAATACGATATATTAACCAATTTTTAATATGTTGAACCAATTTTATGCTCCTAGGATGTTCATGTTTATCCATTTGTTCATGATGAACGGTCCTCTTAATATGATGCTAGGTACCCATGGGACATCCAAATCAAGAGATTCAGTAGGCATTTAGATGTATGCATAGGATGTTCTAGAAAGAGATTTGGGTTGGAGATATGGAGATAGTAGCTGAAATAATGGAAATGGGTGAGATTGCTCAGGGATAGTGTGTAGAATAAGAATACGTGAGAAGACAGAGCTCCTATTGATGAATACCAACTTTTCTTGACTAGGCAGAAGTGGAGTACCCAGCAAAAGTGTTCAAGGAGGAACTAGAGAAATATGATGAGCACACGAGAAGTGTCACAGAAGCCAAGAAGAGGATATTTCAAGGAGGGAGAGGTTAACAGTGTGAAATGCTGAAGACTGAGAAATCAAGTAACATAAGGACTGACAAGGGCCCATGGAATATTTATTGAATGCCTAGTTTTCATTTGCAACTTTCTGGACAAAAAAGATTGAAAATATCAAACCTGAAAGCTCAAAAAGGCACTGACAGTGCCTTGTTTTCTACCCACCTGGTCGGTAATACACCTTCCCCAACTTTGCCAATTACTATGTTTGCTCCAGCAGCTTGGTTTCCCTCTTGCCCCTGAGCTGCCCAGACACGGAAATCATCTGGCTACTTTTTGGAACACTTGTAATCAATTCAAGCAAAATTTTTTAAAAATCAAAAGCTTAGCTCCCTAATGGAACTGACCATATAGGCCTCCCCAGGGTGCAGAGGTTTATGTGCTATGCCTGGACTACGTTAAGAAAATTAAAGCTGGGTTTGTAACAAAAGAGCCAAAGTGTCAAGTCACTAAAAGCAGAAAATTCCACTTGTAACACAGATGCCTCCTCTCACACTGGTTTATGATGAGAGAAAGTGAAGATTTATAATATGCTTTCCATAATGTCCTGACAGCCATTGAGCTGAGACCTCTGGAGGCCAGCCCAGAGGTTCTACTTCATTATCCAGGGAAAGAGGTCAAAAGGAGAGAGTGCTTAGTCACAGAATAGGCTTTGTCTTTAAGAGGGCCACCTCTCACACCTGGAGTTCTTGAGCCCTGTGACATGGACTTTTTCAATATTTATGGCAGAATTGAAACAAGAAGTAAGTTGGCCCCTCAGCCAGAGCTCACCAATTTTCATATACCAACTGCAGATAAATTTCCAATCACACTTCTGGCATCGTTGGTCGTTATACAAGCTAGGATAAGCTAGGCTATGCTGCAGTAAGAAGCAATCTCAAAATTTTACTGTCTTACACTAAACGTTTATTTCTCGCTCATACTGCATGTCTAAAATAGGTTGGTGGGGATAGGCAGTGGGGAGGGTTCTACTCATAAGTAGATCTTAGTTGTCCTTGGTGTGGGATCCTAGATGATGGAGAAAGAGCCATGTGGGATGTTGCCAGTCAACACATTATATGGGAAAGGGAAAGTAGCAAAGCAAGTACTGGTTCCTCAAGCTTCCACCTAGAAGTGACACGTGCCACTTTTGTTCATATTTCATTGGTCAAATTCATATCTCTGAACCTGATTTTGAAGCCATGGGGAAGTATAATCCTTCTGCAAGTAAAGACAGTGCTCGGAGGGGCACCAATATAATATAATAATGTAACAGTCTACCAGTGAATAACATAATAAATATGTGTTAAACCTTGACTAGATTTTATTACTCTCTGAACATGTAGCTATAGGTAGCTGTCATGAAATTATCCACTGTCCCTTAACTGGCCACTGAGCCTCAGAAACCACCAAGATTCATTCCATGGAGTTAAAATATGACACTACCAGAGGTCATTGGCTGTCAAAGAGCAAATGTCTGGGGTGGGACAGCACAGTAACCTATATGAAATTAATACAATGTTCAAATTAGTTGTGCTACAGTGTGCTGTTGTCACTGGAAGCAGGGAGCAAAGCAGCCATGAGAATTTCATTTAATACCTGCTATATCTCAAGCACTATGCTAGACTCTTTCACATACCGTATCTCACTTTGTCCCAGTGTCAATTGCAATTTAATGATAAGCAAATGGTCATGGCTGCCCATGGTCACGCAGACAGCCCAGGATATCATAATGAGTTCCAGGGGAAGGTCCAGCACTTAGGGTGCCTCCTGGAGAGGACAATTAAGGGGAACAGCAGCAGCACACCAGATGTGCTGGGGGTGAAGGGATGGTTCACACCCCATTAAGCAGAAGAAATCTTCCCACAGAGGAAATCCCAAGTAGGTTTGTCTTACTTCATAGTTCTGCCCAGAGCAACTCTTAGTCTGTACCTGAAATTGGATGGTGTTCTTTTAGATGAGAGGGAAAGACAGTCAGGTTCCCCAGGGCCATCTCCAGGGAGCTGGAGAAGTTTCTTCTAGAAGACACCTATAAGTGGAATCTGGCCTGCCAATCAATCAGCCTTCTGCCAATGGCTACTGGCACCCCTGTTCAATTATGGATTTATTGAATTATGAAACCTGACAGAGTGAATTACATTGGCTGACTTTTAGCTCTATATATAGTGGATATATAGTGGATAGCTCACAGGAAAATGATGTTTAAAAACCATAAAGGGTAGTACACATCTAATCTGGGTGCCCTTCCCCTACTCCCCCCAAAAAACCCAGAACATGGATTGTAAAGTTAGTAAAGATCTAAACATCAACAGGAGAATTTCTCTCCAAAGGTAGCACCAGTGAGATACACTCAAGTGTTTACCAAGTGTTTAGCAAATACGTTCCACACCACACACTGATACATTTATTCCTTTGTGGAATTCATTCAACATATATTTATTGAGCACCTACTGTGTTCCCAGCACGAAGAGATTTGATCCCCACCTTCATGGAGCTTACAGCCTAGTGAAGGACAAACATAAACACATGTACAAATTGATGCATCATCACAAATTAGGGTGGGTGCTGCAAAGAAAATGGGCAGAGGTGCAGTGAGAACAAAAGTGGGGTCCACTTTAAATAAGGGTGTTCAAGGAAGACATCTTTGAGGAGGTGGCATTTCAGTTGAGATTTGAAGGATATAAAGGAATCAACATGCTAAATACTAAGATATTTACATGTCTTACAATGTCTCTCCACATAGTATATATTAGTTGCTAAAGAAAAAGTGGCAACTTTACAATGGAAAAACCAAACATCATTGCTATCAGGTGATAAAAATTATTATCATCAATGAGAAGCAGATTAACACTGTGTGCTTCCATATGTGATATCCTGAGATGGACACAATATCGCTTATGTAGTATTCTGGAATAATCTGAATTTAAATAGTTAGGAAATATCGAACAAACCCAAAATAGGGAACATTTTATATGTTAAAAAGTGGGTATATTGTCTGCTTAGGCTTCCATAACAAAATGCCACAGACTGGGTGGCTTAAACAGTAGACATTTATTTTCTCACAGTTCTGGAGGCTAGAAATCCAAGATCAAGGTGCCCTCAGGATTGATTTCTGGTGAGGCCCTTCTTCCTGGCTTATAGATGGCCACCTTCTCACTGTGTCCTCTCACGGGCTTTCTTCTGCGCTCCTGCAGAGAGAGAGTGAGCTCTCCAGTGTCTCTTCCTCTTCTTTTAAAAATTTTTTATTGAGGTATAATTGACTACAACATTATATCAATTTCAGGTGTACAACGTAATGATTCAATATCTGTATACAGTGTAAAATGATCACCACAATAAATCTGCTCACCATCTGTCACCATAGTTCCAAAATCTTTTCTTGTGATGAGAACTTTTAAGATTTACTCTCTTGGAAACTTTCAAACGTGCAATACAACATTATTAACTATAGTCACCATGCTGTATATTACATCCCCATGATTTACTAATTTTATAACTGGAAGTTTGTCCTTTTGACCGTCTTCCTCCATTTTGCCTATCTCCCATAATCTGGCAACCACTAATCTATGGTCTGTATCTTTGAGCTTGGTTTTCTATTTGTCTGTTTTGTTTCATTTTGTCTTGTTTTGATATTCTTGTTTTGTTTTAGGTTCCACGTAACAGTGAAATCGTACATTATCTGTCTTTCTGTGTCTGACATTTCATTTAGCGTAATGCTCTCGAGGTCCACCCAAGTTGTTGCAAATGGCAAGATTCCATTCTTTTTTATGACTGAGTAATATTCTATTGTATATATGTACCACATCTCCTTTATCCACTCATCTGTCAATGAGCGCTTAGGTTACTTCCATATCTTGGCTATTGTAAATAATGCTGCAATGATTTTCTCTTCCTTTTCTTATAAGGACACCAGTCATATCAGACTAGGGCCCCACCCTTATGTTCTCATTCAGTCTTAATTACCTCATTAGGGCTACTGTCTCCAAATACAATCTCACTGAGGTTAGGGCTTCAATATATGGATTTGTGGGGAGATACAATTTAATCCGTAACAGGGGGACTATAGTCTTCAAAATTGCCAATATCATAAAAGACAAAGAGAGGTTGAGGAACTATTCCAGAGTACAGAAACATAAAGAGACATGGCAGTGAAATCAATGTGTGACTGTAGACTGGATCCTGTACTAAAGGGGGGAAAATTCTTTAAAGGACAGTTTTGGAACTGATACATTTGAGTACAGACAGCAGATTAGATAAAAGAATTACATCACTATTATAGTTTGTGTTTGATAACTGTATTTGCTTATGTAAGAGGATATCCCTATACTGTGGAAATACAGTTGGCCCTCGACCAACATGAGTTTGAACTTATATGTGCATTTTTTTCTATAAATACATTGGAAACTTTTTTGGAGATTTGTGACAATTTGAAAAAACATGTTCTCTAGCTTACTTTATTGTAAGAATACAATATATAATAAATACAACATACAAAATATGGGTCACTCGACCATTTAGTAGCTGTCTGGGGGGAATCAAAAGTTATATGCAGATTTTCATGCATGGGCAAGCACACCTAACCCCCTGCATTGTTCAGGTCAACTGTATATGCTGAAGTGTTTAGCGGTCAAAGGCTATGAAGTATACAACTTACTCTCCCACGATTTTTTTAAAGTTACATATAAAAAAAGGCAAATGATAAACCAAATGGGAGCAAAATGGCAAAATGAGGTGGAGCTAGATAAAGGGTATACTGTTCCATAAATGTAAAGTTATTTTTAAATAAAAAGCTGAAAAAAGAAAAGAGAAAAAGGAGGCAACTATGTGAACAGTGGGAGTAAGAGGCTTCTTCCTCATAACATTCTTCCTTTTTCTTTAAGGCACTTAGAATAATCTGTAATTAGATATTTGTTATTGTGATTGTCTATTTATTTATCAACTGCCCTACAAGACTATAAGCTTCCTAAGGACTTTATCAGCCTTCACCACCACTGCATCTCTAGCACTCAGCACAGTGAATTGCAGGCTGTCTTAGTCTGTTCAGAACGGAGACATAAATACCATAAACTGGGTAGCTGATAAACAACATCCATTTCTCACAGTTCTGGGGGCTGGGAAGTCCAAGATCAACGTACAGCAGATTCGGTGTCTGGTAAGGATCTGCTCCCTGGACACTTTTTTTGCTGTGTCTTCTCAGGGTGGAAGAGGTGAGGGACCTCTGTGGGGTCTCTTTTACAAGAGCACTAATCCCATTCATGAAGGCTCCATCCTCATGACCTAAGTTCCTCCCACCTCCTAATACATTGCCTTGGACATTAGATTTCAACATATGAATTGGGGGAGGGGCACAGACATTCAGTCCATTGCACAGGCAGAGAACACAGTAGGTGTGATGGTCCAGAGGGCAGGTAGGATGGGAGTAATGTGGTCTGCATTCACATTCTTAAAAGATGCACTCTCTCTAAAACGAGGTAAGAAAAACTAGCATTTTGAAGGAATTTTAGGTTACCCTTTCTCCATCTAAGAATCACAGACCTTTCTAACCCAATGAAGAGTATATAGAAAATATAAGGGGAGTTTCAGCTATTAAGGAAACAACATCTTTTAATGGCAACTATTTTTATGCAATTTACTAATGCATCTTAACTGTCCAGATTATTCCCTGAAGTTTTCCCCAGTCTTAAATTCTTCTTACCCATACTGTATTGGACATTTTTGCAAATATTAAACAATAATAATACAATTGCAATCAGAATGCCAAATAGCAACAAAAGGCACTGAGCAAACTATTTGTTTGTCTATCTGCTCAGAGGCTACTACAATAGTCCAGGCAAGAGTGAGATTAGTGGCTTGGTTTAGGGTGGACACAACAGAAATGGAGGAGAGGAGTACGAAGGAGAGAGACTTGATAACAATTTTGGAGGTATATTTGTTGTGCAGCAAATAGGCTCCCTTTCTTCTGGGCTTGTGGGGCAACTAGAGACATTTGATAGCATCTGGGGCTGCAGGGAGAGGTTGGGTTGACTGAAGCAGGGACTCGTAAAAAGCTGTCTTTCTTTTCCTCAGTCTACTGGATTTCTAGTTTATGCCATCACTGGGTTGAAAGAGGTAGATAAGCATTTTGGCTGGAGAGCAGGGCTCATGAGGGACTAAAGAGAAGCATAAACTAGTAAACTGTGCTCATGAAGTGCTTCATTATCTACTACCTGTGCCTGATTAATTTGCTGTAATTTGGATATTCCATATGATGATAACTGAGAGTTGACTGTAACTGCAATGAGTGTATTAGCTCAATAATGTGGCGAAGGGCTCCTCGAAGTACTGCAAGCTTTACCACGAAGACTCTAAAATGCATAGGGGAGAAAGCCTTTCCTTTGCCCTCCTTTTATATCTCCCAGGGTAGCCAGGCTTGTGTCAGGCTGACAGGAAATCACCCATTCACTCCCACAGTCAGAATCCAGGTGAGATGGTGCCTATGCAAATGGTTGGCTGCATGCAGCAAACAAACCCATAGAGAAGCCAGCTCTGGAGGCCAGTGATGACGTGAGCCAAGCTGTAGCCTAAAAAAAAAAATCCATCAATCAGTCAAATATTTATTATGCACCTACTGTATAGTAGTGAGATACATGCTTGCGGCAAGTACCTCCCCAAATATATATGGGGCTTTTTTTGTCACAAAGAAGGGGGATGGTAACAATGCCATTGGCATTTAGTGGGTACGAGCCAGGAATGCTAAATTTTCTGCAATGCGTGTGATGATGCCATACAACAAATAAGCGTCCTACATACATCTGCCTGAGACATGACTTAGATGACCCTAGTGTCCAGCACATTTCTGGACAATAGGACTCAAGGAAAATGTGACTATTGGGAAGAATCTATAAATAACAGTTTAAGGAATAAAAACAAAAAAATGTGTTCTAAATAAAATGTCTGTGGCACTCCCATGGAGAAACACTTTATCAGGCTGGGGCACAGTGAGTATTGTGATTTGAATAGGGTATATGTCATCCCCCCCTTTAAAAGCTAATTGGTGTTAGAGAGCAGGCAATCCCCCTCTGCTTACACTCAGCCTCCTTATTCTTTCCTTCGGAAGGAAAAATTATAACTTCCATTTTAATGATGAAGGAAAAGAGACACACTGGCCAGACATCACAGCAGCTAATGAATGGCAGAGCTAGAACCCAGTGTCTTGACTGCAGAATTTTATTATGAAATCCTCCAATGGGCAACCCCAGAACAGTGAAGTTTTGTTATTAAACTCCCAATTCAAATCAGCTCTCAACTCTGGAGCAGACCAACAATGAGGTGTTGGGTGACACTGTTCCCTAGAGAATAAATAGTAATATCAAGTTTAACAAATCTTAGCTTTTTAGTTGAAAATTTTGAGATAATTGCAGATATACATGCAGTTTTAAGAAATAATACAGAGAGATCCCATGTACTTTTTATGCAGTTTTCCCCAATGTTACCATCTTGAAAAATGATAGTACAAAATCACAATCAGGATATAGACATTGATACAATCAGCCAATATTATTCATATTTCCCCTCATTCATGTGTGTATGTGTGTGTGCATGTGCACTAAGTTCCATACAATTTTAGCACACGTGGAGGGGTTTATGTATCTATCACTCCAGTCAAGATACTCAAAACAGTTCCAACACTACAAGGATCTCTACTGTTACCCCTTACAATCACATCTACCACACTCCCTAACTACTCA
Organism: Manis pentadactyla; assembly: GCF_030020395.1. Classification (NCBI taxonomy): domain Eukaryota; kingdom Metazoa; phylum Chordata; class Mammalia; order Pholidota; family Manidae; genus Manis; species Manis pentadactyla. The sequence continues at coordinate 105,894,242 of NC_080038.1, read as the reverse complement.
CCCTGGTCCTTAACCCCCAGAAACCTCTAATTTTGTCCTTCATTTCTAAAATTTGTCATATCAAAAATATTATATAAATGGAGTCATACAGTATAAAACTTGGAGATTGGCTTTATTCATTCAGCATAATTCTCTGGAGATTCATCTGAGTTGTTGCATGTATCAGTAGTTCATTACTTTATATTGCTGAGTACTATTCCATGGTATGGGTATACCACAGTTTGCCAAACCAGTCATCTATTTAAAGGATTCTGGGATAATTTCAGTTTTTGACTATTAAAAATAAAGCTTCTATAAACATTCATATACAGGTTTTCTTGCTAACCTAAATTTTCATTAAGATACATGCCCAATAGTATAATTGCTGGGTCAAGGTAATTGCATGTTTGGTTTTGGAAGAAACTCCCAAACTGTTTTCCAGAGTGGCAATATATTTTTCATTCTCATCAGCCAAGTATGAGTGATCCAGTTTCTCCACATTTTCATCAGCATTTGTTTTTCTCACTATTTTTTATTTTAGCCATTCTTGTAGGTCTTTGTAGTGATACCTAACTGTGGTTTAAATTTGCATTTCCCAGATGGCTAATGATGCTAAACATCTTTTAATATGCATAATTGACATCTGTATTTCATTTTCAGTGAAATGTTTCTTTGTGTCTTTTGCCTATTTTCTAATTGAATTGTCTGTTTTTTAAATGTTGAGTTTTAAAAGTTCTTTATATATTCTGGGTATTAATCCTTGTGGCATATATGGTTTGCAAATATTTTCCCCAGTATGTTACTTGTCTTTTCATTCTCTTCATGTGTCCTTTCACAGAACAATTATTTTAATTTTGGTGAAGTCCAGTTTATAAAGTTTTCCTTTTATGGGTCATGTTTTGGTGTCAAGTCTAAGGACTCTTTATCTAACCCTATATCCCAAAGATTTCTCCTATATTTTTTTCTAGAAGTTTTATGTTTTATATTTAAGACTGTGATCCATTTTGAGTTAACTTTTACATAAAAAGTGAGTTTAGGTCAAGGTTCACTTTTTTTTATGGATATCTAGTTCCTCTAGCACCATCTGTTGACAAAACTATCCTTCTATTGAATTGTTTTTGCAACTTTGTCAATAGCATATATATATATATATATTTAGCCTTTTTTCTTTATTTTTATATGATAACATTAATCTACATTTACATGAGGAACATTATGTTTACTAGAATACCCCATCACCAATTCCCCACCACATACCCCATTACAGTCACTGTCTATCAGCGTAATAAGATGCTATAGAATCACTACTTGACTTCTCTGTGTTGTACAGCCCTCCCCGTGCCCCACTCCTCCACATTATGTCTGCTAAGAGTACTGCCCCCTTTTTTCCTCTTATCTCTCTCTTCCTACCCATCCTCCCCAGTCCCTTTCCCTTTGGTAACTGTTAGTCCATTCTTGGGTTCTGTGAGTCTGCTGCTGTTTTGTTCCTTCAGATTTTTCTTTGTTCTTACACTCCACAGATGAGTAAAATCATTTGATACTTGTCTTTTTTCTGCCTGGCTTATTTCACTGAGCATAATACCTTTTAACTCCATCCATGTTGTTGCAAATGGTAGGATTTGTTTTCTTCTTATGGCTGAATAATATTCCACTGTGTATATGCACCACATCTTCTTTATCCATTCTTCTACTGATGGACACTTGGGTTGCTTACATTTCTTGGCTATTGTAAACAGTGCTGCAATAAACATAGGGGTCCATATGTCTTTTTGAAACTGAACTCCTGCATTCTTAGGGTAAATTCCTAGGAGTGGAATTTCTGGGTCAAATGGTATTTCTACTTTGAGTTTTTTGAGGAACCTCCATACTGCTTTCCACAATTGTTGAACTAATTTACATTCCCACCAGCAGTGTAGGAGGGTTGCCCTTTCTCCACAATCTCACAAAGATTTATTGTTGTTTGTCTTTTGGATGGTGGGGATCCTTACTGGTATGAGGTGATATTTCATTGTGGTTTTAATTTGCATTTCTCTAATAATTAGCGATGTGGAGGATCTTTTCATGTGCCTGTTGGCCATCTGAATTTCTTCCTTGGAGAAGTGTCTGTTCAGATCCTGTGCCCATTTTTTAATTGGATTATTTGCTTTTTGTTTGTTGAGCTGCATGAGCTCTTTATATATTTTGGATGTCAACCCTTTGTCAGATCTGTCACTTATGAATATATTCTCCCATACTGTAGGATGCCTTTTTGTTCTATTGATGGTGTCCTTTGCTGTACAGAAGCTCCTCAGCTTGATATAGTCCCACTTGTCCATTTTTGCCTCTGTTTCCCTTGCCCAGGGAGATATGCTCATGAAGAAGTTGCTCATGTTTATGTCCCAGAGATTTTTGCTTATGTTTTTTTCTAAGAGTTTTATGGTTTCATGACTTACATTCAGGTCTTTGATCCATTTCAAATTTCCTTTTGTGTATGGGGTTAGACAATGATCCAGTTTCATTCTCTTACATGTAGCTGTCCAGTTTTGCCAACACCAGTTGTTGAAGAGGCTGTCATTTCCCCATTGTATGTCCATGCCTCCTTTATCATATATTAATTGACCATATATGTTTGGGTTAATGTCTGGACTCTCTATTCTGTTCCACTGGTCTGTGGCTCTGTTCTTGTGCCAGTATCAAATTGTCTTGATTACTGTGGCTTTGTAGCAGAGTTTGAAGTTGGGAAGCAAGATGCTCCCTGCTTTATTCTTCCTTCTCAGGATTGCTTTGGCTATTTGGGGTCTTTTGTGGTTCCATATGAATTTTAAAAGTATTTGTACCAGTTCGTTGAAGAATGCTGTTGGGATTTTGATAGGGATTGCTTTGAATCTGTAGATTGCTTTAGGCAGTATGGCCATTTTGACAATATTAATTCTTCCTAGCCAAGAGCATGGGATGAGTTTCCATTTGTTAGTGTCCTCTTTAATTTCTCTTAAGAGTGTCTTGTGATTTTCAAGGTATAGGTCTTTCACTTCCTTGGTTAGGTTTATTCCTAGGTATTTTATTCTTTTTGATGCTATTGTGAATGGAATTGTTTTCCTGATTTCTTTTTCTGCTAGTTCATTGTTAGTGTATAGGAAAGCAATAGATTTCTGTGTATTAATTTTGTATCCTGCAACTTTGCTGAATTCAGATATTAGTTCTAGTAGTTTTGGAGTGGAGTCTTTAGGGTTTTTTATGTACAATATCATGTCATCTGCAAATAGTGACAGTTTGACTTCTTTACCAATCTGGATGCCTTGTATTTCTTTGTTTTGTCTGATTGCCATGAATAGGACTTCCCATACTATCTTGAATAACAGTGGGAAGAGTGGGCATCCCTGTCTTGTTCCCAATCTTAGAGGAAAAGCTTTCAGCTTCTTGCTGTTAAGTATGATGCTGGCTGTGGGTTTTTCATATATGGCCTTTATTATGTTGAGGTACTTGCCCTCTATACCCATTTTGTTGAGGGTTTTTATGATGAATGGATGTTGAACTTTGTCGAATGCTTTTTCAGCATCTATGGAGATGATCATGTGGTTTTTGTCCTTTTTTGTTGATGTGGTGGATGATGTTGATGGATTTTTGAATGTTGTAGCATCCCTGCATCCCTGAGATGCATCCCACTTAATCATGGTTTATGATCCTCTCGATATTTTTTGAATTTGGTTTGCTAATATTTTGTTGAGTGTTTTAGCATCTATGTTCATCAAGGATATTGGTCTGTAATTTTCTTTTTCGGTGGGGTCTTTGCTTGGTTTTGGTATTAGGGTGATGCTGGCTTCATAGAATGAGTTTGAAAGCATTCCCTCCTCTTCTATTTTGGAAAGCTTTAAGGACAATGGGTATTATGTCTTCTCTATATGTCTGATAAAATTTGGCAGTGAATCCATCTGACTCAGGGGTTTTGTTCTTGGGAAGTTTTTTGATTACTGATTCAGTTTCGTTGCTGGTTAGTGGTCTGTTTAGATTTTATGTTTCTTCCTTGGTCAGTCTTGGAAGGTTGTATTTTTCTAGGAAGTTGTCCATTTCTTCTAGGTTTTCCAGCTTGTTGGCATATAGGTTTTCATAGTAGTCTTTAATAATTCTTGTATTTCTGTGGACTCTGTCATGATTTTTCCGTTCTCATTTCTGATTCTGTTGATTTGTGTTGATTCTCTTTTTCTCTTAATAAGTTTGGCTAGAGGCTTATCTGTTTTGTTTATTTTCTCAAAGAACCAGCTCTTGGTTTCATTGATTTTTGCTATTGTTTTATTCTTCTCAATTTTATTTATTTCTTCTCTGATCTTTATTATGTCCCTCCTTCTGCTGACTTTAGGCCTCATTTGTTCTTCTTTTTCCAGTTTCAATAATTGTGAATTTAGATTATTCATTTGGGATTGTTATTCATTCTTTACATAGGCCTGGATTGCTATATACTTTCCTCTTAGAACTGCTTTTGCTGCGTCCCACAGAAGTTGGGGCTTTGTGCTGTTGTTGACATTTGTCTCCACATATTGCTTGACCTCTGTTTGAATTTGGTCACTGATCCATTGATTATTTAGGAGCATGTTGTTAAGCCTCCATGTGTTTGTGAGCCTTTTTGCTTTCTTTGTACAATTTATTTCTAGTTTTATACCTTTGTGGTCTGAAAAGTTGGTTGGTAGGATTTCAATCTTTTGGAATTTACTGAGGCTCTTTTTGTGGCCTAGTATGTGGTCTATTCTGGAGAATGTTCCATGTGCACTTGAAAAGAATGTGTATCCTGCTGCTTTTGGGTATAGAGTTCTATAGGTGTCTGTTAGGTCCATCTGTTCTAGTGTGTTGTTCAATGCCTCTGTGTCCTTACTTATTTTCTGCCCGGTGGATCTGTCCTTTGGAGTGAGTGGTGTGTTGAAGTCTCATAGAATGAATGCATTGCCTTCTATTTCCTCCTTTAATTCTGTCAGTATTTGTTTCAAATATGTCAGTGTTGGGTGCATATATATTTATAATAGTTATATCCTCTTGTTGGACTGACCCCTTTATCATTATGTAATGTCCTTATTTATCTCTTGTTACTCTCTTTGTTTTGAAGTCTATTTTGTCTGATACTAGTACTGCAACACCTACTTTTTTCTCCCTATTGTTTGCATGAAATGTCTTTTTCTATCCCTTGACTTTTAGTCTGTGTATGTCTTTGGGTTTGAGGTGAGTCTCTTGTAAGCAGCATATAGATGGGTCTTACTTTTTTACCCATTCTATTACTCTGTGTCTTTTGATTGGTGCTTTCAGTCCATTTACATTTAGTGTTATTATTGAAAGATATGTACTTATTGCCATTGCAGGCTGTAGATTTGTGGTTACCAAAGGTTCAAGGGTAGCTTCTTTATGATCTAACCATCTAACTTAACTCTCTTATTAAGCTATTATAAACACAGTCTGATGATTCTTTATTTCTCTCCCTTCTTATTCCTCCTCCTCCATTCTTTATATGTTAGGTGTTTTATTCCATACTCTTTTGTTTCCTTTGACTGCTCTTGTGAGTAGTTGATTTTATTTTTTGCCTTTAGTTAGTATTTGATTGGTCTGCTCTCTTTGTTGTGATTTTATTTTCTCTGGTGACATCTATTTAGCCTTAGGAGTGCTTCCATCTAAGCAATCCCTTTAAAATATCCTGTAGAGGTGGTTTGTGGGAGGCAAATTCCCTCAACTTTTGCTTATCTGGAAATTGTTTAATCCCTCCTTCATATTTAAATGATAATCATGCTGGATACAGTATTCTTGGTTCAAGGCCCTTCTGTTTCATTGCATTAAATATATTATGCCATTCTCTTCTGGCCTGTAAGGTTTCTGTTGAGAAGTCTGATGATAGCCTGATGGGTTTTCCTTTCTAGGTGACCTTTTTTCTCTCTCTGGCTACCTTTAATACTCTGTCCTTGTCTTTGATCTTTGCCATTTTAATTATTATGTGTCTTGGTGTTGTCCTCATTGGGTCTCTTCTGTTGGGAGTTCTGTGTGCTTCCTAGTCTGAGCAACTATTTCCTCCCCCAGTTTGGGGAAGTTCTCAGCAATTATTTCTTCAAATACATTTTCTATCCCTTTTTCTCTCTTCTTCTTCTTCTAGTACTCCTATAAGGCGAATATTGTTCTGTTTGGATTGGTCACATGGTTCTCTTAATATTCTTTCATTCCTAGAGATCCTTTTATCTGTCTCTGCCTCAGCTTCTCTGTATTCCTTTTCTCTAATTTCTATTCCACTAGCAGTCTCTCGCACCTCGTCCTGTCTGTTCTTAAGTCCTTCCAGTGATAGTTTCATTTCTGTAATCTCCCTCCTGACTTTATCCCTTAGCTCTTGCATATTTCTCTGCAGGTCCATCAGCATGGTTATGACCTTTATTTTGAATTCTTTTTCAGGAAGATTGGTTATATCTATCTCCCCAGGCCCTCTCTCTGGGGTTGTGTGGGTGATTCTTGACTGGACCAGATTCTTCTGCCTTTTCATGGCAGTAGAGGTAGTCATAGGCAGGTGGCACATGTGTCAGTTGGGAGAGCAAAGTTCTTTCCTGCTTGATGTTCACCTTGCCCTTCTCTACCTCCTGTGTCAGTTACCTGCACACTGGGAGCAGCCTCTGGGTTAATCCACTGAGATGCTGTGGTTGGGGAAGTCCTCAGGGTAACCCAGAGCCCTGTGGGGAGTGGCAGGCATGCTGGGTGTGCTCTCCTGCTAGTATGGCACCCCTTTGTGCCTTGCCCCAGCTTCGTCTGTCTGTGCCAGGCAGCTAAGTGCCAGTGGCAGCCTCTGTGTCTGGCCTGGATAGCTGTGCACTGGGAGGAGACTCTGGGTGGTTGCTGTGGGCGAGGCCACTCTCCGGCTGCACCGCCACTGTGGCGGGGCAGTGCTGGCCAGGGGGAATGAATGGAGGGGCTTCAAAGCTGCATTGCTGCCCAGGGGATTAGGGTGCCTGAAGTTCCTTAGGATTCCCAGCCTGCTGGGCTGAGTGTGCCAGAATGATTCAGTCCAGCTGTTAAGCCCCTGTCCCTTTAAGACTTTCAAAAAGCACTCAATTTCCTTTTATCCCAGGGGAGCCAGCTGTGGGGACCCACTCACTGTCTCCATCTTGGATTTTACTTTTCCATTTCTCTAATATCCAGTATATCATGCAATGTGTGTCTGTGCTCCTGGTGCAAATTATTACTAGGGCTGTTTATTTAGCAGTCCTGTGCTTCCACTCCCTCCCCACTCTGATTCTTTTCCTCCTGCCAGTGAAGCCAGTGAACTGGGGTGGGGGTAATGCTCGCGTCCCACTGGGTCGTGGCTTCGTATCTTACCCTTTTTGTGAGATGCTGAGTTCTTTCAGAGGTAAATGCAGCCTGGCTGTTGTACTGTATCTTCTGGTCTCTCTGTTAGGCATAGTTGTATTTGTTGTATTTTCAAAAATATATATGGTTTTGGGAGGAGATTTCCACTGCCCTACTCATGCTGCCATCTTGGCTCCTCCCTCTGTCAATAGTATATTGAACGTAATTGTGTGGTTTGCTTATTGTGTTCCATTGACCTATATTAGACCTCTGTATCAATATCACACTCTTGTTTACTATAGCCATATGGAAGGCCTTAATATGAGATAGGGTAATTCCTCCCACTTTATTTTATTTTTCAAAATTGTTATAACTATTCTAGTGCCTCTACCTTTCCATATAAATTTTAGAATACACTTGTCTCAGTCTACAAAATATTTTTCCTGGTATTTTGATAAGAATTGTTTTGAACCTACAGATAAATTTGAAGAGGCTTGACATTTTTACTCTGTTGAGTCTTCTGATTCATGAACATAGTATGTCTCTCCATTTGTTTAGGTCTTCTTTTATTTCTTTCATCAGTGTTTTGTAATCTTAGCTTATGGATCCTATATAGGTTTTCTTAAGTTTATACTTAACTATTCTAATTTCTTTAGAGTTATTGTAAATAGTTTGCATTTTTAATTTAATTTTCTGCATTCTCATTTGTTAGTATACAGAAATGCAATTGATTTATGGGTGTTGACTTTGTATCCACCAAACTTGCCAAATTCATTTATTAGTTCTAAGGAGTTTTTTTGTAGATTACTTGGTATTTTCTACATAGATGATTCTGTCATTTATAAATAAAGACAATTTTATTTCTTCTTTCTTGCATGCCTTTTATTTCTTTTTATTGTTTTAGTGAAGTGGTTAGAACTTCAAAGGTGAATTAGAATGGTGAAAGTGGAAATTCCTGCTTTGTTCCCAATCCTGGGGGAAAAACATTTAATATTTCACGCTTAAGTATTATGTTAGCTGTAGTTTCTGTGGGAGGTGGGGCAGGGGGCTGTTTGTTTATTTCGTTTTGTTTTATAGATGCTACTTATCAGGTTGAGGTGATTCTCCTTTATTCCTAACTTGCTGAGAGTTTTAACTACGAATTAGTGTTGGATTTTGTCAAATGCTTTTTCTGTGTCAACTGGTATAATAATATGATTTTTCTTCTTTAGGTAGATTACATAGATGGATTTTTCATGTAGTTATTTTATAATTATTATACATAACAGCTACTGAGCAGTTACATCCTTATCTCATTTAAACCCTGAAGCAGTTATGTTAAATGGGTACTGTTATTATCAGTCTGATTATACAAATGAAAAAAGTAAGTTCAGAGAGGTTAAGTGACTACCTAACGTCACACAGTCAGAATAGGACAAATCTGGGAATTAAATCAGGGATTGATTCACACCATTTCTCCTGTCTTCCCAGTCTGATAGCCTTCTTTCAGGTGCTGATCAGACATTCCTTAGCATAGCAGCTCCTACCATTGTATAAATAACCAGGAGGACTTGATGATACTAAGTAGGCTTTTAACAAAGATAAGGATCTTCTCTTTTCCTAAAACAGCAGTCCCTTTCCTTGGAAGTCCTCAAAGCTGGTTTTGAATCAGGGCCAATGCTCTTGGAAATGCCTTCCTGGGAACCATGGAGTAGGTAGGGGTAGAAAAAGGTATACTGATCAAGCTCAATTATTCCAAATTCCAAGATCAGCATTCTAAGAGTAGCTGTCTGAGCCTCCCACTGCAGAGATGATATTGCTTATCAAGCTGCCCTTAAAAGGATTTATGTGTGTGCAAAATCCATCTGACATTCTCTTTTAGTGACACACTGGCATCATGGACTCTCTAGTGACTCAGAAGGGCCTTTCACAAGGAGAGTAAGAAAAGCTACCTCATGCAATTGTTTTCCCTAAATGATTAAATTAAACATTTTTCCCTGTTGTTGTTTTTTTCCATTTTTTAAAATAAACCACCTCAGGATTTTTTCCCCTCTAGTCTCCTTATTACTATACCACAGACAAAGGAGATTTTTGACACAAACACTTTAGGAGAAGAATTTACAGTGTTTATTAGATTTCCCTTTGTTTTCTTTGTTAATCCAAATAAATATTTCTCTCCTCTTTTAAAGGAGAAAAGCATCCAACTTTTTAAAATCATTTCTCCCTCTCTCTTTCTTCCCAACCTCTGACACCCTACCTCATGCAGTTCACGGTATCTTTCTCCACAAGCTCTGCTCCCCTAACACAGTGGGTTTTTGGGGGGTTCTTTTGTTTTGTTTTTTTTAATTTTCTGATAGAAATTCCAGAGAAAAGCACATGCTCCACCTTCTACATTTCTTATTTCTCCAAAAATGGCTCCAAGGACTCTGCCTTATGCTATCTTGCTCAGTAGCCTCAAGTTTTCTACTTACCTTCATGCTCCTGAAAAGCTATGACCCCTACCAATCCATAGTAGTATGTGGCCATTTCACCCTCAGTATCAGAGAAGGGAGTCACTTCTTTCCTTTTCTATTGAGTGAATACAAAGCCTGAGAGATTTCCTTTATTTGGTTTCCTGGGCTCCCTTGAGCTACCTCCTCAATTTTTGCTTCTGTAGCTGAGGACCTTATTCTATTGAAAAAGCTCTCATATATTCATCTAAAGAAGAAAATAAATAAATAAATCAAGCTCCTATGTTCAGTTCTTTGAGATCCAAATTCTGTGGAGGTAAAAGAGCCCCTTTCTGAAAAAATTATTAGGTCAGGCCAGAGCTGCCATTCAGCATTGGCAAAGTGATCAGTTGCCTTCTAGGGACTAATAACTACCTCCCCTACTTACTCATGGAGTCAGACCTTTAGATCCTTTTATCCCCAGATCACAAAGGCCTGACAGGGAAAGTATGTAGGAAAGGGGAGGCACACTGACTTTCACTTTCCTAGGGATGGAAATGATCAGGTGTGGCCAAGGGGAGTACAGGAGATGTCCTAGGGGCACAGGGCTCTGGGCTCCTGCAAGGGGTGGGTGAAGAATCACCTAGCAGCAAGAGGAAGGCCTCAGGGCAGGGAGACTGAAGCCTCGCAGAACTTACTGTGACCATGTTAAAAGTTGTTCTAGAGACATGTGTTTACGTAAGTTTCAACTTAGGCAAGCTCTAATCCCAAAGCTCATGCCCTCCTTGACCAAATGCTGCTCCCTGTCCAGGTGATTCTCCAGACTGATCAGAAGTATTGATATTTCTTGGCCAGACTACATACTGTAGATTCTATTTTTCTTACAGAGAAGGGGTTCCAAAGGAACAGCAATGTGTGACTGAGTGGACCATCATCTGGTGGGATATTCTAGAAGACAAGAACATGTTTCCCAGTTACCATTAATCAATGTCCTTTTTATGGCTCCAGAAATTTATCTCCAAGTAACACAATATGCTGATTGGCTAAACCATAATAGCTAGTACGGACTGGGCTGTATAGGGTTGAATTAGACTAGGCTAGAGAAGAGGCAAGCATTATGAGGTATTCATAATAGTAATGTTGGCTAGTATATCAGCATCTCTTCCATCCCATTCATCTCCATCCCTCCAATTATGGAAATAATGGGGTAGAAGGTGTTTAACCACATTTGGAGCTGGCAAAGAAAAGGCCACAATGACATAAATGCAGTGCATGCTTGTGGGAAAGGAGAGGGAATAAGACAGGCCATCACATAAGAAGAGGCTCAAGGCTTAAGAAATTGCCTCTGGATGGACAGGAATTGACATCTAGCTTCCAAGAAGTCTGATAAGTAGATAAATCTGGTGATTGGAGAATGTTGGGTCAAACACCAAGAGCAAAAGGACCAGTCTGATCAGGAGCCATTTCCTAGAGAATGAGTTATCCTTAGGAGACAAGTTATGCAAAAGTTTTACTGGAACAGGAAGGAATACCCTTTGGATACTACAATTCCAATAATGAGCAGCCAACATTTATTGAGCTCCTACTTCATTCCCATGCTTGATTGGGGTACTAAGACCCTAGATCATGAGGTCACAATCCAGTGGTGGAATTTCAATCATGATCCAAAGGAATCACCACCTCCCAGTCACTATGTTCTCAGTCCTTGGGATTCAGTCATGAATAAAGCATTTTGGCCTCTAGAGACAGTTATGTGTTTACCAAAATCCTTTTCCTCTTCTTCCCAAGCACATAACTAGACCATATTTCCTAGCTTTCTTTACAGTTAGACATGGTTATATGACTAGGTTTCAGCAAACAGAAAGTGAACAGAAGTGATGTGTACCACTTGACAGACCTGGCCTACAAAATCCACCTAAGGAGTATGATCCTCTTTCTCTTCCCCCTTTAGTGGGCTGGAGTTTTAGAAGCCAAGAGACATTAGAAGCCACATGTTAAAGATGCTAGTACCTCCATCAACCTGGGTCCTGAATGATTTCATGGAACAGAAAACCTAACGCTAGATTCTGCTCTGCATCCTTCAACTGCACATTCTATGAGTGAGAAATAAGCTTATACTTTGTTAAATCATTGAGGTTAAGATGTGAGGATTCACTTCTTACTGAAGCTAGCAATATATCGACACCAACATCAGTGGTCCTTTCCTTCATGGAGCTTGCAGCCTAGTGGGTACAGAATAAAGAAGTATCCAATATCCTATGGAGACATAGATGAGGGAGTGACTCATCTGGTGTAGGACAATAATAGAAGATTTCATAAAGACTGTAACACTGGAGATGAGTCTTAAAGAGGGAAGAGTCCCACAAATGATACTGAGGCAGGCTGAGGACAGAGTATGCAAAGGCCCTTAACTGAGAGAACTCAAGTTGAATATGGCTGAAGAGCAGAAGGTAATGGGGTAGGGGGAGGCCCATGGGGATTCAAGCACTGATGAGAAATGAAAAAATTCCAGGCCACTATATGGACCTAGTCTATGTGATACCAGGCATTGGTATATTTTCAAACACAGGGGTTTGGTGTGGGCCAGCATGAGACATTTTCCTTCATGACTTCAATCTAAGCCAATTCCCAGACAAGAAGACAGAAGCCAAGAAATGAAGGCTGTGACTTCAGATTTTGCTGTTGGTCATTCTGGATTCCCTGACTCCTATCCTGCACCCCTTCCCTCAACATTCTCATTCTTATTCATGGAGAAGGAGCCCAGGGGGTGGTCTTGCTCTCACCCCTCCCAGTCACAGACATTGCTCTTCTGGGCAATAATCCACAGGCTGTTCTCTGCAGCTGCAGCCTGTGAACACCTTCCAGAAGGCAAGATCCCAGGAGCCAGGAGCTGAAGGGAAAGAGCAACCACCTGCATGTTTTGTTGTGTCTGATTAATTTCAAGCAAATCTTCCAATGCTTCATGTGTTCCTGGACAGCTCTCCAACATCCAGCAATTAGCCTTAAGTGGATATGCTCCACATAGGAAGATGAAATGAGGGTGACTCTAATCTGAGGGGGTAGACAAACAAAACTATAGACTGAACTAGAGGGGACCTTTGAGATCACCCCAGCTCAAATGCCTTTTGTAACAAATGAGAAAACTGAGGTTCAAGGAAGGGTCATGGATTGCCTTACATCATAGAATGAGTCAGGAGCACAGACAAGACCTCCAGGTCTCAACTCCCAGCCCAGTGCTCTTTCCACTATACTCATCAAGCATCTACACTGTTGGAAGAGGTGTGCTGAAAGTTACTGCTGAAGGAAATAGTGGGTGGCTTCAAGGCAGGGAAGCTTAACATCTGGCCATAATGTTACAAACAAGAGTGGGTAACATGCTTTCTTTTAGTCTTTCCACTGGGTTGCCTGTGTCTGTGAGCGACAGGCAGGGGAAAAGTTAATTTGAACCTGTACCTGGTTCACTTTGCAGAGGAAGGAGACAGTTGCTTCTGTGATCTGATCTGGGGTACTGAGGAGGCTCTCTTGTCCAAGATGATCTTTCCCATCAGCCTGCTATTTCAGGTAAGTATTGCTCTTCTCTGGAGGTTGCCTTTAAAAAAAGCCTTGGAGAGAAAATACTGAAGACTGCTTCCAGCCAATAAAATCTTAGTATGAACTAAGAATATATGTGATTTCCAGAGGTTCTATGAATTCACACTGAGAAAAGCAGCAACTCATGTAAGCCAGAAGTCTGACCAATAGATCATGGGGTGCTTGGGTTTCCTTAGAATTCTCCTGTCCATCTAAAAAAAAAATGTACCTGCTTGGGAGACTGATTGTAGTAAGGAAATGGCCCAGAGACCTGAATGAGGCCTAGAAATCCAGGCTTCCTCACGTTGTAAGCTCCAGGGAGCTCTGCTGTGTGCACACTCAGTCCTAATCACCTCCATCTAAAGGTCTCACTGGTCAAGCCCTTGAACTCGCCACACAAGGAGTCCTCTCTTCACCTCTTTCTGTACCTGGATTCACAGCAGTCACTCTTGATCCTGGTGCCTGAGGTTAGTATAGTAGGTGAGAGCTTACAAAGCTCTCTCCCTGTAACTTGTAAGGCAGGCAAAACAGATAATCTTAGGCTCCTTATTTTACAAGTGGGAAACCTATGGTCCAGTGAGATTGACTTGCCCTAAGTCACAAAAGCAATACAGGTAATAGTCAAGTCAAACTGGAACCCAAGTGTTCTTCTTCCAAGTCCTTCCTTCTTTTACTGCACTGGGATTTCCCAAAACATTCCCCACAAGAGTTCATTGAGAATTATGTTGGTAGCAAGAGGGGTTCCATGACCTAATAAGCATTTACTTCTTTTCTTTTTCAGATTTCAAGTGATTTTTATTTCATTATTACTCTAACATTATGAAAAGTGAAAATCTATCAATTGAATATAAAAATAATAATTTATTTTAAAACATTCAGTCTCATGGCATTTAAAGTCAATGACATGAAATATGTATTTTTAATTTATGAAGATAGTCCATGGACCCATTCCCCAAATTCAACACCCCTGGTCTTTGTACTGTGCTCATCCCCATTTTACCAATGATGAACCAAGGCCCAGAGAGATAAGGTGACTTGCTCAAGATCACACAGCAGAAACATGACCAGAAAGGTTCTCAAACACAGCCATCTGACTCCATGCAATAACTGGCCACAGAATTTTTTTGCCCATAACCCCCCTTACATCCCAAAGAACTAGCCTCTTGCAGAATTAATTTTCGGACTATAGATCAACAATCTCTTAACAGTATCCTTGCCTTGTACTTACTGCCTCATCTCTCAATACCCAGAAAAAAACCAGAAATAGGGTTACTTTCAACCACTGAGCAAAGAACCTGCATGCTGGGAAGTAAGACAAATATTGGCTACAGGGGGAGAGAGAAAGCTGTGCCAGGAAGGTGACCAGAGACTGGTGCCAGAAAGATGAGCCAGGAGAGCACCACCAACCAAATGGGCCTGTTTCACAGTTTTGCTCTACATGCTCAGAGGCAGAATCAAGACAGAATCCTCAGTTGAATCAATTAAATTTGTCTTCTCTTCACCTAGTGGAGCAACTAAAGTGATATATATCCACTGTGGGGCTGCTGTGGACTGCAACACCAGATAAATGGATCAAGGCAGGTCAGTTCAACTGAAAGCAGCAATTGAAACTATTAGGTAGTAGTTCTGCCACTGAGCATGCATGCACACACGCACATGCACACATGCACACAGATTCGCAGGGCCAAAAAGACTGGCTGGTGAGGTCAGTTCAGTCAAACAACCAGTCAATTTAATGGAGAGGGGGCAAAAAGTAAGGCAAAGGAGATACTGGACTAAACTGGTCAGTCAATTCAATCTAGTCACCCATTCAGTAGAAAAGCTCCTACAGACCCAGCTCAGTTAGTTGTCTTTGGGGATATGGAGAACAATAATGAGGCACAGAACCCAGGGAAAGAGGTGAATTGCAACACAAAGAATTTAGGTTAAATGTAAGGGATAGTTTTTTGACAATGAAGGGATATCCAGATGGCTCCTTTGAAATGCATTTCACAAGCCGAAATCAATGGAAAACTTTCGCTAGGGCAACAAACTGGAAGAAAACATTTGCAACATGGAGTACAGACTAAGAGGGGATATCCCTAATATTCTTAAAGGCTCTTACAATTTGATATGAAAAAGACAACCCATGCCAGAGAAAAACAGCTAATATTACAAACAGGAGATCACAGCAGAAACTCTCCACCTGCTAACTCAGAATCAGAGCAGAAAGTGTCCCTGAATGCAAATGGTAAAGCAATATATGATGATACAAAGCACTCAGCCTCACTAGGAGTCAAGGAATGCACTTTAACAGAGCAAGGAAGTACTTTTTACCATTCAGACTGCAAAAATAAAAATTAAAAACTTAGCTAGTATTCAACATTGGTGAGCACCCTCATACACTGCTGGTGGGAATATGAATTGTTTTATCTTTTTCTATTCTGGCAGTAGTTATAAAAATCTTAAATACACACACATCTTGACCCAGCATTCTCATTTTGAGGAATATATTCTGTAGAATTAAAAGCGCAAGTATATATGGAATGTTAAGCAGCATTATATATAATGAATGGCACAAAAAAAATGGAAACAAGATGGTATCCATCAATAAGGGGATAGTAGAATAAATTAAGGCATATCCATGTAATAGAATGTTCTACAGGTATTTTTTAATGGATTACATCTATAGTACTGACCGGGAGGAATGTTCATGACATACTGGTAAGTGAAAGAAGGTTGTAGAATATGTATATAGTGTGGTCTTCTTTTAGCAGAACAAAAAAGGAGGGAAGGCTGTGTGTTTACACACATGGAAAAGTATGGAAATATATACCTCAAGCTGATAATATTTATTATATTAGGAGGATAGAATTGGAGGAGAAGGAAGAGAGAAAATAACTTTTCTTCATATATGGTTTTGCTTTTTGTTACAACAGAATGTATTACATTTACATTTTTTAAGTAGAAAATATTAGCATTTTTATTTAATATGGAGTAAATAGCACCTTTTTTTAGTTCGCAAAAATTAAAGTAAAAATACTTAACGTCATTTTCCACGTTTAAAACACTTTATCCCAATACCCCGAGGTCTATTAGGAAACAACATATGGCACTTGTCCACTCCTAGAACCATTCTGTGCAAATCCAAGAGAAAGAATCCTTCTCCCCACTGATTGCAAAGTCTGTCACAGTGGAAGCTGGGCTCTTGGGCAACTGTGTTGTGGAATCAAGGCCAAAGGCCGGCGCTGACGCGTGGGGTCAGACGACAGAGGGTATGTTCATCACACAGGGTGTGTGACTACAACTGTAATATGAAAAACCTGGTTTCTGATGTGTCTCATAAACCAGTTTCTAAAGGCATTTCCCCAAAAAAGAAAAGTCCATAATGTTTGGGTTGCTTTGGTGTAAGCATGTTCCCCCAAGGTTGCTATTTGGAAGGACAACACTCAACCGCTTCAAAGTGGTTCTCAACTATCTGTATAAAAACGTTTTGGTCTCTTGATATAAAAAACACAAAAAGGGAGTTTCATTTTGTGTCCATGCTGATTCTGTTAAGTGCAATAAATACTTAACGGTGAATATTTTTATTTTTATTTCAACTTTTGAGGGAATTGTTTCAATTGTTTCAAGCGACTATCATATTGTCACTGCAATCTCAGGATCCTTAGCACTGCATAGTCAAAACCAACCTCATATGGAAAGTGCAAAAGATGCTGTGTTACTGCTTCTACTACTACTACTGAGAGAAGCTACCATTTTTGAGCACCTATTTATTATGTGCCAGGCATTGTGTCAAGTGACAAAGAAATTGAGTCACCAGGAGGTTAAGTAAATTGCTTAAGCCCACAACAGCTAGCATGCTTTGGAGCTAGAGACAGAAACCAGTCTCATTCAAAAGGCCTTTGCTCTTAACCTCTGTGTTATATGCCTTAGGGGGCCACAGTGGTTCTCCAGCTTCAGCTCTCAATTCTATTCCTTCCTTCCTTCATTCATTTGTTGAATAAGTCTACCAAATTTACTGAGCACTTACTATGTGTAAGGCATTGTGCTGGGGATACAGAGAATAATGAGAGATGTTCCTACTGTTGAGAAATGTATATTCTAGTGTAGGATATAAATAAGCAACCATATGTGTGATATACTGTGGCAGTGTAATATACACCAGGAACTAGGAATGCTTGGGAGCAAGTCCTGCCTGGCAGCAGGAGAAGACAGCTTGATTGTAAAGAGACTATCTCAACATGTCTAAAGGCCAAGTCATGGATTCTGACTTTTCCTGAGTATTTTTGTTAGGCTCCAGAAAGTATAAGAGATAAGAAACGGTCTAAAAAAGGAAAAGGTGAAAAGAGCCTCATAAAAAGAAGACAATCTTCCTTCTTAAAAAAAAAAAAAAGGGAAACCTTTAAGTCCCTGAAATTAGTATGATGTGGTCACTCATTAGATACTTTAATGCAATTAGAAATAAAAGCAAAGCACTTGATGGATTGCAAGCAGGGCAAAGCCATCAGATTATCGAAGTTGCTCGAACTGCTTGACATATGCGAGAAGGAAATTTCAGGTCAACGTTTTGACATCTGATGTGTGTGAGAAAGATTCTCTGTCAAAGAGAATAAGTGCTATCTATGGTAGATTACTTGAAATTTATTGTGACAAAGGGAAATAAGTGTATCTCAGAATTTATGTTTAAGTTTTATTTTATATTACCTTTTCTTAAGAAGACACAGAGATAATAACTGATGCTGTTATTTTAATAATGGGTTTTCTTTCATAGGATAAAAAGGATTGGATCAGACTAATCTAGCTTCTCTTTGTTTCACATTAGAAGATTACCTTGGAGAGAGCAGACAAGACATAAATGTTCACCTAAGCCAAAAGAACCTTGTCATTACTATGGGTCTAAGCAAAGGGGTCAAGTTTTCTTAGGAGGTTAATAAGTGCTGCTGAGGAGACCAAGGGTTTGAGTGTGGGCTCATTAGTCTGAACCAGGTGTAAGAAAAGAAGAAAAAGGAGCTGATTACATCCTGTCAGCAGTAAATCAGTCACACTAGCTTTGTGCGAACTGGTGCACCATGAACCCCAAGAATATGGCATACCAAGAACAAGAGACGACTTAGAATTCACAGCTCATATGGAACTTTTTACTCATCCATTCTACTCTCAAGGAGCTCAATAACTTGACTGGATGTGCAATTCAATTCCATCAGAACAGGTTCTACCATTTGAAAGAAAAAAAAAGAATGTTGGGAATAGCCAATATATACCAGTTATCTATTGCTGTGTAACAAATCACCCCCAAACTTAGTGATTTAAAACAACCATTGTTTATTTGGCTCATAATTTTGTGGCCACTTGGGTAGTTTGCTGGGCTGGGGTTAGAGTGAGACAAGTGAGGTGCCCAAGGAATAAAATTTAAGGAGGCACTCACTCTTAGGGTCATGCAATTGTCAACTCTGTACTTGCATGATCCTGAAATCACGGCTCCTTGAGTGAGTGCCTCCTTAAATTTTGTGCCCTAGGAACTTCACTTGCTTCACTCAGTGCCAGCCCTATTCCTTCTTCTGATCTAAACCAGCTGGGATCATTTCTGCTGGCTTCTTTTATGCTGTGCTCTGATGGTCATGGTGTGAGTTGGCTAAGAGCTGGATGAAGAGAATGGCTGTGGTGAATGCATCAGCTGAATAAATTCTAATTTGTAATCAGGAGAGGACCAGAGAAGTACTGTCTCCAGACTGTAATAGCCAGTCAGAAAGGAACTTCCTCATTGAATAAAGGAGATTGTTCTGATGCAACATATGCATCCCTCAGAGTTTCTAACTTGGACTTTTCAAGGACCTGGCCCATGTGTGACTTTTACCTTCAATCCTTACCTGGTGAGAACCTGGAGAAGGACACCTCCAAGATGCCCACAGGGCATATACCACAGGAGAGACTACAGAATGTATCCATAGCAATTCCTCTTTTGGGAGAGGTTGATAATCTTTGTTTGAGAGGTAAAATAACCTTAACTCCTACCCCTGAATACACAAACACCATTTTGCCATTGGATGTAAGGACTACTTCTATTTGAAACTCAACTGCTCTCCAAATCTGCATATAGTTCCATAAATAAAGTCACCATTTTTCTGATTGGTTATGGGTAGAATTTGACAAATAAACCAATAAAAAGAAATATCTGGATATTTACTACTCCTTTAACCCTATCTCCTGTTCAAC
This sequence comes from Manis pentadactyla, assembly GCF_030020395.1. Taxonomy (NCBI): domain Eukaryota; kingdom Metazoa; phylum Chordata; class Mammalia; order Pholidota; family Manidae; genus Manis; species Manis pentadactyla. The sequence continues at coordinate 105,874,815 of NC_080038.1, read as the reverse complement.
TAATCAGCCCCAATATGTGTCTAGAATTTGGAGCTTGACACAGCCAACCACATTGCCCCAAATCTGTCTCCAAGCAACTCCGTGGCCATTTGGATAACAAGGAAATATGCTGTGTTCCCACGTTGGGAATTCTGAAGAGCATGTTCCTTGCCTGCTATGAGCTTTCAATCGAACACTAACAACACTGATATGTGCAAACAAGAGCACAGGGGAAAAACTGGATGATTGTGGAAATCAGTCACCTTACATGGTGTACAAGTTTATCCCAAAGCAAGCCAGTTGGAGCAATTGTCAGAGACATTGAAGGTTTGTTCTGAAAAGTGTCAGCAGTCTAAGAGACTCATTCTTCCCTGGAAATCATTCCAGACAAAAAGGATCTGAGAGGCTCATTTTCACTTAGTGGAACCAGAGAACACATTATTCACTGGTGAGATGAGCTGCCTGTATTTTATCCATTGACAGTTATTCCCTAAGCAGCTCATCACAATGCAGCTGTTGGGGTTATTATGGGAAATGCATTCATACACACGTGAGATGGGTCATCTTCAGATGATAGACCATGCAAGTAAGTTAGGGCTTATTTGTGAATAAGGCCTGGAGCCTTGTTTGAAGAAAACTCCCTAACTGTTGGCTTGAGGATCTGAAGCAGTAATGTGAGCACCGGGGAAAAGGATGTCTCAGACCTTACACCGCACACAGCTCGCCCAGGAGATAGATCACTTCCACCAGGAGCCAGCTCCTTCTCTAAAACCTTGGGTATTTTCCTGTCATTATTTAGGAGTGACAACTGAAGGCAATTAATTCCATCACCCAAAGTTTCCAAAACTAAATGTATGACCTTCCTTATCAACCCCAATTTGAGGACAAAACATTCACTTAAGAAGTAATGCTTTACATCTGCTCTATTGCTGTTCATGCTGATTTGATAGGCTTTCATGGAGTTACCACTCAAGTTCTGAAATACAACTGGTTTTGGTCCCAGTTGGGTCTGAAGAAAAGTGACAGCACTAGGACTTTAGACTTCATCGGGATAATGGTCTTTTAACCTAGTCTTTGGGAAAAAGAGAAGTCATTGGATTGTAACATGACTACATGAGGGCAAATAGTGTAGGGTTCAAATACTATAGGCAGAGGGGTTTGGGCTGGGCTTACCCCTCCAAGGCAGATTCTGAAATCCACTTATACCAATTATCTCACTATGGCCCCAACCCCTGTGCTTCTCATTCCTGTATTTCCCATGCTGTTTCTCTACCTGGAGATACTTTCCTCTGTTTCCTTGCCTATCAGAATCCTAGTAAGTTTTTTAAGCCTACGTCAAGTCCAATCTCGTCTGAAAAGCCTTCCTTGACTGGCCCAGACTAAGGACATCTGTCCCTCTTCATAACTGGTAACACCAACACTTTCACTTGGCTGTGAGCTCTTGTATTGCTCTACACCTGTTTCATGAGTATTACCCTTGCCTCCCTAATTGAATTCTAAAATCCTCAAAGGCAGGAACCATGTATGCTATGTTGCTCATGAAATACTCTCCCTTTTATACACACACAGTATCTTTCAGAACGCCTTTTACTTGGCAATGAACATTTGGCAATTATCTGAATGTCAGTAGGAAGTCATTGGAGAGACTTAAGTATGTAGACTGGTAGGTAGGTAGGCTCTTAATGAGAGCAAAGTCCTTAGAATTGTCCTGAGGCAAACTTCAGGAAACACAAAATATATCAGATTGCTTCCCTAGTTGATAAATCAAATTCCAGCACAATTAGCTAAATCTATTTACCCTATGTGGAGAATGTGTGGAGAGGTGGCTACTTTGAGGGAGAATGATGACTTTTGTTTGTCCACATGTACATGTAGACTTTTTGGCCACAGAGTTAAGTAATTGGGGTTTATTGACTATTGTTTCCTATTTTTCAACCACTGGTTATAATGCCAGACAGATATAACCTCGGTGGTGAGCCAGCCATACAGCGATGCCTAGCTCAGTGGGAATGCGTAGTGTCACCACAGTCAGGATGGCAGGATGGGGAGATCAAAAGAACCTGAACTGAGGAATCAGGAAAGCCAAGTTCAAGTTTAGTCCCAAGTCTAGCCAGGTGATTGATGAATTGATCACTTCACCTCTTTGAGTCTGAGTTTCCTCATCTACAATAAGATAATCAATAACTCAAACAGACTGTAAGATGACAAAGACTCACTGTATCTTAAAACCAGCTGAGACAAGGTCTGAACAGAGCAGGTAAATTTCTGTACCAGTTCTGGGCTGCACTACAACCACAGCCCACTAGGTGTAGCTGATAGGCATTGGGAACGGTCCACTGCTGTAGGATTCATCTGGCAAGGCCAGGCACACTGTGCCTTAAGAACCCAAGTTTCATTGAAACCCAAGCCAGTGTTTAACTTATCACTCTTTTAGGTACCCACCTGTCATCCAAGTCTGTTATGCAAGAGAATTTTCTTTTCAAGCAAGCCATTTTATTGAATGTCATTAATATAAGTTGTCACCCAAGCTCAAAGTTTTCATGTTTGGTGTTGCTTAAAACGCTTTTCTTTTAGGGTGAAATGCAAATGCTCTTCAATTGCACAGGCTGTGTTTTGTCACTGTGTGTGGGAGGAATAGAGGGATGAAGATCAATCACTTTGGTCAGACAAGGGAATGAGACAAAAAAAAAAAACACCTCACACTGCTAATAACCTACAGTTAATGGTAACTAGATGAATAGGTTAAGCCAGCATTTTACAAATCCACATTATCATTCATTTAACAAACGCTTTCAAAAAGTGGATGCTCTTGTCAGGAATTGTGCTAGGTGCTACTTCAAAAGACAAGGTAGGGTTCTTTCTCCCTCTCCATCCAGGTTTCTGTCTCCCATTCCAACCACCTTTTCTGGATGCCATGTTTAAGATGCTGGAGACATTAGGGCTGTAGTTGGACATCTTTAGGCCTCTAGGTCAAACCCCACAACTCATGCCAGCATAACCCATCCTCGAGGGTAAAACCCTCACACTGCAGTCTTCACCTGACTTCTCAGTCATCAGCAGCAATATGAACAAGAGACAAGTTAAAAAGAAAGTGAAAAAGATAGACAAAAAGAATGTTCAAATGAATGTAAACAGGGGAAAACAAAAAATAGCCATGAAATCACATTAGTCAGCCTCAAAAAGGTCAGATGAGTCAAATTTTCCATGAGCTTTCTTAGACTATATGATACTTCTTTCCTCATCTGAAGCTGGTGTTCTTGGACTTCCAGGGCTTTAATCCATTGTGGGGAGGCCCAGGAGTAATAATTTGGGAGATGGAAACCCCCAAATGGAATTAATATTGGTCTCTAAGAACAGAAGAAAGAACCTTCCACAAGCACTCAGTATATCATTTGTTTAATGGTCCAGATAGGCACTGGGAGATCTAAAATGAAATAATGGGTACCTCCATGGCTGGACACAATATAACAACTGGTTATCCAGAGGTGGGTGACACTTGGAAATCCAGGTAGGAAATCAATATCCAGGAAATATGTTGGCAGGTAACAGGGGCCCAGCCACTGGGATTGGGGTTTATGGCAGGATTCCTGTCCCAAAAGGACATAGATAAAGTAGAACTGGAGACACTAGATAGTTAAACAAAACAAAATGAATAATGAGGAAATAAGGTTGCAGGGCAGTTAGAGTTGGAACACAAAGTCAGAGCTCACTTAAAACCAGGTTAACCTAATGCTCTTTCCCAAAGTATTAGACTAGGAGACTGTTCATCCTTTCTGACTAAGGCTAGGTTTGGTCCTTGAGAGTAGTCGACAGAGCTGAAGCCCTCAGGAGGGACTCAAATAGCTTCAGCTCTTGGAAAAGAAGAATATAGAAGCTCAGAAGCAGAGAACGTTTGATACTTAAAGTCTTGCCCTCTGATGGGAAACTAATAAAAAGAATCAAACCAAGGTTTTATTGGCTAGCTGTGCCAACCTTTTCCTAAGCACACTTACATTTTAAGCCAGGATAAGAAGTAATTAGAGAGTCAATATAAATATATTTCTGGTTGGAGTTGGGGGTGCAGAAAGGAAGAAGAAATCTAGTGTACCTAAATCTCATGCAGTGAAGGGGTCCCAGAGACACAAATTTCCTACTTTATGTAAAGGAGGCATCTGAATTTTTTGCCTGGATTACGTATTGAGGCTATGTGCTGGGAAGATGAACCTTCATAAAATTGAATCTACCTGCCCATCCATACACCTGAGAGAAAAGGAAGGCAGGTAACAGAGGGTGAGGTCCACCCACAGAATTTAAAGCAACCACCTGAAACTGCTCTGGATTTGGATATACTATTTTAGGAGTCAGAAACAGTTGACCAGAAACCGTTACCAAGGAAGTTGTAAATTTTACAACTTGGCTCCAAGCTTGTTATTTGTGCTTATTCTCCTGTAGTGATAAGCCTCAAACCCCTAGAGCAGGAGTCAGCAAACTTTCTGTAAAGTGCCAGATAGTAAATATTTTGGGCACTGCAGGCCATACATAGTCTCTTGTCACATCTACTCAACCTCTGCCATTATAACGCAAAAGCAGTCACAGACAATATGTAAGCCAATGAGTGCAGCTGTGTTCCAATAAAGCTTTATTTACAGAAACAGGCAAAAGCCCAGATTTTGACAGTGGACTGTAGTTTGCCAACCCCCCACTGTAGGTTGCTCTAGACCCCCAAGTGCCTGTAGGCTTATTCTTAGAACCATCAGCAAGGTGAAGGGCCAAGGAGATTGCAAGCAACTCTGCAACCAGGTTGTGGGGGAAAGAGTCCAATTTGGGCATCTATGGAGGAAAGGGAAAGAAGCAGAGACCTTAGGCCTTGCTGCTAGGAAAGAAAGGGTCTCAGAAAGCAAGTTTGGCTCTTAGAAGAGACACTGAGGTTGAGCCTTGGAAATCTTTGTGTGGTGCCTCACTCGGTGCCTCTCAAATCCCAGCACACAACTCTACCTCCTCTACTTGTCCATGTGGCCAGTTCCTGAAAGGGAAAAATGTAGGTGAAAGAAAAGTGAAGGAGGAAAGTGAGCCCCAGGGAGCTTGGAAACAAGGAAGTCTGACTTCTTATTGAAACAACTTGGGCAAGAAAAGGACTGAGAGTGCTTAGGACCCTGGCATATGGCCTTTAGGCCTATAGGGAGGCTTGAAAATGCAGGTCATAGTTACAGAAGTTAAAGGAATAACTAGCAGTCATTAAAAGAACTCTTCTTGAGGTCTGAATTAGGCTGAGTTTTTCTTGAACTTCTTTGAATGTGCAAATGATGCCCTTTGTCCTTCACGGCTCTCATGGTCTAACAAGTGTGTGGATGAACTCTGAACTCCACTCAAAATGTAAAATAGATTTGTGTGGGTGAAGCAACATGTACATATGCTTAATGATAGTCTACTGGGACATTTTTCTTAACTGTGCCCTGCAAATAATAACTGGATCCTAGACCCATAGCCAAATTTTGTAGAATCCAACAATAGTCCCCATGAGAGCAAAACCTTCTGTTTCTCACTGTGTCTTCTGACATCCTAGCAGACACTCAAAGATGAGGGCGCTTAGAAGACAAAAGATTTGTTATCCCAAGGACAGAGGGTTACAATGGGATAACAATCCCAACCTTAGTCTGCTCCGGGTCAAAAAGATCTGATCCTGCTTCTTCTGAACTCTTTCCAGAAAGAGAAAGGCACACCCAGGAGGACTGTTCCAACTTAGTCACAATCATGGGGTAAGCCAACTAAGTAACTTAGGAGGAGGGGGGAAAGGAGGTTTACAAAAACACACCCTCAAGCATGTGCGCTCGTTCTGGAGCCAAAACGAATCTGAAGAAGAAACAGCTCTTCATTTTCCACTTAGTTCTCATTAGGTTTTCTCTCTTTTGTTGTGTGAGCAGAAGACAGTCTCCTTGGTGAATAAGGAAGGCTTTAAACAGAATCTAGACAGAGCTCATGAATCAGACATGATGGAAAATCGATGACTCCAATTCATTAACCCAGGACCATGACCCCTCAATGGCAAAGAACTAGAAATTCTACTCCCTTAGTTTATGGGGCCATCTAAATGAGCTGGGACATAGAAACACTGAGCCTTTTCAAACACACTCAGCTCAATCATGTGCCTGTAGATTTGACCTAAGTCTACAGAGACTCCGTCTAATGCAAACTTGTGTAATCAGACACATGCTTGTATATGTTATGAACCATGTATTAAATATGACTCTTCTTGTACCAAGACCATATCTACAAAAATAGTCAATTGTCTTGATTAAATTGACCAGAAACAATTTAAATCTATCTGACCTTCTAGCTGAGATTTGACTAATAGTACTGTTTCCACATTTAAATGATCTAAATGAAAAAATATTCAATGATAATAGCAACAATTTACCATAGAGTCTGTATCTTAAGCCAAAACACACATCCTTTCCTTCGTCTCCTTTCTATTCTTCTCCCTGTCAAGAAACTAACAAACCTGAATGGGTAAGCAGTTTTCAAACATTAATTACCAACTTTAATGTCAATTACAAATCAGTGTTTTTATCAAACAGTGGTCTAGTTTATTAGTGAAAATCATGTCAATAGCTGTGATTTCACTTTTTCAAATTGGCTTAGAGTCAGAATTAAGGCATGGCCTGTAACATGGGGAGGTTGAAAAAACAGGAAAATGTCCATCTCTTGGTTGATATATGTCATGACTTCTTGAATCACAGCTTGTCTCCTGATTTCCTCAAGGAGAATCAACCCTTTACTGGCCTATGTCGATCTTCTGGACTGACTGCTTGAGAACAATTTGCTCATTGTTATCTGTTCTATAACCATCCTCAGGAATATTCTGGTGGCTGAGTCTATGGCAGCCTCCACTTGGCTTTGACCCTTTTACTGACTTTGGATTCTCAGCCTAAATTTTAGATCATGGCTTAAATAGCTCTTAAGTCCTAAGTGGGCAAGGCCCAGGACTGATTTCTCCTGGAAACTTCATTGGGTAGTCTAATTTCTAACCTTGAACTATGACTCTGAGATTGGCTCATAGATCTCTGCCTTATCCCCGATATCTTCACCTGGAAAAAGATTTATATTTGAATATCTAGCATGAGAAAAGTGTTCAAGTCTATGTAGAAATCTGACCAATATATTCATTTCCAGTTTTCTTGAGCATAAAAGAAAACATCATGCTCTTAAATTACTATAAAAAACATGAGGTATTATAAAATCTTATTCTAGAAGAGGAAGTAAGCCTAATTTGTGGTAAGAGAGATTTGGTCTTGACAACACTGCCTCCTTCTGCTATAGTCTGGAGTTCCTCAGCCAAAAAGTGGGGATAGTAATGCCTATTTTGCTTGGTTGTGGTGAGGATTAAGTGAAATGAGACCATTGCATGGATTGTGGCTGAATTCACATTTCAATTCAACCAACATTTATTGAAAGCTTACCATTTCCAGACACTTGTAGTTACAAAGATGTGGAGAAGAGCTCTTGAGTTAGTAGGTGAAGTATCCACATGTACAATGTGATAAACAGAGTGCTGGGAGAGCCCAGAGAAGAATGACTAACTGCCTGGGAAAGTTTAAGGTGGGCTATGATGAATACAATTTTGCCCCATAGAGAAGAAGGAAATGCGTTGGGCTACTCTAAGAGGATAGGTGTTACCTAGGGAGTGAATGCACAAGAAATGATATGAAGCAGAGTAAGGCCTGATTAAAATCTTGAATGACACTAAACACTTGAAAAGCCTATAGTGTTCCCCTCCATATGTAACTCAAAATAAAAAATGATGTGTGATGAAGTACAACTAAGTTCTGAATATACCCCAAGAAATAATACTAATACATCTATAGTGCTTACTGTGTTCCAGGCACTGTTGTAAATATTTAACATTCGTTCACTTTAACATTTAAAGTGATGAACATTTAAAGATGATAAAACTGGGGCATATAAAAGTTGTGTGACTTTCCCAAAGTCAAACTGCTGATAAGTAACAGAGCCAGGATTTTGAACCTGGTATGTTCTCACTAGCTATGCTATACATCTTCAAGATCACACTTTTCTGTCTCTCTCTCTTCCTTTCCCTTCCTCCTTCCTTCTTTCCTTCCTCTCTTGCTCCTTTCCTTGCTTCTTCTCTTTTGTCCTTTTCTTCCCTTCATCTTTCTGAGAAATGAAATATCAGCAGTTAGGCCCCTGTAGTGACTTAGCTTTTCCTAAACATAACTTCAGATTACACACAAGTGTATGCATGCCTCTCAAACTGTGGTATGTGTCATTATATACTGAGGGTATATGAAGTTAGAGGCTGAAAGGCCCATCTTCTTGGGCCATCAATTTTAGTCAAGCATATATGATTATATGGAGCCATATGATTAAATGTTTTAGGCATTTAGTCCTCAAAACAACCACATGAGGTGGATAAAATTATTATCCTCACTTTAGTGATGAGGAAACCAAGGCTTATATAAACTAAGCAACTTACCCAAGGTAAATAGCTAATAAACTGCAGAGACAGCCTAACTTGGTGACTAACTTGAAGCCTGGCCTAACTGATGCCAAGTTCTCTTAACTATGATGCTCCACTTCTTTAAAGCACAGATATAGAGTAGAAGGCAAAATTTACATACCTAACATTTTGAAGAATTGTCAAACTTATAGCCAGCTACTTTAGGCTACAACCTCAGATCCCACAGACATTGTAAAAATTCACTGTCCTCAGCCACTATGGCTGCTGTCACAGGAAAAAATGAGAAGCACTACAAAAAGTGTACACACTGGAAATGGATGAGAATGGCAGATTTAATGGGCCCCATTCATATTGACTAATGAAGATTGTCTTGTGAGCATCTAATTCTGGTTCCCTGTGTCAGGGTCTCAACAAGAAACAGATGGCACATTCAAATTAGGAGAATTTGAGAGATGTTGAATTAAGGGGCTATTTTTCCCCAGCTTTATTGAGACATACTTGACACATAAAAGAAGCTATTTATATGAAAGTGGATGGCATATAGGGGACACATAATGGATGATAGTGTCACTCAGAGCTAGTAGCAACAAAGCTATAACCAGCTGTAGGCCTGAAGGCACAAGGTGAAGGATGGTAACTGGAAGGCAGAGAAGAGAGTTGTGTAGAGAAGGCTACCTTGACAGGAGCAATGACCTCTGAGGGATACAGCCACCCCTAGGAAACCTCACACTGAGACAGCCAAGGGAATTAATACTCTGACCTAACTCTCCTCCTTTGCTCTCATGTCCTGTGGGAACTTCTTATTAGCTGAACTTAGCCAGATACCAGGGTGCAAGAGAGCTGGTTGATGTAATCCATACAGTTTAGATGACAGAGCAGAAAACAGGGAAGAAAAGGGCAGAGAGGGAATTTGGAAAAGGCAAATAGAAGACATCCAGCACAGGTCCCTTGTGACTGTGCCATGGCAATGTACACCTCCCAGAATGTCCTCTTACCCCTTTCTGCTGATACCATGCAGACTCAATGGAGGTGACCTCCAAGAGATCACTGTACTGTTTAGTGTAGGTAAAATTGCAATATTTCCAGAATCTCTCACCTGGCTTTAGTGCATCTCCATATCAATAGGTGTTTCCAAGGGGTGGAGAGAAGTAACCAACTCCATATCAATAGGTAATTGCATGGGTAAGCAAGGGCTTATCTGGACCAGAGTGGTTGGGTAGAGCTCTCTCTTCTTCTGCAACCAGGTGGAGAGAGGCGTGGGACTACTGCTTGTAAGAAATAAATGGGTTTCTCCCACTTTATTTCTCCCTTTGACTGATTTCAGTTTCAAAGGTATTTTGCCCCAGAATGTTCCCTCCAGAGTTACATCTGGAAGTAGATGGCAGGACCTCTGAACCCAAAATCTATATACATGGGTGCAACCCTTGAGTGGGCTGCCTCTAGGGATGCTGGGGAGGCCCCAGTTGTTGCAGTGGTAGAGGGTGCAGCTTCACTCAAGAACCCCCTATATGTGGGGCTTCCAATAGGAGAGCCCCTAATGGGAGATTTGTCTAGGGTAAAGCACCTCCTAGGGGGGTGGGGCCTTCCCCAGAACTGGGGAAGGATGGAGACACTGGAAGCTACAGAATTAGCTCTCCATCAGAAGACTGCTTAGAGGCCCTGAATGGCTGAGTAGCAACTGGGATTATAGGATCTCTTTTCCTCGAGGTAGTGGAAAGTGTTATTGAGGAGACAGTGAGGGTTATCAAGGGGAGAGAGACTTTGACAGGAAAGAGACACACTTTGGCATCACTTGGAAGAGCTGGGCAATGACCTACAGGATGCCCTTAAGAAAGAGACAGTTACTGAGAAGATGGGTCATGCTCCTGGAAGATAAGTTAGCAGCGAGGGAGGAAGCAGCCAGAGAATCCATGTTGCAGGAGGCCACGGTGGAGGGTGAGGAAAGAGCAGTGCCTTCAGGCCTGGAGATGGTAGAGGAGCTGTCAGGAGAGGATGAGTAAGTGTGGCCAAGGGCTGACCTGTTGCTGAGGCCACTGCCTGAAGCACCAGCCTTTCCGGTACTAAAGTTCTGCCCTCTTGTAATTAAGAAAGTAAAAACACAACAACCTTGGGCTTCTCAGGGGGAGCAGCTGCCCCCTCCCCAGGTTGTGGAGCACTCCATGCTCTGCCCCTATATCCAGGATGAGCCGGTGGACATGAGTGTACAGTATTGGCAGAAGCCATAGGAGCCTCTGCCTACATGGCTTTTGCATCTCTGGGATATGGGGGTTGAAAACATTGTTATGTCGGGTTCTGAAATGAGTAGACTGACTTCCTTGACAACTCACCCTTCTCTCCAGCAGCAGTTACAAAGTGCCCGTCACGCCTCAGGGAATTGGGTGTCTGGATTGGCTGACAGCAGCCATCAGGGAAGTTTGGCCTAATCAGGGTGATTTACCATAGTTACCCACTAGCTGGAAAACATATGCAGAGCTCCAGCAGGTGTTACAGGAGCCGGGCATGAAAAATGTCATCTATAATATGGACCCCCAGGGCCCAGATGAGGAGTTGTTCACCATAGGAATGAGAAATCTGGTTCTCCATACAGCTCCCCCATCTCTCTTTGGGTCCCTAATGACTATTCTTGCCCCGCACATAAGGGCAACCCATATGTGAGGCTACTCATACTTTAGCAGATCTGGGGGAGGTTGAAACAATAAGACCACGGAAGGAAGTATGGGCTACGACTGAAAGAGGAGGTGCAAAGGGCCCCATGAAGGTCTCAAGGACCCAGATGTGTGTTAATTTGATAAAGTCTGGAGTAGTGAAAGAAAAACTTGAGGGGCAGCCCAATAAGATCTTATTAGAACTGTGGCACCAATTAAAGCCAGAGCAACAGTTCCAGCCACTAAGGTCCAGGACACGGAAGCTGGAGGCAAATCCCCGTGTCCGGCCTGTGTCCCTGCAAGACTTCCTGGGGGACAGTACTCAGGCTCCACTTGGGCCCTCATCCCCACAGGATGATTATTGGGCATTGTGGTTTGACTGAGGGGAGAGTCAAGGCCCCCAACTTGGGGACGTGGTGGGAACCAGGGCCACATGTAAAATTAGCAATTCATTTGTCTCCTGTGAATGTACAACATGTCCTGGTGCTGGTGGGCACAGGAGCTGAGTGTTCTCTGATTCATGGCAGCCCTGATCATTTTCCTGGGACCCCTGCTGTGATAGATGGCTTTGGGGGTAAGGCAATTAGAGTGAAGAAAGCCAAAATCCCATTGGGGATAGGGCGTTTACCCCCAAAGCAGTATACCATGTACATTTCTCCCATCCCTGAATATATTTTGGGAGTGGATATTCTGCAGGGCCTGAGGGTTCCAGACCACTGCAGGTGAGTTCAGACTGAGGGTACGTGTGGTAAAGGCAGTTCTAAGGGGACATGCTAAGCACCCACCTGTAGCTCTGCCTGGACCTCGGCGGGTGACAAATACTAAACAGTATAAATTGCCTGGGAGGCACAAGGAAATTGGAAAAACTCTACAGGAGTTGGAGAAGGTGGGCATTGTAAAGCCCACTCATAGTCCTTTTAATTCTCCAGTGTGGCCAGTGAAAAAGCCAGACAGCTCCTGGCATATGACCATGGACTACAGGGAATTGAGTAAAGTCACACTCCCTTTGCATGCTGCTGTCCCCTCTATAGCAGACATTCTGGACACCCTCAGCCATGAGCTGGGAACGTATCATTATGTAGTAGACCTTGCTAATGCTTTCTTCTCTATTGACATAACACAGGAAAGTCAGGAACAGTTTGCCTTCACATGGGAAGTCCAGCAATGGACATTCACTGTCCTTCCACAGGGATATCTCTACAGTCCCACCATCTGTCATGGACTTGTAGCCCAGGACTTGGCCACATGGAAGAAACCACAAATGGTGTGGTTGTATCACTACCTTGATGATATTATGCTCACATCCAATTCTCTTTCAGATTTAGAAGGAGCAGTTCCTAGACTGTTGCCACATCTACAGGAAAAAGGATGGGCTGTGAATAACACTAAGGTTCACAGACCTGGTTTGTCTGTAAAATTCTTGAGGGTTGTCTGGTCAGGTAAAACTAAAGTTATTCCTGAAGCAGTCATAGACAAGGTCCAGGTTTTCCCCAACCCTACCACTGTGGCAGTCTTATAAGAGTTTTTGGGTCTTTTGGGCTACTGGAGAGTGTTTATCCCACACTTGGCACAAATTCTGAAGGCCTTATACTGGTTGGTATGAAAGGGCATCAGGTGGGACTGGGATGAGACATGTGCAGCTGCTTTTACTGCTGCCAAGTGGGCAGACAAGGCTGTGCAGGCCTTGAATGTAATGAACTCATCAAGGCCCTGTGAGCTAGATGTTCATGTAACCAAAGATGGTTATGGATGGGGTCTTTGGCAGGAGCTTGAATGGCCACACCAACCTATTGGATTCTGGTCACAACTATGAAAAGGAGCAGAGGTCCGGTACTCCTTGATAGAGAAGTAACTGGCTGCTGTGTACCACGCCTTGCTGGCTATGGAGCCCATCACCAAAATAGCTCCAACCAAGGTAATAACTACCTATCCAATTGCAGGGTGAGTGTGAGACTGGAACCAAAGGCCATGGAGTGGTGTAGCACAGATGCCTACACTGGCCAAATGGGGCACATATTACAGCAGCGCAACACCCTCTCTACTATCCCCTTAAGTGGAGAACCCCAATGCTTATTGGGGCTAGTGACCTATACCAGTGGAAAACAGGAAGAACTTGCTTTTGAGCCATTGGTAGTCGAGAGTCCTTATCCGGAGGGAAAAACCCCTATACCTGAAGATGCTCAGTATACAGATGGCTCCAGTCGTGGGCAGCACCTGAAGTGGAGGGCTTGGGCTTTCCATCCTAAGACTGAGACAATATGGATTGAGGATGGAGAGGGAAAGAGCAGCCAATGGGCAGAGTTGCGAGCAGTATGACTTGTCATCACCCAGGAGCCCTCTCCCATAGTTGTCTGCACTGACAGCTGGGCTGTCTATTGGGGCTTGACCCTGTGGCTACCAACATTGTACCATGTCAACTGGATGGTTGGTCACTGGCCCCTTTGGGGGCAAGAGTTATGGCAAGACCTATGGGCCTCTGGTCAGACTAAGACTGTTACTGTATATCATGTGACTGGCCATTTGCCTTTGGCATCCCCAGGGAATGATGAAGCAGACACATTGGCCCAAGTGCGCTGGCTAGAAGGAAAGCCTGCCTCTGATGTGGCCCAATGGCTATACCAGCGTTTGTTGCACACGGGGCAAAAGACAATGTGGGCTGTAGCCCATCGGTGGGGCTCCATTGACCTTTGAAGAAGTCAGCAGAGCCTGGAAGGAGTGCCTGTGTGCTCTAAGAGGGACTTACACTGAGTTCTGCAGCACCATGGGACAATAGTAAGGGGGCCAATACCCCTTGTCAGGTGGCAGATAGACTATATTGGGCCTCTGCCCATATCAGAAGAATATCGGTATGTCATGACTTCTGTGGGCATGGCTACTGGACTATTGGTTGCTTTCCTGGCACATTGTGCAGATCTGCAAACCACCAAGAGGGGCCTGGAGTGTCTCTTTGCAGCCTATGGCTGCCCGCAGGTGATTGAGAGCAATCACAGCACCTACTTTACTGGACATGTGTTAGAAGGATGGGTGTATCAATTAGGAATAAAGTGGAAATTTCATGTACCATATAACCCTACCAGGGCAGGCATGATAGAGAGGTACAACAGTTTGTTGAAATCTGGCCTGAAGTCGGACACCAATAGTCTACAGGGCTGGTCTGTTCGCCTATGGACAGGGCTATGGTTTTTGAATGAGAAACCATGTAAAGGAGCTTTGAGCCCTGTGGATATGCTAACACACCTTGCTGCCTTTCCTATACAAGTGTATGTGAAAACCATAGAAGAGTTATTGAAGCCAGGATATGGCCAGCAGAGCAACATCCTGCTGCCAGCCCTTACTGCATTAAACCCTGGAGACACTGTTGAATGGACGAAGCCCTGGACATTTTGGCACATGGGCCAGCGATGGCTGGCCTTCTGGCACCTTGGAGGAAAGGCCTGGAAGCTGGCCTCTTGTGCATTCCTGGCATAACAGCAGAGTGGCCCCCAAAGATCACGTTAGGATACCCAAAATGTCCAGGAGGTAAGAGCATCTTACAGGGAAGTTTTGTTTTATCTTTATAGCCAGTGCATGTACCTCCTGTAGCCCTATATAGTGACCCATCTGTAACTCCCACAGGGAGGGGGGTGAAAGTCTGGTATACTAGACCAGGACGAGATCCTATTCCTGTCACTGTTTTATCACAGGACCACTCTGTTGCATGCATCCTACCTGATGGACAAGATTTGCCTATGCTGGTGTCATTAAAACATGTATCTTATCTCCCTTAAGGTTATTTTCTCCTACAGTCCTTTTGGCCTGAATGTGCCCCCTGGCTGCAGCTGCCATGTGCTCTGAACCCTCTACCTCTTCAGCTACTGCCTGCCTATAAAATGGGCGAGCTACAGACTTAATCTGCATAAGACTTTGAACCTAGCTGAATCCTCCGGCTTGAGGATTATCAGGATTTTATTACTGTTGCTATTGTATGGCATTAGTCTAGTCACAATGCTCATTTTATGTCCCAGGGACCATTGTGGAAGAGGGGGAACAGGTAGATTGTAAGGTGAGATTTCTGGAGGGGTGGCCTGTATGTGTAATTGTAATATTCTCAGAATATGTCTCTAGAATTTAGTGCATCTGCATATCAACAGGCATTCCTCAGGGGTGGAGAAGGTTCATGTTCATATCAACGGGTAATTACCTGGGCAACTGAGCAACTGAGGGCTTATCTGAACCTGAGAGGTTAGGGGGAGGTCTTGCTTGCTTCTGCCCAAACAGGAAAGAGATGGCCCTGGACTGCAGTTTGTAAGCAATAAACAGGTTTTAAACATTATTTCTCCCTTTGACTGATTTTGGTTTTAAAGGTATTTTGCCCTGGGATTTCCTCTCTCAGGAGTTGCACATATTATGATTATAATTTACTGAGCATTTAATATGAGTTAGGCATTTAGTCCTAACTAAATCACTAAAGTCACTGTTTCTTAACCACTCTGGCCTAAAAATGACACAAAGCAATTCCTCTCAAATTCAGCTTGTGAGGTGGCCCTGTCTAGATGTGCGATGGGGCTGGGAAATGCAGTCCCTGGCTGAATAGCCATTATCCAAAAGCAATCCTGCAATATGGAAATGGAGCAGGAATCTTTGGACATAATTTAGACAGCTTTGCCACAGATAGCTTTACAGACTTGTGGGTAAAATTGCAGTATTTCCAGAATCTCTTACCAGGCCTTAGTGCATCTCCATATCAACAGGTGTTTCCAAAGGGGGGAGAGAGGTATCCATCTCCCTATCAATAGGTAATTATAAGGGCTAGTGAGGGCATATCTGGACCAGAGAGGTTGGGTGGGGCCTCTTCTTTTGCAGCTGGGTCACAAGAGACATGGGCAGCAGAAGTGGATGACTGCTTGTAAGAAATAAATGGATTTCTCCTACTTTATTTCTCCCTTTGACTGATTTTGGTTTCAAAGGTATTTTGCCCCAGGATTACAAGACTGATATAAACTTAAGTTCTTTATACAGGCTGACAAATATCCTACCAGCCATTTAATCAAGCAGTTATTGCAGGCTGTTATCTGGTAGGCACTATGTGCAAGAGAAAGGAAATTTATCAGTCTGGAATGATAACTACCCTTAAAAGCCTTACAGTATTTGAATTGATTATTCAGCTGTTTTCCAGTTCCTCAGGCTTGGCACCACGGAAACCTAAACATAGGGATGGTTGATTAACTTACTCCTTTTTTCATTTAGATGTTTGTAGTTTATCCACACAGACTCAAATAATTCTATCATTCTGACTAAAATTGGTCCACCCATTTTGTTAAACCACCAGTAAACTCTTTGGTTATTCAGAAAATATAGTCAAACATTTTGTCTATAGCTGAAACAATAGTCTTGGGTCTTCTAGTCACTACAGACTAGCCCCCTCAGTATCCCCAGGCCATTCATTTAATCCCAAGAAATAGCAATTAAGGAGCCTAATTTTATTATCTCATGAAAAGAAAAGAATTCCAATTAGTTACATGTAATTTTACCCCAAGGTTCCAGCCTCTTAATTTCTACTGACTTAGGCTTTTTCTTTTTTCCTTCCATATGCCCTTTAAGGGCACCTTTGTTATTTTGTTCTTTGAGATTGAGTTTTGTTAAAAAGGACAGTGACTCACAGCTCAGGTTTGTTTTTTATAAAAGTCAAAAGCTACCTGGCAGAATAATTAGCAAGGGGACTGTGAGAAAGGCTGGAATCCACAGATATAGACAAACATCTGCATTCCTGACATGCCAATCTCATGTTTTACTGGGGGAAAAAAGTTGCACTTCTCATGATATGAATATGTGAAATTTGTCTTTGTCTTTCAGATCAAGAAAAGTTGTAATGGGGTTTAAAACAAATAAAGCAGCAGCTACTGCCCCACCTTCCATGAAGACATGGGGAATGTTATAGAAAGCACTGGGCTAATTGAAGTCCAGTTATTTTAAAATCTGAAAATTAGACTACCAGATTTTCAACTTCCTCCTCTACCCAGCCAAGAGCTGCTCACAAGAAGCAAGACCAGCCCCTTTAAATTGCACTTCCTTTTCCTGGTCTTTCCTTAAGAGATACTAATCAGCAGTGAAAGGGTTGTAGATTTATGACAGAAGGAAGAGGAGGTTGGAGCCAACTATAAGCCCTAGATTATGGGGAGATTTCCATTGCTACTGTCATACAATGCTAATCAGATGGAATTAAAATAAAACAACTTTCATACACTGTTGGTAGGAATGCAAATTAGTGCTGCCACTAGAGAAAGCAATACGGAGGTTTCTCAAAAAACTAAAAATAGAAATATCATAGACCCAAGAATTCCACTTCTGGGAATCTGCTCAAACAAAAAGTCACTAATTCAAAAAGATATGTGCATTCCTATGTTTATCACAGCATTACGTACAATAGCCAAGATATGGTAGCAACCTAAGTGTCCATCAATAGATGAATGGATAAAGAAGATGTGGCCCATATACACAATAGAATATTATTCAGCCATGAAAAAGAATGAAAGCTTGTCATTGGTAACAAGGATAGACATAGAGAGTATTATGCGAAATGAAAAAAGTCACACAGAGAAAGACAAATACCATGTGATTTCATTTATATGTGGAATCTAAAAGCCAAAACAAACAAATAAAACAGAAACAGACCCATAAACACAGAGAACAGACTGATGGTTGCCATAGGGGAAGAGGGAGGGGATGAGTGAAATAGGTGAAGGGGATGAGAAGTACAAACTTTCAGTCATAAAATAAATTAATCACAGAGATGAAAAGACAGCATAAGGAATATAGTCAATAACATTGTATTATCTTTGTATGTTGACAGAAGGTAACTATACTTATTGTGGTGAGCATTTAGTAATATATATAATTGCTGAATCACTGTTATATACCTGAAACCAATACAATGTTGTGTATCAACTATATTTCAATTAAGAATGTAAAATAAATAAAACATCTTACAGAATTTACTGGATAAGTCTGCTGACTGGCCACACTTCCTTTAATAAAGCTTCTTCACCATTTCAAAAGAAGTGAAAAAGGGTCTTAAGATACTATGGAAGGGAAGAAGGGCTTCACACTAGACCAACCACGAGTCTTGTGCTTAAACAGAACAGGTAGCCATTTGTGGAGTGTTCTTTCAGTGTTCTAGGAAGGTTCCTTTGCCCAATAGCAATTCTTCCCTATTTCTGTGCTTAAAATCCTCTTTAAAAAGCTAAAGATCTTCCTTTCACAAAAAGAAACAAAATGAAAATATTAACCCCATGAGAGTGCCTGGAATGCTGATGTCTACCCGATCTTTGGAGGATGAGATTAAGAAAAAAAGATGGCCTAGAAACTCTTCATATTTCGCCTTCAAGCTCATAAATTTCTTGAGGAGGGAACAGTAAAAAGATTTAGGTAGTAAGAAAGGCAACTTAGACAAAAAACAGCAAGGGTACTTGGTACAGGGCTGCCAGAGCCAAACCCCAATGTTTTGAAGTTTCATGGCGATGTAGCTAAGAGTGGATTCATTTTTATTTTTCCTGCTTGGGGTTCAGTGGATATTTTCACTTGTGTCTGTGCTTAATTCTGGTAAATTCTTAGCCATTAGAACTATGCCTCTCCATTATTTCTATTTTCCCTCCCTGGAACTCCTGTTAGGTAAATGTTGTCACATTCTATCCTTTATATCTCTTTCATATTTTCTCTCTCTTTAGCTTTCTGTCCTGCAAACCGGGTGATTTCCACATTGAGAGATCTCACTGAATGAAAACGCTCATTCAATTCAGTAATTCTCCCTTCAGTGATGTCTAGTCAATTGCTGTCTATATCCACTAATCTTTTGTATTCAATACTGTTTTTATAAATTAACTTTATTGAGCTGTAATATATACGCAATAAAGTGCACCCATTTAAATGTGTGATTTGATATAAATGTATATACTCATGTAGCAATCATTACAGTTTAAGATATAGGAAATTTCAATTACTTCATAATATTCCCTCATACTCCTTTGCAGCCCATCTCCCTCAAGTCTAAATTAATTGCTAATGTTACTTATATGTCATAGACTAGTTTTGACCAATCTAAAATGTGACAAATATGGAACCATACAGTATGCATTCTTTTGTGACTGATTTCTTTTGTTCAACATTTTGAGATTCACCCATGTTGTTGACAGTATGAGAAGTTTATTCCTTTTTATTGCCAAGTAGTATTTCATTTATGGATATGACACAGTTTATCTATTCACTAGTTTATGGACATTTAGATTATTATCAACTTTTAGCTATTATAAATAAAAGTCTTATAAACATTTGTATGCAAGTTCTTTGTGGATATATGTTTTCAATTCTATTGGGCAAATACCTCTAAGTGGAATTGTTGAGTCATAACTAGGTATATGTTTAACTTCATAAGAAACTGTCAAAAAATTTTGCAAAGTGGCTGTACCATTTTAATACCTACCAGTAGTGTATGAGAATTCTACTTGCTCTACAGTATCACCTACTCTTGTTATTATCAGTCATCTTTAATTCTATCCATTCTGTGAAATAGTATCTTATTTTGATTTTAGTTTGCATTTCCCAACTATTTTAGATGCCTTTTCATGTACTTACAGGCCAACTAGCTATTCATATATTCTTTAAAGAGGTGTCTGTTGAAGTAATTTGTCCATTTTTTAAAATTGAGTTGCTTGGCTTCTTAGTGTTAAATTTTAAGAGCTTTGTATAATGCCAAATAAAGATCTTTCAGAATATTTTCTCCCCGATTGTGTTATGTCCTTCCAATGTCTTAATTGTGTCACCTGAAAACCATATATTTTAAAGATTTTTATTAATAGTGATGTGATGTTTAATTTTATGTGTCAACTTAACTGGGCCATAGGATACCCAGATATTAGTCAAACATCATTCTGGGAGTGTCAGTAAGGTATTTCTGAATGAGGCTAATATTTGAATCAGTATATTGAATAGAGCAGATTGCTCTCCCTACTATGAGTAAGTCTCATCTAATCAGTCAAAGACCTGAATAGAACAAAAATTTTGAGCCTCCTTCAAATAAGAAGGAACTCCTTCTACCTGACTACCTTGAACCAGGTCATCAGTCTTTTCCTTCATTTAGACTCAGACTAAAACACTGGCTCTTCCTGATCTCAGACTGCTGATCTTTGGACTGGAACTTCACCATCCTGGATTTCAGACACTCAGACTCAGACTGGAACTACATCATTGGTTTTCCAAGGTCTCCAGCTTGCTGACTACAGATATTGGGACTTGTCAGACTCCATAATCGTATGCACCAAATCCTTAAAATAAATAAATACACACACACAGACACACACACACACACACACACATTTCCTATTGGTTCTGTTTCTCTGGAGAACCCTGAATAATACAGATTTTGATGCCAAATGTGGTTCTACGAGAACAGAATTGTAAGAATAAGTTTTATGAATTGCTTCTCGGGTTTCCAGAATTGGCTTTCAAATCTGATTAAATTTAAAGACACTAATGACTCTTTGCAGTAATAAAGAGAGCACTGATAGTCTGTGGTGTGATCTGGCAATAAAGATAGGCAAAATATAACCATTGGATATTGCTCATCACCTACTTATAAGAAGCAAGGATGTAGGTGATTGTGTTTATGATACTTAAAAACATTTGGTCAAATTAATGAAAATAATAATATTAGATGTTTGCACTTAATGTCATTAGACAAAATAGGGAAAGAAACGATGAGCTCAGGGACTCACATTCCCAGATCCAGCACTACACAAATGAGCTGAAAGCTTCTATGTGTGCCCTAAGGAAACCCTTATCTCCTATAGCTGCAGGGCTGAGATTGCTGAAAATCAAACCCAGAATCTCATTCTGTGACAGGCTAATTACAATGCAAGTTGAACTCCCAGCTTCATGATATATCTACTCTTAAAATGCAAGCACTGATTGAGAATGAATGAGATCCTGAAAGTTGGAATGGGAATGTGTGGAAAGACACTAATGAAGCTAGGAACAAAAGCCCATAACTACTGATGACTCTTCTTTGTCAGTGGAAAAGGCACAATTGGTGGAATGAGCCTCTTCACTCCCAGTAGAAGCAGCCTCTCCATACTTGTCTGGGGGATTAACCCCCCATTGCCAAAGGAAAATATAATAATATATCTTGAGGCAGTTGCTATGCAAGGTAATGCTGAACCTCCTCACAAGCATTCCCACCACCAATGCTAAATTTCCTCACATGTATTCCCACCAACCGTCTTTACCTTTAGACACATAACTAGATTCAAACACCAACAAAAGCCTATAGGTGAGGGGCAAAGAGTGGCATATGAAAAGGTATACTACATTCCAAAAGAACTATGTGAGTTTTCCAGTTTATAACAGACAGAAATCCAGGGAACATGCATAGGAATGCATATGAAGAGTGTGGGATAGAGGATTAAACATGGTGGCATAAGAGGTGAGATGAAAATCTCTTCCCAAAACCACATATAATGTGAAAATATAGCAAATACATCAAATCCTGAAAGAGCAACAGGAAAGAAGGCTGCAGCAGACTGTCTACATCTGGGGAAACCAGCAAACCTCAAGGAAAAGGGTAAAGTACCAATGCCATGATCCGGAGGGACTCAAGCCCTTCCCCCCCACCCACAGCTCACCAGAGAGAGGAAGAGAAATGGAGCAGTGATGGGGTGGAGGCCTAGGACTGCCGAACACCCAGCCCTGGAGATCTGCAATGGGAGCATGAATCTACATTACATGGTGCTCTGGAGATTAGTGGGGTTGGAAAGCTAAGACAGGCAGAATACTAGAAGAGACTGATATTCCAGCCACTTGTGGAAAACAGGGATCCACATCTGGCCACTCTGGGACAAAAGAAAGGCAGGCAGTCTGAGAGGCTTCCTAACAGTGCAGTCTGAGAGACTTCCTCACAGTGAGAGGGCTGCTAAGAGGGCAAGGATTGCACAGAGCTTGCTGCTCAGGAGAAAGGACAGATGGACAAAATTGTCCAGGAACACTGTGCCCAGCAGGTGGGAACTTTCAGGAGCTTCAGATGCTCCATCCCATTGGCTGGCTATGCAGGTTCAAGGCTCCCCACCAAGATACACAGCCTGCTGTGTCTTCCACTTCCCGACCCTGGTTCACAAACTGGCTGCTCCCACCATTGCCCCAGGCCAGCTAGATGGTGGCCCCACCTATTGCAGCTACAAGTGCAAAGCATAGGGGCTTCTCCCTGCATGCTCAGCCCACTGGCCCTGGCAGTGGAGAAAGGCACTTTAGCTGGGAAGCAGGAAAGACCTCCTTCCTCTCAAAAGGCGCCAGCACCACTCCCCTGCCATCACTCCAGGGTCTGAGCAGCTCCAGAGAGTAGAGCTACTGGGCACTAGAGGGCTACACCTACAAATATGAAACGTTAAAGGAACATGGTTCAAACCAAAATCCCACAAACACCAGAAATAGGGCCAAGTGAAACTGAACTCATCAATCTTCCAGAAAGAGGTTTCAAAATAAAAATCATAAATATGTTCATGGAGCTACATAAAAATATTCAAGAAGTCAGGGAGGAATTAAGGATAAGATACAAACATTCAAGATTACAGTATCTGAAATGAAACACACAGTGGAGGGATTTCAAAGCAGATTAGATGAAGTAGAGGAGACAGTAAATTAAATAGAAATTAGAGAACAAGACTACAAAGAAGCTGAGGCACAGAGAGAAAAAAGGATCTCTAGGAATGAAAGAATATTGAGAGATCTGTGTGACCAATCCAAACAGAACAATATTTGCATAATAGGGGTACCAGAAGAAGAAGAGAGAGAGAAAGGGAAAGAAAGTGTCTTTGAGGAGGTAATTGCTGAAAACTTCCCCAATCTGGGGAAGGAGATAGTCTCTCAGACCATGGAGGTCTACAGATCTCCCAACACAAGGAACCCAAGAAAGATAACACCAAGACATATAATAATTAAAATGGCAAAGATCACAGATAGGGACAGACTATTAAAAGCATCCAGGGAGAAAAAAAAGATCACATACAAGGGAGAACTCTTCAAGCTATCAGTCTTCTCAACAGAAACCTTTCAGGCCAGAAAGGAGTGGCATGATGTATGTAATGCAAAGAAGCAGAAGGACCTCAAACCAAGAATACTCTATCTGGCAAGATTATCATTTAAATTTGAAGGAGGGATTAAACAATTTCCAGATAAGCAAAAGCTGAGAGAATTTACCTCCCACAAACCATATCTACAGTATATTTTAGAGGGACTGCTATAGATGGAACTTTTCCTAAGGCTAAATAGCTATCACCAGAGCAAATAAAACCACAGTAAAGAAAGTAAAACAATTAATTACTAAGCAAATGCAAAATCAAATCAACAACCCCCAAAGTCAACCAAGGGATAGACAAAGAGTACAGAATATGATACCTAATATATAGAGAATGGAGGAGGAAGAAAAAGGAGAAAAAAAAGAACCTTTAGATTGTGTTTGTAATAGCATACTAAGTGAGTTAAATTAGACTATTAGATAGTAAGGAAGTTAGTCTTGAACCTTTGGTAACCACAAATCTACAGCCTG
Organism: Manis pentadactyla; assembly: GCF_030020395.1. Lineage (NCBI taxonomy): Eukaryota > Metazoa > Chordata > Mammalia > Pholidota > Manidae > Manis > Manis pentadactyla. The sequence goes on along the minus strand of NC_080038.1, from coordinate 105,851,168 downwards.
CAATGGCAATAAGTACATACCTTTCAATAATCACCCTAAATGTGAATGGTCTGAATGCACCAATCAAAAGAAACAAAGTTACTGAATGGATAAAAAAACAAGACCCATCCATATGCTCTCTACAAGAGAATCACTTCAAAACCAAAGACATACACAGACTAAAAGTGAAGGGATGGAAAAAGATATTTCATGCAAATAATAGGGAGAAAAAAAGCAGGAGTTACAGACTTCTTTCAGGCAAAATAGACTTCAAAAAATATAAAGTAACAAGAGACAAAGAAGGACCTTACATAATGATAAAGGGGTCAGTCCAACAAGAGGATATAACCATTATAAATATCTATGCACCCAACACAGGAGCATCTACATATGTGAAACAAATACTAGCAATATTAAAAGGGGAAATAGAATGCAATGCATTCATTTTAGGAGACTTCAACACACCACTCACTCCAAAGGACAGATAAACCAGACAGAAAATAAGGACACAGAGGCACTGAACAACACCTTAGAACAGATGGACCTAACAGACATCTAGAGAACACTCCCTCCAAAAGCAGCAGGATACACATTCTTCTCAAGTGTACATGGAATATTTTTAAGAATAGATCATATACTAGGCCACAAAATGAGCCTCAGTAAATTCAAAAAGATTGAAATTGTACCAACCAGCTTCTCAGACCACAAAGGTATGAAACTAGAAATAAATTACACAAAGAAAACAAAAAATCCCATAAACACATGGAGGCTTAACAGCATGCTCCTATATAATCAATGGATCAATGACCAAATATAAACATAGATCAAGCAATATATGGAGACAAATGACAACAATAACTCAACACCACAAAATCTGTGGGATGCAGTGAAGGCTGTGCTAAGAGGGAAGTATACTGCAATACAGGCCTACCTCAAGAAAGAAGAACAATCCCATATGAACAGCCTAAACTCACAATTAATGAAACTAGAAAAAGAAGAGCAAATGAGGCCCAAAGTCAGGAGAAAGAGAGACATAATAAAGATCAGAGCAGAAATAAATAAAATCGAGAAAAATAAAACAATAGAAAGAATCAATGAAAGCAGAAGCTGGTTCTTTGAGAAAATAAACAAAACAGATAAACCCCTAGCCAGCCTTATCAAGAAAAAAAAGAGAGTTTGCACACATAAACAGAATCAGAAATGAGAAAGGAAAAATCACTACAGACACCACAGAAATACAAAGAATTATTAGAGAATACTATGAAAACTTATATGCTAACAAGATGGGTAACCTAGAAGAAATGGACAGCTTTCTAGAAAAATACAACCTTCCAAGGCTGACCCAGAAAGAAACAGAAAATCTGAACAGACCAGTTACCAGCAACAAAATTGAATTGGTAATCAAAAAACTACCTGAGAACAAAACTCCTGTACCGGATGGCTTCACTGCTAAATTTTACCAAACACTTACTGAAGACCTAATACCCATCCTCCTTTAAGTTTTCCAAAAAGTAGAAGAGGGAGGAATACTTCCAAACTCATTCTATGAGGACACCATCACTCTAATAACAAAATGAGACAAAGATACTGCAAGAAAGAATTACAGACCAATACCCCTCATGAACATACATGCAAAAACACTCAACAAAATATTAGCAAGTCAAATTAAAAGATACATAAAAAGGCTTATCCATCATGATCAAGTGGGATTTATTTCAGGGATGCAAGGATGGTACAATATTCAAAAATCTATCAACAAAAAGAAGGGCCAAAACCACATGATCATCTTGATAGATGCTGAAAAAGCATTTGACAAAATTCAACATTAATTCATGATAAAAACTCTTGACAAAATGGGTATAGAGGGCAAGGACCTCAACATCATAAAGGCCATATATGACTAACCTATAGCCAACATCATACTTAACAGCGAAAAGCTGAAAGCTTTTCCTTTAAGATTGGGAAAAAGACAAGGATGCCCACTCTCCCTACTTTTATTCAACATAGTTCTGGAGGTCCTAGCCATGGCAATCAAACAAAACAAAGAAATGCAAGGCATCCAGATTGGTAAGGAAGAAGTTAAACTGTCATTGCTTGCAGATAACATGATATTGTGCATAGAAAACCTTAAAGAATCCACCCCAAAACTACCAGAACTAATAAATGAATTCAGCAAAGTTGCAGGATACAACATTAATACACAGAAATCTGTTGCATTCTTGTACACTAATGATGAACTACCAGAAAGAGAAATCAGGAAAACAATTCCATTGACAATTGCATCAAAAAGAATAAAATACCTGGGAATAAACCTAACCAAGGAAGTGAAAGACCTATACCCTGAAAACTACAAGACACTCTTGAGAAAAACTAAAGAGGACACTAATAAATGGAAGTTCTTCCCATGCTTTTAGCTAGGAAGAATTAATATTGTCAAAATGGCCATCCTGCCTAAAGCAATCTACAGATTCAATGCAATCCTTATCAAAATACCAACAGCATTCTTCAATGAACTGGAACAAATAGTTCTAAAATTTATATGGAACCACAAAAGACCCTGAATAGCCAAAGCAATCCTGAGAAAAAAAAGCAGGGGTGATTATGCTACCCAACTTTAAGCTCTACTACAAAGCCACAGTAATCAAGGCAATTTGGTACTGGTACAAGAATAGACCCATAGACCAATGGAACAGAATAGAAAGTCCAGATATTAACCCAAGCATATATGGTCAGTTAATATACAATAAAGGAGCCATGGATATACAGTGGGGAAATGACAGCCTCTTCAACATCTGGTGTTGGCCAAACTGCAGGGCTACATGCAAGAGAATGAAACTGCATTATTGTCTAACTCCACACACAAAAGTAAACTCAAAATGGATCAAAGACCTGAATGTTAGTCATGAAACCATAAAACTCTTAGAAGAAAACATGGGCAAAAATCTCTTGAATATAAACATGAGCAACTTTTTCCCAAACGCATTTCCTCACAAGGGAAACAAAAGCAAAATGAACAAATGGGACTATATCAAGCTAAAAAGTTTTTGTACAGCAAAGGACATCATCAGTAGGAAAAAAAGACATACTATAGTATGGGAGAATATATTTGTAATCAACATATCTGACAAGTGGTTAACATCCAAAATACATGAAGAACTCACATGCCTCAACACCCAAAAAGCAAATAACTGTATTAAAATATGGGTGCTGGATATGAACAGATAATTCTCCAAAGAAGAAATTCAGATGGCCAACAGGCATATGAAAAGATGCTCCACATGGCTAATTATCAAGGAAATGCAAATTAAAAACCACAATGAGATATCACCTCACACCAGTTAGGATGGCCAACACTGAAAATACTAGGAACAACAAATGCTGGCAAGGATGCAGAGAAAGGGGAACCCTCCTACACTGCTGGTGGGAATGTAAGCTAGTTCAACCATTATGGAAAGCAATATGGAGGTTCCTCAAAAAGCTAAAAATAGAAATACCATTTGACCCTGGAATTCAACTCCTAGGAATTTACCCAAAGAAAACAAATGCCCAGTTTGAAAAAGACAGATGAACCCCTATGTTTTTTGCAGCACTATTTACAATAGCCAAGAAATGGAAGCAACCTAACTGTCCATCAGTAAATGAATGGATAAAGAAGAGGTGGTACATATACACAATGGAATACTATTCAGCCATAAGAAGAAAAAAATCCTACCATTTGCAACAAAATGGATGGAGCTTGAGGGTATTATGCTCAGTGAAATAATCCCAGTGGAAAAAGACAAGTACCAAATGATTTCCCTCATTTGTGGAGTGTAACCACAAAGCAAAACTGAAGGAAAACAGCAGCATACTCACAGACTGTGAGAAGGGACTCACGGTTGCCAAAGGGGAGGCCTGGGGGAGGGTGGGTGGGGAGGGAGGGAGAAGGGGATTGAGGGGTATTATGACAGTACACATGGTGTGTAGGGGGTCATGGGGAAGGCAGTGTATTATAGAGAAGACAAGTAGGGACTCTGTGGCAGCTTACTACACTGATGGACAGTGACTTCATTGGGGTATGAATGGGACTCAATAATATGGGTGAATGTAGTAACCACAATGTTTTTCATATGAAACCTTCATGAGTGTATATCAATGATACCTTAATAAAAATAAATAAATATAAGAACATGGGATAGTGGTGGAGGGAACATGATGTTAGATCAGACTAAATTTATTGATATGGACCTGGCAGAGATTCTGCATTTAATGTTGCAGCCTGTGAAGTTAGAAAGAGTTCTAACAGCTTGGTTGGCTAGTTGGTTGAAACATGGACCAAAAGGTGATTCACAACAAGCAAGCTAGAGAGATTGCATATGTCATATAAGAATTGTTCAGTCACCCTTGGTAGGTCCAGAAGACATATCTTTTACCAATACTAGGACACAAATTTGTGAAGGGATCCCTGGCATTCCTGACAAGCTTTGTGATTGTTATTCTCTGTAGAGCAGACCTTACAGTGGACACTACAGGTAGTGACCTAGGAAACCTAAATGCAGTAGTTAGATCCCAAATGGCAGGAGCCAAGTGGCAGTACTCAAGCACCAAAGGCAAAGTGGACATGTTTACCATAATGGTAGCAGAATCAAAGCAGCAATCAGAAGAGTCATGCAGCCCTATGGCACTAACTGATGATGGTATTCCTAAAAGTGAAATAGATAGGAAGTCTACTAAATTCTTACTTGATCTGTAAGAATTTACCTAATTACTTGATCTATAAGCAGAAATGTAGGTCAAGTGAACAAAAATCTAACCTGAATCATAAAACAGAGAGCCAGAGTCCCTCAATCAATTCCCAGACTTGATTGAGTTTACAGACCCAGAACCCCTTGAATGAAAAGGAAGTTGGGTCCTCTTGAGAAAGGACCCTAGTACACTGCTGAGAATATATACTGTTGATCTTTCTCTCAGTTTTCCACAGAGGCACATCTGGCCTTTTACCAGGGTAACTTACATCAAGAGAAAAAAAATCAGACCTTTCAGGAACTACTAGATACTGACTCTGAACTGACACTAATTCCAGGAAACCCAGAACATCACTGTGGCCTACCAGTCGGAGAGTAGGGGCTTATGGAAATCAGGTGATAGATGGAGATTTATCTCTGGTCCATTTCACAGTGGGCACAGCAGGTTCCTGAACCCATCCTGTGGTTATTTCCCCAGTTCTGGAATGCATAATTAGAATAGACATACTAAGTAGCTGGCAGAACCTCCACACTGGTTCTCTGACTGGTGGAATGAAGGCTATTATGATGGGAAAGGTCAAATGGAAGCCACCAAAGCTGCCTATAAACAGTTTTAGAAAAACAGTAAATCAACACCAATACCACATTCCTGGAGAAATTGCAGAGGTTGTGCCACTAACAAGGATTTGAAAAATGCAGAGGTGGTGATTCCTACCACATCCCCATTCAACTCTCCTATTTGGTTTATGAAAAAAAGACAGATAGATCTTTGAGAATGACAGATTATTGTAAGCTTAACCAGGCAATGATTCCAATTACACATGCTCTACCAGATACGGTTTCTTTGCTTGAGTAAATCAACACATTCCTGGTGCCTGGTATGCAGTTATTGACTGGCAAATGCCTTTTTCTGCATCCCTATCAATAAGGCCAACCAGAGGCCATTCGCTTCCAGTTGGCAAGGCCAGTAATACACCTTCACTGTCCCACCTCAAGGGTATAGCAACTCTCCAGCCCCATGTCATAACTTAGTTCATAGGGACCTTACCAACTTTTATAAGATACCACACAGGTCCATTTCATTGATGATATGCTGATTGTGCCTAGTAACCAAGAGGTAGCGACTACGCTAGTCTTATTGGTAAGACATTTGCATATCAGTGGGTAGAAAATATTTCTGACAAAGAGTCAGGGGCCTTCTACTTCAGTAAAACTTCTAGGGAGCCACTGGTGTGGGGCATGTTAAAATATCCCTTCTAAAGTGAAGGACAAGTTGCATCTGGCCATTCTTACAACCAAGAAAGAGTCACAACACCCTGTGAGACTGGGTTTTAGAAGCAACATATTCCCCATTTGGATAAATTATATCAGCCCACTACTGAATGACCTAAAAAGCTGCTCATTTTGAATGGGGCCCAGAACAAAAGAAGGCTGTACAACAGTCCAGGATGCTGGGCACACTGCTCTGTCACTGGGTCTTATGATCCAGTAGATCTGATGGTACTTGAAGTGTCAATGACAGATAGAATGCTGTTTGGAGCCTTTGGCAGGCTCCTATGCGCTATACATTTGTCTGGACCCTACCTCTGCCCTCTACAACCGTAACATAACTCCTCCAGACAATTTCTAACATGTACTGGTCACTTACTATGTTCCTGGCATTGAAATTGATATAATATTTTTAGTTCATTTAATCATCACTGCCACCCTTTGAGGTGAGTTCTAATTCTGTATATATTTTCTACACACGAAGAATTTAAGCATTAGAGAGATTAACTGACCCTGAATCATACAAGCAATTAGTGGTAGAACCAGATTTTAACTCAGGGATGTATAATGCATAGTGTGGGCTCATAACTACTATGCTATATTGTCTCATTCAGTGAAGGCTCAAGATTACAGTGACCAGTTTCAGAGTACCCCAATTTTCCCAGGACTGTGCTAGTTTTAATACTTAAAGTCCCACATTCTAGGAAACCCCTCAGTCTTGAGCAAATGCAGATAATAGTCACTCTATTTCACCCGGAAATAATTTGCTAGTCACAAACAGTGTGGTTATTGCCTTCCAAGAAAAGACTAGTGACAATAAATTAGAATTCACTTGATCCATGACACCTGAGACCAATCCTGCTACCTTGCAGTAAAACCATCCACTGAGGTTTATCTAAAAGTTGGCATAATCATCAGATCCTGGTAGGACTCGTTATTGTAGTTCACCAATATCTTTGAGAAAAACTCTGCCACCATAAGAGAAGATACAGGACTAAGTTTCTCTATCACCCTGTTATTCTTGAAGATAATCTCAAAACAGGATGCTCCTAAATTCTCTTGACACCCTACTAATTGGAACCCAATAACTAGATTTGACTTTGTCGAATGACTTCAGAAATTGAGGGGTCATAAAAAAGGAATTGGAAGTCTCCTGGCCTATTTGATCAGTGTAGGCAATCAATCAGACTGGTGCATTCAAATGGGTTTTAAGAGGCCAAAGTCATTTTCTTTGCTTGTGTTCACATTAAACACAATCTCAGCAGGCTAATTGCAAATCTTCCCTTAGTTTTGATTAGGCCCAAGTCTACTGGCCTTTCTGATAACTCTTTCAGATCCTCAGCCCCAAAATCCCCAAGGAGAGTATTTGGGTTTGGGGAATAGGAGCAAAAGTACTACTTGAAAAGTTCAAAAAATACTCAACCAAATTGTCATAAGCCATGTTAAGAGGGTATTTTGTGTGAATTAGATAAGCCATGTTTTTCTCCAGATACACAATAAATTGTTCCCAGTAGTCTGACTGCACGTCTTTGCTTTCCAGCATATATAACTTACTACTAAAAAACTACTAGGGAAAATTAAACCCCAGCATTTTTTAAGCCCTCTCAAGATGAAAAGTCTTACATAACGATGCTATAGAACTATGATCTTAAAACAAACACTAGCTATTTCTTAAAAATCTCAAAGCCACTTGTAATTTTGCCTGTAGTTCCTCCTGACTAAAAGCTTGAATTCCAAGCATAATCATAAAGCTTTCCTTGACACCCAACTATTAAGGATTTTATCTGATTCTCTTGGTTTCTGTTAATTCACTTTGGTTGCTCCAAGTTTCAGTGGCCTCAACAACACAGCATAATTCAACTTGCTCAGGTCTCTGTCTTTGGTTGCATTTGGCTGTCTAGAAAATTAGTTCTTTTCCAAAACTAAGGTCTAAAGGTGTTTTTCTTTTCAACTATCATAAAACCAGAATGTGGTGGGTTTTTTAAAAAAGCTATATAAATAATTGAACTTATTTCAAACGGACAGAGTTTACAAAGAAGCAAAGATGGGCTTCTATTTTTATTTTCTTATAAAAATTGATCCTACCTATTAGACAGAATTTTTACTAAATCAGTATTTAATATGAAATTATAAGCTGTTGCCCAAGTTATCATATGGGGAAAATCTTGCCCATTTCCTCCCACAGCACAGACCCTTCAAACCTGTTCCTGCCCGCTCCCCAACTTGATCCACAGAGACACCACAACTATTTTTCTTTCTTCGGCAGTCCTTTCTCAGTTTCTCTGCTGGGTCCTAAACAAAGATTTTTGTTATCTAGACTATATAACAAATTATTTGAAAGAGAAGAGGGGAGAAAAACTGAGCCTAAGATGCTATCATTGTTACAGTTATAAGTACTGGTGGGTCATGGGTATGAATGGAGGAACAGGAATTGGGAGTACCAAGGTAGGAGGCAGGGCTGGGAGCTAATGTGAATAATGAATGGGTGTCATGGGTCATGTGTGCAAACACATACCACAGGTCAGTGTATCAAAGCTGTCTCAGTTCATTTGAGCCACTGTAACAAAATATTAGAGATTGAGTAGCTTATAAACAATAGAAATTTCTTACAGTTCTGGAGGCTGGAAATCCAAGACCATTCTGCTGGAATGTCTGTTCAGGTGACATAGTGACACTTCATCTTAAACCTTATCACCAAATACTGAAGAACTGCAAGCAAATGCCACATCCACCATGTTATTTACATACATTAATTCATAAAAGACTATTAATGCATAAGAGAAAGATGCATATGATTTAACAATGATAAAACATAAAACAGTTAAGAGACTTTGTAACCATAATGAAATAAACCAAAGAGTACCAGAACAAAGGACAAAGGGAAACAAAAAATAAGAAGTGTATTCAGTTATATAACTAAACTTGGAACATTGATTCATGGGTTATTTGAAGCTATTTTTTAAACACAGCTAAACTTTACCTATAACTCTTGATTGATTTTGACTTTTTCTTCTGTTCTTATTTTTCTGTGAGCTGTAGGTCTGAATTTCAGAACAACAATCACCACTTAATGGAATAAGTCAAAAATAGGCTCAATCCAAACACTTGCTTTTGTGTCTCTTCCAGCTAAAACAGGTCTTCCTTTGAATTATGCTCTAGAGCAGGTCTGTGCAGTGAGTCTTAGGCTGGAACACGAAAGCCCTCTTACTTTCGATCAGAAGTAAATCTCTCTGAACTGTCTCTTTCTCTCTGCATTTATAAACAAGATGTGCAGGGAGGGACGGAGTGGGCCTACGAGCCCCTGCTTCAACAGTTTAGTTGCCCTAAACTCCTCAAAGTGAAACTAAAGAATAGTTTTACATTAAATTGGATTTCTAAAAGGCCAAACCAGAACTGCATTATCCAATAAGTAGCCAGAACAGATGCACCAACACAGGTGCCCCCCCAAAATTAGAATAAAAAAGCTTTTGGAAAAATATTGATACAGAATTTTTTTTAAGAAAAACCAACCAAATGGAGGAAAAAATACAACTTGTTGAACTTTGTTATCTTATAGTTTAGTGATACTTTTTTAGTTTGAATTATGTTTGGGGATGAGTACTATAATATTTCTGGCATTCCACTTAAAACCTATAAAGGTCTTTATCTGACCTCTGCATAGATTTATTTTTTTAATTGAGGGATCATTATACAATATAAGATATACAATCTTATATTGGTTTCAAATGTATAGCACAGTGGTTCAATAGTTACCCATGCTATTAAATCCTCATCCCCTCTAGTACAGTTACTATCTGTCAGCATAGGAAGATGTTACAGAATCACTGGCTATATTTTCCATGCTATACTGTTGTCCCTAGAACCAACTTGTGATTGAGAATTATTGTGCCCTTTTATCCCCTTCACCTTCCCCACCACCCACCTCAACTCCTCCCCCTTGGTAACTACAAGCAGATTTATTTTTTAATATAAAGCTAATTTGTGTTATATGAATATTAAATCAATGCATTCTTAAAAAGAAATCACTTCATATGATTAAATATTGTAACAAGCTCATATACTTTTCAAAACCGGATTTCCCAGCCTCTCTTGTCTCTAAGTGTGGTCAAATGATGGAGTTCCGGCCAATGAAATGTGAACAGAAATAATGTGTCTGACTTCTTGGCCTAACCCATAAAAACCTCCTATACACAATCTTCCATTCTTTCCCCATCCTTTAGCTGAAAGGAAAAAAATGCCAAGAACCCAAGAAGAAAGAGTCATGAAATGGAAGGATCCTTTGTCCTTGTATGATGGCATAAGTTGACAGCTGCCCAACCAGGAACACCTCCAGCAGACTATAAGGTGAATGAGAACCATTTAATATGTTATATGCCTCTGAGAATTGAGGATTCATCTGGTAAAGCAGCAGTACGTTAAATAATACTAAGGCCCCTGGCAATCTATCCCTGATCTGCTCCTAACCTTACTACAGCATATCAATATGAAAAATATCTTTATTATTCTCTGACATATTGCACTTATTCCCACTTCCTCAACTTTACACAAATTCCTTCTTTGAATTTGCTCTCATTCTTCTCCAACTCCACAAATTATACTCATCTTTAATGACCAAACTTAAATCATAATTTTTTCATGGAGTCACCTGAACCATTCCACACCACTGTGATTTCCTTTTGCTAATCTCTTTAAGCACTTAACCATTCATTTGAGCACTTACTGCCAACATTATTCCAAGTATTTCATATGTATAATCTCTTTTAATTCTAACATTCCTATGAGGTAGGTACTGTAATTAGCCACATTTTAAGACTGAATCTTGAAGAGGTTAACCTGCCCAAAGTCACAGAGTTAGTAAGTGAAAAATGGTATTCCTGTCAAGTAATAAAAAAAATAATAGCAACAACTAACCTTAAGTATGCTTGGATTATGCATCAAGGACATTATTACATGAAATGGAAGTGACATTGCTATTATTCCACACTCATCTTACAGATGAGAAAACTGAGGCTCAATGATATTGTGACATCTTGAGTAAGTGACACACCTTGGTTCAAGGCAATGTCTGACTCTGGACCCCATATTATTCACCATTATATTAAACTAATAGATGGAGGAAGTAAAAGCAAGGATGCTAGAGGTGGAAGTGATGGCCAATAAGGAAGGACAAAAGTGAACACAAGAAGTCATTTCTAAGAGAGACATCAATAAGAAAGCAGACTAGGAAACTATGGGTCCACATTCCCCCACAGAAATGTTTGAAAAACAACTAGAGGCTGGCTAAAATAATGTGATAGGAGACCTGAAAAATAGTCAATGGTTTATAGCAACCAATTAAGAAAAAGACACAATCAAAAGAGTAGGAAATTTCATGGCATTTTTATTTGCCCTTGCCCCACTACACCCCCAGTGTGGCATGGCACAGTCTGAAGAAAGAGATAGCCCAGTTCCTAATTCCCTCCCTCCAACTAGAGGAAACAGAACAGACATTATTTGCAACATTCTGATCTATATGAGAGATGTTTGAGGGATGGCTCTCTGTTTTGCCTCACTTAAATCTCAAACTATGAAAAGCCATGGAAAATTCATAGTATATATGGCTTCTGAAATCTGAAGGACTACAGATCTGCCAATGCCTCGGGCATAGAATATGGTTGGAAGAATGCAATAAGACCTCTAAGGCCACAAGAAGACACTGGGGAGAGACTTTTTGAGAAATTAAGATATTAAAAGCAGCCATGTATTTGGAGGAATTGTAAAAAGCACACACTTGGAGCCAGGCAAAATGCATGCCCACAAAAGACCAGAGAAGACTTAAGTGTTCACCCTGCGTTAATCCCAAAATTCACAACATGCCCTGCTAATTAATTAAGGTCCACCTTAGTACAGAACAAGTTTACAAAGACTGGGAGAGGTGACTGTTTATTCAAATGTTCAATTTTCAACAGAAAAATAATAAGTCTTATAAAGAAACAGGAAAACATGCCCAAGTCAAAGGAAGAAAATAAAATGGCAGAAACCATCCCTGAAGAAACACAGGCATTGGATGTACCAGACAAAGACTTTAAAACAACTGTCTTAAATGTGCCCAAACTGTTAAAGAAAAACACAGAAAGATATAAAGGAAATCAGCAAAATAATGTATGAACAAAATAAGAATAAAAAAGATATATAAATTATTTAAAAATCTGAGCTGAAAGATACAATAACTGAATTGAAAAAGGGATTCAACAGCAAATTGAAATAGGAATAAGAAAGAATCAGTGAACTTGAATGAATATTTAAAATTATCAATTCTGAAGAGAAAAAAGAAAAAAGAATAAAGTAAAGCAAACAGAGCCTAAGGGTCTTACAGGACATGATCAAGGGGACCAATGTATGTATCTTGGGAGTCCAAGAAGAAGACAGAGAGAAAGGGGCATAAGATTAGTTGAAAAAATTAAAGCCAAAAACTTCCCAAATTTGAGCAAACACATGGATATACAGATACAAGAAGGTCAATGCACTCCAAGTAGGTTAAACCCCAAAAGACCCACACCAAGACACATTACAATCAAGTTGTCAAAAGACAAAGACAGAGAGAATCTTGAAAGTAGCAAGAGAAAAGTGACTTGTGTACAAGAGATTCTCAATAAAGATTATCAGTGGATTTCTGAGCAGAAACTTTGGAGGCAGAGGACAATGGCATGGTATATTTAAAGTGCTGAAAGTAAAAGCTGTCAACTGAGAATTCTATACCCATCAAAACTGTTCCTCAAGAATGAAGGAGAAAGTAAGACATTCCTAGAAAAACAGAAGTTGAGAGAGTTCATTGTCACTAGACTTGTCCTACAAGAAATGCTGAAGGGAGTCCTTCAAATTGAAATGAAAGAACACTAAGCAATAATTCAAAATCATAATAAAATATAAAGGTCTTTGATAAAGGTAAATATGTGGACAAATAAAAAAACTAGGATTTTTGTAATGGTTTGTAACTCCATTTTTTATTTTTCATGGGGTTTAAAAAACAAATGTATTAAAAATAATAAATCTACATTAATGGATATACACTATATTAAGATGTAATTTTTGACTTCAGTAAGATAAAATGGAGAGGGATAGAGCTGTAATGGAGTACAGTTTTTGTATGTGGATGAAGTTAAGTTGGTAGAAATTTAAAATAAATTCCTGTAACTTTAGGGTATTTTATGTAATCCCTGTGGTAACCACAAAGAATGTATCTATAGAATGTAAATGAAAGGACATGAGATGGGAATCAAAATGTGCCATTACAGTAAAACAAAGAGCAAGCACAAAAGAAGGCAGTAATGGAAGAATAAGGGAAAAGGGGTATAAGACATACAGAAAACAAATAACAAAATGGCAAAATTAAGTTCTTCACTATCAGTAATTTGTTTAATGGTTAGAATGGTAAAAATTCATGTTATATATATTTTGCCACAACAAAAAAATCAGGAAAATATGTCCTCCAGAGCTGAAGTAGAACAGTACAGGAGTCACAGAAATCAGTTTATAAAATAGCACAAGAGGTGAATATATGACAAAATCAGATTGGTGTAAGTCATTAAAGACTGGGGGAGGAATTTGTATTTTTCCTATAAGTAAATAGGAATCAACTAGAAGTTCTTAAGCAAGTGAATGACCTGATAGAATCAGTATTTCAGGAAAATTTTCCTGAATGAGTTGGAACATAGAGCTCATATAGTAGGGACCTAGTGAGGAGTGCTATCAAGTTGGCAGTTGAAGTGATCAGAGCAAATGAACTCCTCAGTAAGCAACGGAAGAGGGAGAAAGATTTGAACTGAGTTATCTTCTGCTTCTGAAAGAAACCAAGCATTCTCCTACTTCAGGGCCATTATACTTGCTGTTACCTCAGCCTAAAGTTCTCTTCCTCTTTCCCCAAATATCAACATGATTCACTTCGTCATTTCACTCAGGTGTCTGCACAAATTTCACCTTATAAATGAAGACTTCCCTGAGTACCCCACCTATTATATCATTCATCTTACGTCCAAAACTCTCGATCGTCACTAGCTATTTTCAAAAAATGCCACAGAATAAAGATTGTTTGTTGTGAGTGAGCCCTGAGTCATATCAAATAAAGACAAGTCCTTCAAGTGGGGATCTCCGGGAAGCTGTCAGGCAAATCAAATAATGACAATTACAATTCTCTAAAAATAGGGCTTTATGAGGGAGTTCAAGATTTATTTTGCCTCCTCAGTGGCTGCCAAGTTACTGGTTCTCACAACTACCATAGTTGTGAAACTGTTGGTTTTCAAGGTTGCCACTGAGCTGAGGAGAGGGATATGGGAGAAGAGCAAGATAAAAATACCAGAAAGTTCACTGCTCTTGAGAGTCAGCCATTTTTCTTGAATAAATAGTTCTTGGACTGCTGAAAGACTTCAGTTAATTTACAGAGTTCTAAAAAGCTCATTGTGACCATTTTTCCTGTGTTCTTTTTACTTTTATGGAGGAGCAGAGTTTTGGAAGTCCTTTCTCTGCCAATCCAGAAGTGTTCTCTTATAGCTCTGTTTAATCCTAAACTGTTTGTTATTCTAAGAGGGTCCAAGTACCACCAAATCCATTATAAATATATACCATTCACAGCCACAAATATCACACAGATTTCACTCCATTCTATCAATAACCAAATGGACTGGGATAAAAAAGGGAGATATTTGCAAAGTCAGCTGCCTTCCTCCCTGTGAATACCATGAACATCCCATGCAGATTGGGTAACCATCCAAACCATGGAAACCACTACTGGGTCATGTGCCTCAGGGTTTAAAGAAATCATGATTGGCTTAATGAAAACAGTGGACTAAAAGAATCATGAGGTGCTACTAGTAAAAGACATTTAATATACTAAAATTCTTCTCTGTTTCTTTCATGTTTATTTTTCATAGCTGCTATGTTTGACATGACTTTGTAGAACACAACTTCAAGCAATATAAACACATAACTACTCCTCCCACTGCAGTGTAATTGTTTCCAAAGCCTGATTAATTTAATGAGATTTTTTTTGCTGGCTTGAGTAGAATGCTTATTTTAATTCACTTTGGGAAACACTGTTAGGTAGCTCTTGAGCCTTCAGAGGCAGAAAAAAATTAATCTCTCAGGCTTTCTTCTAAGATCCATACAGGCAATTTGTCAGGGGAAAGACCCTCTTTAACAATGCCAATCTGCAGTGGAGAAAGGAGGATTAAAAAGGGACATGAAGCTGCTCATGCTCTGTCTGTGTTCCCATGAGTTACAGCCAGCCAGTTAGGAGGAAGACGGCATGAATGGGGTAAGAAACATTCTTTGAGCTCTTACAAAATATTTTCCCTCACGGTTTTGAATGCCTACCAATGATGAAACCTGTGCAAATTATTCAAAGTCCATCAGTCACTTTTCCACAAGTTCCACAAGAACCTCAAGTACTGGAAGAGACCTTACAGGTCACATCGTGCAGTTCAGTTGACTATCTAATACTTGAAATTCTCCTATAACACATCTGCCTACTTTTTTTAAACCTCTGTTGCTCACTTCCAGTGATGGGGAAGATCACTATCTCCTGAGACAAATTCCTCCCCCACCATCGAGTGGTACTGAACATTAATAAATTCTTCCTTTTATATTAGTTGAATCCAGTTTCCATGGAATTCCCCCACACACACAACACACACACATACACATAGGCATAGTGTGTACCCTTTAGAGAAAAAAAGAAGGTATCTGAGACCCCTTCCCATAGACAGCAGTTAACTTCACCCAGGTCCTCTTCTCCAAACAAAACATTCCTCATTCTTTTACCACACCTCTCAGACCCAGCCTGTTTCACTGTATTGTATGTTCCAATGTGTTGGTAAACGTTTAACAACCAGCTCTCTGGGGAAGGGAGAATAGAATGGGATGGTGACTGATCTATAGCATTTGCCAGTTTCTCTGGTGTAAATACTCCCATCATAGCCAATTTCAAGCTATTGTTACATTGTTATTGAATATTTTTAAAAAGCATATAATCACTGTTAGTGAAATGGTATAAGTCACCTCCCGCACACCACTGGAGTGCTACTCCTTCTTCCCTGCTCAGGCCTTTGAAGCCAATTGTACAGAAAACGTTTGATCTGCCTTGGACCAAACCTTAACCCAGGGAACATGGGATCATGGCAGCCATACATATATGTCCCACCTTCGCAAAAGCACGCTTTCTGAATTCTCCATCCTTTGCTCTCCATTAATGTATGAAAATCCATCAGCCCCTTGCCAGTTCACAAAAAGGCAATTGGAGAGCTACAATGTCTTCATCATTAGATTAGCAATGAAATGGCATGTTCTCTAGTGGCCAGAAAGATTTAATGTGGCTCTCTGGACTCACATTACCTGTATGTCATGGCCAGCCTGCCACAGTAAGTTCTACCTGAGTCTGTAGGGAGAATTAGGTTTAGAACATATATAATTCATTTCTGCTAATGACACAGTTCGTTCAGTATATATTCTATTCTTTAGTCCTCATTCCTTAGAAAGCAACTCTCAGCTTTACATTATCTAGGCTAAGAACTCCAAAATCCAGCTTGCTGGTGCCAGTAACAAAAACATGGCTCACACTGCCATCTGGTAAGTAACAGGTCTATTTGGTTGGGCATAGAACTGACTTGACTCTCACTGACTTGACTCTTACTTGGAAGTTTTAATAGGGTCACCTTTCAAGATTCACTTGGCAACATGTGTCCATCTTCCCATGGCCTTTAGGTGCCTTCATGAAATAAATCAAATGGCATTTCGTAAATAAATACACATCAAGGCATTCAGAGAATAGACTTGCCAAAACAGGCTAGAGGCGAACCTCTGCCCACGCTTTACCTTTCATTCCAGCTGCTTGGGAGGTTGTGTTAAGCTCTTCTTAACTGGCCTTAGGGCCCAGGGATTCTTGAAATTGAATCTCTTTTGACTATTCCTCATCCTGCTAAAAGAAAAACTGGTAGAAATAGGTAAGAAGAGATTTTTCTTAGTCAAGAAAGATTTTCACGTTTAATATATAGTGCTACGCAAACTTTATTTAGACCAGTAGTTGTCAGTCTTCCTCTACATTGGAAATATCTGCAGAGCTTTAAAAAATATTAATGCCCAAATCTCACCCCCAGGGTTTCTGATTGGTCTGGGGTATGACCTGAGCATTAGGATTTTGAAAGCTCTACAAGTGATTGTATTGTGCAATCAAGATCGAGAACTACTAATTTAGACAATCCCTTAGTGTATTAATTTTCAAATTCTGCTATAACAAATTACCACCAACTTTGTGATTTAAAATAACACAAATTTATTATCTTATAGTTCTGGAAGTCAGAAGTCCAAAATGGGTCTCACTAGGCAAAAATCAAGGGATAGGCAGAACTACATTCCTTCTAGAGGCTCTATGGGTAATCTGCTTCCTTGCCTTTTCCAGCTTCTCAAGGTTGCCTGTGTTCTTCTTTGGCTTATCCACCCCCCCCCCCACACACACACACATCTTCAAGGCCAGCAACATTGGGCCAATTCCTTCCCAATCTACATCACTCTGGTCCTCCCTCTTCTGCCTCCCTCCTCTTCTCAAAGGTACCCTAGTCATTACGTTGGCATGCCTGGATAATCCCTAATAATCTCCTTATCTCAAGGTCAGCTAATTAGCAACCTTAATTCCATCTGCATTCTTAATTCTTCTTTTCCATGTAGCCTGATGTACTCACAGTTTGCAGGGAGTAGGATGTAGACACCTTTGAGGAGGCATTTATGTGCCTACCAGAATTGGTCTCTCTTGGGCCATCTATAATAATTCTGCATGGAACGAGGAGGAGCTGGGTGGAAGAAGAATAATACATACCAAGAGGAATACACCCTAGCCAATTTTCTTTATCTTTGGAGCATCTGAAGAGAGAAATAGTTATACATTCATGCTTAGGTGCTCGTATAGCTGTATGTACACATGTGTATTCATATAATGAATAAATATTTGGGACAGAACCTGATATATGCTAGTCACTCAGTGAATGTACAATGAATGAATGAATGGCTGATAACATTTCCAAGCATATATTTCCTCAAGTTTTCCACAATTCTCTGTCTTGGATTATCAGTGCCCCAAGTAAAAAAGACCATCACTGTCCTATCAAGCTCAAATCTTCCCTGTGACATAGATTGTGTAAAGAGAGAAATTTAGATGCTGGGGTATCTAGAATAGAGATAGAATCCTCAGTGGCAAGACCAAGTATGAGCAATAGCTGCAGCAAGGATAGTGGCTAATGCCTCCTGTGCCTCAGCAGAGGACAACTGCATTCAGGAATGTATAGTCCCCTCCTGGTGTTAAAAAATAGTATTGGATGTTTTGTAATGTCTTGAAGGTGTAATAGATCCATAGGCCCAATGCTATACAACAAAAGTCCTGAAAATTAGTAGCATGAAGCAGTTATTTCTGCAGATTAAGCCACCCCCATTTGGCTTCATTCAAGAACTGCAGCCCTAAGTCCTTGCAATTCTATTCTACCTGGGTCCGTTTTCATCTCACATCTCTCCTTCTAGCCCAGAGAATCTGGCTTTCCCACATGGTTCATATATTTATGCTCTTCCGATTACAAGAATATGGACATTTTAGTTGGGGTCTAGAGGCCTTGATGCTAATTCAAATGCCAGAGAATGACCTCTGCTCCTGTCAGGGTTCCCAATTACATGCTCATTTCAGGAGTTGGGGTTGAGGTAATGTCTACAAAAGCTTCCTAGAGTGCTAAAGGTAACAATGGCAGACACCAAATACTTTCTGACTGTACTTCTTTGTGCATGCCTATGGGACAAGCTCCAGAGCTCTCAGAGAAAAACTTTGTAGGAATTAGTGACCAGAGTCAGCAAAACATGAGTTATTCCTTTGTGACGATGATGACTCACTTTGCCATTTTGAGATCTAACTCTGAGGCTTCCTTAACAGGCGTTTGTGGGGTGCCATCATATCTGTTGGTCACTGTCCCTTCGGCCAGACACTGCTTCTGCTTCTTCTGGGACTGTCACCTGGAGTCCTCAAGGCATCAAAGCTGCATGGAATTGTATGGAAGTGGAAGGAATGGGTTTCCTATTTTATTTACATTTTGTTAAAGGGGTGCTAAGTTAGGGACACAGCCAAGCGAGAGATACCACAGTGTCCACCAAGTCAGTTCTCCTGTCCCATGCTAAAGCTATGTAATTGGACCAACCCTACAGGCCTAGCTCTCTCTTCATCTGGGATGAATTTGTCTTAGGAAATTTCTCAGTCTCTCATGCAAGGAGACTTACATGAAAGATACATCTGAATTCTAGACATGGGCACTATTTGCTTATTTATTTTTACTACATCTCAACTGTATTTATGTGCTTATTTTTATGTCATAGGTTTAATTTAAACTCAGAATGGGAGCTCTTACTACATAAGGTTGATCTTGAGGCCCTTCCAAGTATTAGCCAAGAGGTAGACAGTCTTCTCTCCAGAGGGAAAATAAAGGCTTGAGTCAAGGCAATAATGGGAATTGAGGTCTTGGCCTTGCTGACTTGGCTGCCCACCTTAGGTAACATCTACTACACCTTTGTCTTCAGCCATCACTGGGAGTTTCTCATGGATCCAAGGGCTCTTAGCAAAGACCACATATCTCAGTTATTTTAAGGCAGCCAGGGGATTTCCTAATCAGAGATTCTGGGAAAGAAGTACTTGAATTGGGGTGAGTAAAATAAGGAAAGAAGAATTATATCAGAGAACATGGATACATGGAAAATATAAATACTTCTTTTGGCTCCACCTACAGTTGGATCTAGAGTCCCAAAGCTTTTCTGAGGAGAGAAGTTAATGGCAGGTCAAATAGCTGGTCTTGGAGTTTAAAACAGCCAGTTAATAATTTTTTTAATAATTTGTTTTTGCATTGAATTGTTTCTTTTAAAATATCTTGCTGCTTGAATAAATTAAACTACCATTTGTGCCTTTTATCCTCAACCTGTTGGAGTCTATGTGAAAACAAAAGGTATATTAATTTCCTAAAAGATAGGAAAAATTAGTGGATTCAGAGTAGTGGACTATAATATGGTAATATCAGGAAAAGATCAGTCAGAAGGCAAGGATCATAACTATGAAAATGAACTGTGAACATAATTATCATCATTTCAGAATTCCTGAATATGAGCCACATGGACAGAAGGAAGTCTGAAGCAGGGGCATTGCTAGGACACAGCTTTCCTGGAACTTCTGCTTTGCAATGCCTGATTGGAGGTCATGAGATAGATCAGCTGAGTCTTTAGTTTTTTTTTAAAGAAAAAAATAATTTCCTTATAAAAGGGCAGAAGGTATAGTAATTTAGGGGGCAGATTGTAAATTTACAGACCTGGCTTCAAATCCCTTTCAGCCACTTCGTAGCTGTGTGACCTTGCAACGTTTCTGAGCTTGTGTCATACAGAATAGTGGCCCACCAAAATTGTATTCTCCCTTTCTTGGAGCACAGTTGTTACATAGAAGTAGCCACCCAGTCAGGGACTATATTCTCCTGTCCCCCTTCCATCTAGATGAGGCCATGTGACCAGTTTTCACTAGTGGAATTGAATCTGAGGTCCTGGAGTAGAGCCAAAGCACAGTATGGAAGGAGCCAGGGTTCCTGAAATACCTCACGGATGAAAGCTACCCATTAACTAAGAACACCCATACTGGGCTGTTACATGATTGAGAAATACACTTCTGTTGTGTTAAGCCACTGAAATTTTCAGGTTCATTCATTGCTGTGGTTAGAGTCTCCCCATTCAGATTCTGACTCCTCACCTTTCAGTTGAGACTACTTGTGCGTGCATGCCACAGATTTATTATCTAACAGGTCATCAGAGAGACCTGTGACCATAGACTGGTAGAAACAGGAGGAGAATGTAGGGGAGTTTGGCATGATGGCAAGAGCTAGTAGACAGGCAGGTGTTAGAAAGAATTGATTGTAAAATAAATGGATGTGCTTTTAGGAAAAAGACCAGATCAGCAAGAAGATTAACAGAGTGATTTCTGCATCCAAATCTAAGCTCTAACACTGTGCCAGCTGTGACCTTGGACCATCCTTTCACTTCTTTGTACCTCAGTTTTACCAAAATTATTATGATGATGATGATTTACATGTATTGAAACAGAGATGCCAAGAAGACAGTATGTTCAACACAAAGATAAGGCTCTGAGCCAAATGGTCTAATCACATGCAGACTTTGCTCCTGGGCAGTTTTATCATCAAAACTAAGTCATTTTGCATCTCTGGGCCTCAGTTTCCACATCTCCAAATTGGGACTAGGACCTACCCCATCTACAGGGCTGTTAGCAATTTTCAAGAGCAACAATTTTTGTAAGAAAGAGTTCTTTAAGGCATAAAGTGTTATTTTAAAGGTTGAACCACCCAGGAGTCAGACTGTTTTTAATGTACATACAAAAACAACACCTGAGTGCCCTCATATGCAGATGAGCATGGTACAGCAGAACAGTCAGCCCTGGAGACTATCGATTAGCCCAACAGTGTTTGCTATTGCAGTAAACACTTCCAGGACGTCTCTTGGGGATATAATAAAGGTAGTGCCATTACTTCACACTCATATCTCTTTTTTTTTTAACCAAACTTAGTATGAGCCAGTTTGAGCATAATCTCACTCATGAGATTTGACTCTCAATGATTTGTGACCATTTCCAAAATCAAATCTACCCTCAAAGAAAGAAGAGTAGAGTCGCCACTGCTGAAGATACCCAACAAGTATGTCCTGCAACTAAGGCAGTTTGAAAGGCAGTGTTGCCTGGTTGTTTTTAGCAGTTTAGTCCAATGTCTAAAATTATCCTTTGCATATTAAAGGACTCTCATATTGGTTCTTCCGAAGGATCACCAATGACCCCGGTAACTGAGTTCATACTAGTCCCAGTTTAGAGATGTACACATTGACTTCCAGAGAAGCTAAGAGACTAAGGCCTGGTCAGATATATAATGAGTGGCAGAACATGAATGTAATTGAAACCATATTGCTTGGAAAGAGTATATGTCTTCCTAAATGCTACCTTGAGGGAAGAAACAGTTTGTTGGTTTTATATTATGCCTATTTAGAAGTAACATGTTAGTGACTGCCTGGCACCAGCTGAGATGGCAGTGACTGAACTAAGAGAATGATGTGCTGTGAATGGAGGTAGAGTCAATAGAACTTGCCAGGCAATTAGCTATGTGAGCTTGAGGGTTTAAAAAAAAGGGCATTTAGGATGATCCCAGATTGGAGGCTATCTAACTGCTTCATCGATCCCCCTCCATGCTTCTGGGATTGGTCTCTTTGGC
Source organism: Manis pentadactyla (assembly GCF_030020395.1). Lineage (NCBI taxonomy): Eukaryota > Metazoa > Chordata > Mammalia > Pholidota > Manidae > Manis > Manis pentadactyla. The sequence continues at coordinate 105,828,898 of NC_080038.1, read as the reverse complement.
TAACCCAACTTCAGGTCTCAGTTGGAGATGCTGTACTCTCACGTGACCCTCTGCCTCAGGACACATAGGAATGCTTTAAGGATGAACATTTGGCCCAACTTTGCCAATAAGGCCCTTTCTTTCATTTTTTGTGCTTGCCTCCAAGAGAACTCAGTCACTCCCCTAGTAGCTCTGAGTTATAAGGCTGTGGAGAAGCACTGTCGAATAGAAATATAATGTGAGCCAAGTATGTAATTGTGAATGTTCTAATTGCCTTAAGAAAGGAAATAGGTGGAATTAATTTTAATAATACATTGTATTTCACACACTACATCCAGTATGTTATTTGAATTTGCAATCAATGCTTTTTTAATTAATAATATATTTTACATTCTCTTTCTTTTTTATACTCAGTCTTCTAATTCAGTGTGTGTTTTACACTTAACAGCCAGCACATCTCAATTCAGACCAGCCACAAATGCTTAATAGGCACATGTAACAGGTGGCCGTGATTGGACAGTGGAGCTCTAAGGGCCAGATTGCCAACCATGTGGAGAATGCCAGGCTATAGAGAGAAGTAAGTCAATGTGCTGAGACATGCCGAGATGAGAAGCAAAGAGAAACACCAAGAATACTGGTGGCATTCAAGTCCCTGATTCTAGGAGTTCTTGAGGATCAGCTCTACCCTCCCACCCAGGATCAGCCATAGCCTGGGTGTTTTTTGAGATATCCCAGATCCTTTTCCATAGTATCCTACTTTGCTATTTAAAAAATATTATTTACCTTGTTATTATCACTATTAAGAATAAATCCATTTGCATGACTTTACCTTAAGGATAGCAATTTTTTTATTTATGGACCCATACCCTTGTTCTTAACAGACATTGTTAAGTAATTGCTCATTTGCCCTCTTTCTTATGAATTCTAAACGTGACCTAAGAATCCTTCTCAACAATGCTCACCCAGTAGCCACTACCAAATAATTGGTGCAAACATGTAAGTGGAAATGTATTTGCAACCTCTGCTATATAGTTGCAATGTGTCCATTTTGTTCTATCCTTTGATAAATGATGAGAGAAATGAAGACATCATGAACACATCCCTCGTGAGACAACCCCCAATGCTCTGAGAAATAGTGTGTGTGTATATTGAGCTCATGGAGGACTAAAAAACCTGTAATACCTGAAGGAGACACAACTAGAAAGATATGGTTTGAACAGTTTTTGCAGCCATATGTATTTTTTGCCCCAGACTGGTGGCTTGGGATGCCACTTTGACATGCAGAAATCTAGTCAACCACTGCGAAATGTGGCAAGTAATCAAAAGATTTCATGGAGTTCTGGGTGAGTCTTTGTAACAGATCCCTTTCCCATGTTTTCTATTTTCTGTTTGTAATAAATATAAGTCAAGGAAGTGAGAGACTGAAAATAATAAATGCCTTACTAAGAAATTTTTCTGTCACTGAATCTGTCAATCAAGCCTCTGGGAGAGATTTCAAATGAATCTGAACATTTCCTTGGTGGTGCCAGTGGCATTTTCAAAGAGGAAAAGATATTTGTGCAATTCTATCCAAATGGGACCAAAAGCAAATGCATTCAATTAGAAATTAAAGTGCACAATCTTTCTTTTGCCATCTTAAATTTGTTAACTTGCTGTGGTCATTCACTGAGGGTCATTCATGCAGGGGGCCAGATGCACTCTTCTCTCTCTCTGGTTTCTCTGAGGATTTTCAGAAAGCACCCTCCATTGTAAAAATGCACATACAGGACAGGAAAAGACTACATCTTTGGATTAAAGAATTCCGAGAGGACAACACCTCAGCCAGTGTCATCAGAATAATTGCTGATACAATGCTGCCCTCTAGCAATGACTCACTCTGGACTTCCACCCCAGCAGTCCTTTCCCCAGGCCACTTAGACAACTTCCTACACACAGAGCATGTCCAAACAAGAAGGAAGTTATCACTTCTTCTGGTTCCCTAATAAGAATTAAACAAAGATAAAAATAAGGCTACTGAGGTCCAGAATGTTCAAGTGACTTGCCCAAGGTCACACAGGTTGTCACTGGCACAGCTGGAATTGGAATGCAGTTTTTCATCTTGTATTATTTTCTCTCTCTCTCTCTCTCTCTCCTACCTCCTCCCCCACTACCCACCCCCCTACTGCCATCTTCCCCTTCACATCTCCCTCCTTCTCAGGGTAGAGGACATGAAGTCTGGGTGATTGGGTTATGGAGAAACTTCAAGTGGTGTCAGAATAAGAGGGTCTTAGCCCAGTGAATTACCAGAGCAATGAATTATTTGTTTGGGTTATTTTAGCTGGGATTGAAAGAAGAATCCACAAGAAAAAAGGTTATGTTTGTCTGGGAATTTTCTTTTCAGATAGGACTTCTAGGCCTCCATCAAACTCTCAAATACAAGCCCACACTCACCTTTATTCAGAGGCAATCTTTTCACAGAAGGCAGCAGTCAAAAGAAAGTTGTTATGGGACTGGGCAGGACCATGAGAATTTGCCTTTCTAACTGCCACTCCAAATCCTGGAAAGGTTTGGGGCAATAGCATATTTAGGGGTGGGCTGGAGAGCAGTAGCTTCTTCCAGAATACTCTCCGAAAGTGAAGGCTCCAACAATACTTACAGTAATATGTTGCAAGATGGTTGAGTTTGTAATAAAAATACATTAGAGGAAAGGACAACATCATTAGCCATCAGGGAAAAGCAATTCAAAACCACAATGAGATACCTACTAGGATGGCTATAATAAAAAACAGATAATAATAAGTGTTGATGAAGATGTGGAGAACTTTGATCCCTCAAGTACTGCTGGTGGGGATGTAAAATGGTGCAGCCACTTTGGAAAACAGTTTGGAAGTTCCTCAAATGGTTAAACATAGAATTATCACATGCTTCATCAATTTTACCCTTAGGTGTGTATGCAACAGAAATGTTCACCCAAAAACTTGTATAAGAATCTTTATAGCAACAGTATTCATCATAGCCAAAAGGCAGAAACAACCAAAATGTTCATCGAATGATGAATGCATAAATCAAATATAGTATATACATACGGTGGAATATTATTCAGTTAGAAAAAAGGAATAAAGTGTGGATACATGCTACAACACAGATGAACCTTGTAAACATTATACTAAGTGAAAGAAGCCAGTCACAAAAGGCCACATATAAAATGATTCCATTTATATGAAGTGTCCAGAATAGATAAATCTGCAGGGACAGAAAGCAGATTAGTGGTTGCCAGGGCCTGGAGGAAGAGGCAAGAATGAGGAATGACCACTTAATGGGTGTACAGGTTTTTTTGTGGGGGATGAGAATGTTCTAAAGTTAGATTGCAGTGATGGTTGCACAACTAGGTGAATGTACCAAACAACATTGAATTGTATGCTTTATGTGGATAAATTATATGGTATGTGAATTTTATCTCAAAAAAGCTCTGACCAAAAAATAAATATTTTTAAAAGATGTTAGAGGATATTGTGGGGAAGCAAGGGTCCATCTGCTTGATACCCATTTATACATTAATGCTTAGACCACTGAAATTCTCAGCAAAGGTTGTCAAAGACTGGCAGCTTTTTTTCTTTTTAAGTCTTGCCAGCTTCCCCAAGCCCAGCCCAGCACCAAGGGCAGAATCTTTTGTATGAATGATGAATTGACTCAGTCTTTGTCAGAAAGTGTCTGTGTCTCATACTGACTCCCGAGTGATAACTGAATACTCTTACAAGATTGAGGCTCACGGTTTTGCTCCTCAAGCACTGTGTAAATATTTCATTGTCACCTAGCCTTTATCTTGTCTGACTCCACTTGCGCCCTGGAAGGCTCAAGAGTTTGTTGGTTTGCCATTCAGATCCCTCTTCATTTTTGCCCTTGGGGATTTCCCTTTCTTTATTTCAGGCTTAGCTGTGAGCTTTTTCCTCACACTTTACCCTGAATTTGTTTGTGTTTGTAATGGAAGAAGCCACCACAGATTATCTCTATCAAGTTGCTTAAACTGAAAGTGTCTGGTGCTTTTTTAATGGGTCCATTCAACCGAATGTTAGAACTAGGATCACCATGCCCAGGGGAGGGTGGCATGAGAAGGCAGGGACATGGAGTATCTCAGTGATTGATTGTCTTTCTTCCTTACCTGCTTCTCCCCTTTCCTAAGGGAGAAGTGACAAAGAGGAAAAATAAGTTCTGAGAAAGAAGAGCCACTCTTAGTGGAACCACAAAAACCCCCTTTTGTAACACTTTCAGAGTCCTATGCCCTTCCACAGATGCCTGGGCCCAGGATTCATTTTTTTTTTTTACTGGGAAGATGCCCAGGGGAGAATCTTAGCTTCCTCCTCAGGTGAGAGCTCAGAACAGAGGCTACTCTACTCTGAGGTTACAGCTAGCCCGTGGGCAGAACTTCCTGAGCTCAGTGGCATCCCACAATGATTTCCTTTCCCCTGAATATTGAAAGTTTTCCCCAAATACCCCTAGGAGGATTCACATCTGGATCTAAGATGGGGGAAGGAGAAACCAGGACCATTTTTATTCAGGCCTCAGACTTTTCTGCCCATCAAATGCTGGCTGCCCTTTGGGTGGCAAATTTGTTCAGAGGAACAGGGTAAGTCTTCACAGTAGCCATGGGGCTCTGAATACTGAAGTCATGTATATATGGTGTGGAGTGACTGTGTGGTGCTGGTGGAGGTTGGGGTGACCCTAAGGCCGGACTGCAGTTGTTCAAATCCCAGCTTTGTAACTTTTTAGCACTGTAACCTTGGATCAGTTACTTAACCCTCTCTGTGCCACAGATTCTTGGTCTGTAAAATGGGATTAATGAGAACACATGCCCCTGAGGGATGTTTTGAAGATGACATGGGATAAACCAAATGAAGCAATTAGTACAGAGCTTGGGCCCCTGGTAAGCATTCCACAGATGCTAATATTAAACTGTGGCTTTTCCCAGTCTTAGGCCAAGCGTTTTCTTTTGAACCATCCCCCACAGCTTAAAGAAGGCCCCTGAAGAAGACTGAAAGCTGAATATGTCCCAACTAGGCCTATCCCACCCTCTTCCCAACCTCCTCAGAACCAAGCTTGGGTTTACAGATAATAACAAGATGTTACATTTGTTCTTTTCACATTTATTCTCCCAACCACTTTCACAACCTTTATCCCATGATGCTGTGAACTTAGCAGGATGGTGATGATTGTCCCCATTTTGGAAAAGAAGAAACTGAGGCCCTAAGAGGTAAAGTGACCTGTCCAGAATTACCCAGCTTGCTAGAGGGAGAGACAAAGGTAGGCAAAGTCAGATCTCCTCCTTCAGTGGTCACTGCAGCCTCCTTCAACATCTATTCTCCTATAAACCCCTCTACTAGGTCACAGAGGATTGAGCAGCCTGCTTCCCCTGCCCCACATCCGTTCAAAATGCACGGATGAAAAGAGCTTTCAGACAGGTAAGAAGGAAGGAAACATAGATCCATAAGAAAAGAAAAATCTCTCTAAAGCTCTGACGTAGGGCAAGTTATTTTATCTGTAATATTCTGGTTGGAGAATGAAGTTGAGAGTATCTCAAGGTCTCAAGCCTGTTGGAAGAAATGAGGGGGAAAGGGTCTATTTTGATCTGATTAAACTGGTCCAGTGTAGTGGGATCTCAGCTGAGCCCAAAGTGAGACTCAGAAATGTCTGGAAACTGACAGTAGTCATTCAATGGCAGCACGAGCCTGTACTGACATGGAAGAAGTGGTCTTCAAGAGAAGTTTTTATATACTATTGGTCTCTGAGGGGCAGAGATAGAGACCAGGTGGTGAGTGAGAGGATGGCAGAAGGGTAGAGGAACAGGACAGGGTGACATTGGCTCTCTACCTAGGCCACAGGACTGGGTGTGTGGAGAGAGTTCCTGGCATCTACTTACATGGACGATACTGGGTTTGAAGAGACCTATGGACTTCCAGTGCCTTAGGGGGCAGGGTTCAAAATACGGAAATGGAGCTGGAGGTTGGGTCTAAATAGAGGACTTGATGGCTTTTGCTCTCCAGGCACAGGTGCAGGGGCTGGAAATCTGATCCAGGGCAAGTGGGGCGGGGATGGGAGGGGAGACATTGCTGTAGGAAGAAGCTGAAGCTGCTCTTCTCACACAGGCCTCACTGAGACACAGGGTAGAAGCAATGTTGTGGTGTCCAGGTGACAAAGTGACACAGTATGGCACAGAATGGGGAAGGGACTTACCACCCCAACGTTCCCCACCCCATTAGTGAAACCATTAGTGGTTTGAGGATCACTCAGGTGCCTTGCGGATTTGCAGAATCCACACCCCACCCCGGCAGGGGCCTTCTCAGTCCCACAGATGGAGGCACCCACCAGCAGCTGACGGGGTGCTGAGGGGCTGTCCTCACATGGCAATGTGGGCAGCTGACCTCCACGAGGCAGGGTAGGAATCAGAGAACAACAAGAGAAGACTGTCTCAGAATACAGGAAACTTCCAAGGTCTTCCACAAATAACTGAGAAAACCTTCAAGGGGTTAAGATCCTGTAATACACAGGTGGGGTCAGGGGTCAGTGACATCTGAGCTTTTACTGCTTATAGGACCTTATTCTTACCCATGGGCCATTGCGTCCTAGAGAAACTTGGAACACTATTTTACAGCAGGCGAAATTGTCTCAAGTACTTGGGCATGTGATAGCCTAGCTCAGTGTAGATGCTGAGTGGCTCTTGAAGCATTTCTAAACATAACCTTTGGGGTGGGCAGAGGAGCAGGGACTGAGCTCTGACAGGGTATGATTGGGCTTCATTTGTTCCATTTATCTCTAGTGACGTTAGCTTGCAGGAGAGGAGAGGCAAAAGCGAAGGAAAGAAGAGTGAGGGGAAAAAAAGAAAAGAATTGTTCTTACTCTCCATTAGTATGGCTAGAAGAAAATCAATTTCACTTTTAAGACATTTTCCTCCCCATACATTTTCCAGACATGAACTGCGATTCATTGTATCATCAATTTCTTTTTCAGTAGGAAGTAAAGCTGCCAGTGCTGTCCTGAGCTAAGAGCAACCCTGGCTGAACGTGGAGACCCAAACTCCACTCGGGCCTGGACTGGGCCAGGTGTGAGCCAACAGGGCCAGAGAAGAGGAGGAAAGCTGGGTCTCCAGAGGCCTGCTGCCTCCCTGGAATTTGGGTTTCCCAACTTACTGCACCTTCTTTTTCCCCCTGAGACAAGAGTGATTGATGCATCCACAGGTAGCCTGTAGAGCCAGATTCTTATCTATATTACCATGGGGCTGCTAATTTGTCTGCCAATCTTTTTTTCTGAGAATCATTTTCCTCTTCCTGGAGTCAGACCCAATATTTAGGGTAATGGAGCAAGCAGCAAACGTCCATTCTCAGAGAGGGTTTGTTCTCTGTCCCTCTCTTCCCATATCCCTGCTGCCATTGCCATGGATTTCAGTCATCTAGCAAATCAGTCACCTGTACTATAGCAGCAGAGGGCTCACAACTGCTCTCTGACCCCTTCCCCATCCCACCTCCAAACTGTTGCCTGCTTAGCTTTCTGAAATATGTTTCTAATCATGTCACTCCTACTGTTTTTAAAAGATCTTTGGGTAACCCAATTACATGGACATTATTGAATAAATAAGTTGGCCCTGTTAGTATCAAATTCCCCATTATCTTGATTTCTTGCCTTCATAGCCTTCACCACAATTTCAGCCTATCTTATGTATGTGTTTTCTGGCTTATTGTCTGTCTTCCTGCTCCATTGAAATGAATTTTTCATTCAGTCAGGGTTCTTATCTGTCTGTCCCCAGAACAGGGGCTGGCACATGTTGGATAATAAATATTGATTGAATGAAGGACTCAATAAACCAAGTTCTGTTAAGCCATAGTTAATTGTTTTTTCATAAATGAACTTTATTTACTTTTATGATTACAAATGTAGTACATGCTTACTATATAGGATCTGGAAAGTACAGCGAATTAGAAAGAAGGTAAAAACACCCACAATCCCACTACCTGAAGGCAAATGCTGCTTGTATTATTTTTTAATTATCTATGCCTGTTTAAAGACAAGACATTTATCGAGAGTGCTGGCCATGAAGCACAATAGCCAAGGGGAGTGGGGGCAATTAACAACTGAAGGGTCACCCAGATGGCAGAGCTAAAGATAATGACATTGAGACAAGACAAGCGCCATAGACAACACATCAAGAGGCCAGAAGTTGATAACACAAGAAGCTGGGTTATGGTAAGAATGTAATGAGATGGTGCTTGCCAAGAGTTTAGCCCAATACCACTCACATAGTACATAATCAATAAATATTAACCATTACTATGATTATTGTTATGGGTCAAAACAAATGGTTCAGGATGGAGACTATAAACCGGGCAAAGCCCTGGAGACACATTTTAAGTGCTATAAGTTGGGGCATGTACAGGCAAGTCTATGGATGAAAACGGTGGTATAGGAGTGGGCATCACTCTCCTTATAGGCTTCCCTGCCAGATGAAACAGGACCAGGGCTTCCTCAAGTTTGCCTGATGACATGTGGCAAGATATTCCAAGATGTTTTTAAGGTAGGACATGGTTTCTCCTGCCTAGACTTTTCCCTGAACCAGGAACTAGAACTGGCCTCAATGGTGATGGGAGTTCAGAACTTCACACACTGAACACTCTTGAAGTCAACACTCTGATTGTGAGGGCAGGTCACAGGCATGTGGGTGAAAGAGAAGGTCAAGCTAGCCAAGTGGGAGATAGTGTGGGATATGCCTGGGGGGGGAGGCTGAAGACGGAAGGCCACAAGGTTGGTGGTGTAATTGAATGGAATGGGTCCAGGAACCAGTCCTCAAGTTAGCAGCTGAGTCAAATAACAGAGAAGAAGAGTCCAGGGGGACCAGATTACTTGTTGGTGGGGGCCTTCTGATGGCCTATGCTCTGTCGAAGGTGGTCGTGCAGACCCACTTGAGGGTCTCCATGCTCTTTCAGGTAGTAACAGCGTTTGGGAACATGCTGGTGCTGGGAGTAAGGAAAAACAAAAAACAGCAGAGGTAAGAGTCACACCTACTATGACAGTGGGTCTTCTGTCTGGATAATTTCAGTAACTTAGCAGATCAAGGAACTTGACTAATGTACCTTACTTGTATAAAATACAACTGAGGACTAAACTAGCCAAATTTCCTAGTGACCTGGGTCCACAACGCAGGAGGCTATAGTTGGGACCCAGCCTCCAAAAGATGACCCCTCCCTTAGAATTGGTCTTGGAATAACTGAGAGTTGGTTCTGAGCCCAACTAGCTCCCTCATAGGCAGAGGATTTGGACTTTTAACCATTCCAGGCCTCAGTACCTTGGGCAGAGCATTCCTCCCCAGAGCAGTTTATACACCAAATGTAACTGCATGGCAAGGCCCCTGATGAAACTCCAAGTTGGGGATTATGGTCTAGGAGCTCAGTGCCCCCCCCCCACCTCTTCATTAGTCTATTCAAAGGAGCAGGGTGACCTCCTCCCATCATGACCTCCTCACTTTTCTGCTCAAAAACCTTGAGTGTACTTCCCCAACTTTACCTCCTCAGTGCGCTGATGACAGTTCAGTTCATTCTCCATTGCTTCCTCATTATTCCGCTTACAGGCTGACAGCAGAACCTGGCTTGAGCTGCCTGGGGAATCCTTCTCTTCAGCCAGCTGGCACTCAGTGTAGAGAGACCGGTCTATCAGCTCCTTTAGGCTGCCAGCCACCTTCAGGAATATCCGGCCCATTTTGGTGGTAACAGCTTCCGAGAGTCCTTCCAGAAACCTGGTCCGTAGAATGGCATCAGACCAAGACAAATGTCGGGCCAGCAACAGGAAGTCAGTGGCATACTGCCTGACTGACTTCTGGCCCTGCTTGGGATGGCAAAGGACAGCACTGAGGATGTCTATCTCGGACAGGGAGTCATACAAGCCCTGTGATCTGCTCAGGAAAGATTTGTTTTCATCTGGGAGGGGGTTTCCTACCTCCATCTGCAAGATGGACCACCTCTCTGCTGCCCCCAGGTGAAGAGACACTAGAAATGCCATTTTCTCTGAATCAGCCAAAAATCCCTTCATTTGCTTCTCCTCATCAATCTCCATCTCCTCCTCCACAGAGCATGAGCCCCGGGCTGCTTCCTGCTCTTCTAAGAGGTAACAGAGTGCTGGGGTCAGCATGCCAAAGGATGGGACTTCCTTTGGTGGTGGGTTCATTGTTTCAGAGGTTGTGGCAGTCACGTGTGGTGTGGACTGCAGTCCAGAGGCTGTGATGTTGATGTGAGAGGCAGGTGTTTCTCCAGAGTCTGTGGCTTTGATTTCCAGAGTAGGCATCATTCCAGAGTCTGTGGCTGCCATTTGTGGTATGCACATGGCTCCTGAGGCTGGGGCCTTCAGTGGCATAGACACCCCTTCATAAGTCATGGCTGTCCTTTGTGGCATGGACATCCCTCCAGAGGCTGTGGCTCTCAGAAGTGGCATGGACATCATTCCAGAAGCTAAGGGTCTCACTGGTGGTGCAGGCATCCCTCCAGAAGTTGCATATGTCGTTTGCGGCAAGGACATAGATCCACAACTCGCCACTCTTGTTTGCAGTGTGAACATTGCTCCAGAGGCCATGCTTTTCATTAGTGGCATAGGTATCTCTCCAGAAGCCATGGTTGACATCAATGGCGTGGGCATTGTTCCAGAGGCTGTGGCTCTCATTAATGGCCTGGACATCCCTTCAGAGGCCATGGCTGACGTTAGTACAGTAGACATCTTTCCAGAGGCCGGAGCTCTTGTTAACTCTGTGGATACAGCTTCAGAGGCTGAGGGTCTCCTTAATGGTGTGGACATAATTCCAGAGACTGGGGTCCTTACTAGTGGCAGGGACACCACTCCAGAGGCTGGAGCTCCCACAGATAGTGTGAACATCTCCCCAGAAGCAGAGGGCATCATTTGCAGTGTGGACATTGTTCCAGAGGCTGGGGCTCTCATCATGGGCATGGACACCCCTCCAGAGGCTGTGGCTGATATTTGAGGCATTGACATCACTTCAGAGGCCATGGATCTCATTAGTGGTGCAGACGTTGCTCCAGAGACTAGAGCCCTCATTTGTGGCATGGGCATCATTCTAGAGGTTGTGGCTGTTGTCGGTGGAGTTGACATTGCTCCATAAGCTGGGACTCTCAGAGGTGTGGCTACCTCTCCAGAAACTGGGGGTCTCATTAGTGGTGGGGATATCCCTCCAGAGGGTGAAGCTCTTGTGAGCAGTGTGGACGTATCTCCTGGGTCTGAGGCTCTCATTAGTGGTATGGACATTGCACCAGAGGCCGGAGTTCTTGTTTTTGGTGTGAACAGCCTTTCAGATGCTAGGGCTCGCATCTGCAGTGGGCATATCTCTCCAGAGGTCATGGATCTCATGAGTGACATGGACATCCCTTCAGAGTCTTGAGTGTTCGTTGGCTGACAAGGCATATTTCCAGAGGCTGTGGCTTTCATTAGTGCCTTGGGCATTGCTCCAAGACCTGGGATTCTCGTTAGAGGCGTGGACATAGTTCCAGAGGCTGTGGCTGTCATTTGTGGTGTGGACATGTCTCCAGAGGCTGGGGCTCTCATTAACAGTGTGGGCATCCCTGCAGAGGCAGTTTCTGTCATATGTGGCACGGACATGGCTCCAGAAGCTGTGTCACTCATTAGCATTGTGGATATCTCTCCAGAAGCTGCAGCTGTCGTTTGCTGTGTGAGCATCGCTTCTGAGGTTTTGGATGTCATTAGTGGCTTGGACAATGCTTCCGAAGCTGTAGCTCTCATCTGTGGCATGGACATCACTCCCGAGGTTGTGTCTCTCATTAACAGTGTGGACATTGTGCCAGAGGCTGAGGCTTTCATTTGTGGTACAGCTGTCATTCCTGAGGCTGTGGCTCTCCTTTGTGACATGGACATTGCTCCAGAGACAGGAGCTCTCCTTAGTGGCATGGACATCATTCCAGAGGCTGGGGCTCTCATTCGTGGTGTGGACATTGCCCCATTGGCTGGGGCTTTCATAAAGCCTGTGGGTATTACTCCAGAAGTTCTGGCCATTGTTAGCCGAGTGGACATCACTCTAGAGGCTGTGGTTGACATTTGCTCTGTGGCCATTGCTCTAGAGGATGTGCCCGTCACCAGTGGAGTGGACAATACTCCAGAGTCTGGGACTGTCTTTAGTAATGTAGGCATATTTCCAGAGGTTGGAGCTCTCATTCGTGATGTAGACACTGCTCTGGGGTCTAAGGCTCTCACTGGCAGTGTAGACATTCCCCCAGAGGCTGTTGCTGTCATTGGTGTAGCAGACATAATTTGAGAATCTAGATTTTGTGTTAACTGTGGGGACATCACTTCAGAGCCTTGGGCTGGCATCTGCTGGGTGGGCATCATTCCAGAGGTTAGGGCCATCATTAGTAGTGGAGACATTGCTTCAGTGTCTGGGGCTGGCTTGGGCAATGTGGACACTTCTCCAGCATCTGGGGCTGACAAGAGCAGTGTGGACATTGCCCCAGAGTCTTGGGTGCTCATTAGCTGTGCAGACGTTGCTTCAGAAGCTAGGGCTGACATTATCAGTGAGGATATCGCTTCAGAGTCTGTGCCTGACATTAGCAATGAAGATATCTCTCCAGAGGCCAGGGCAGTCATTAGCACTTTGGACATTGCTTCAGTGTCTTCGTCTGTAATTTGCAATGGTGACATTGCTTCAGAGCCTGGAGTTGGCATTGACTGTGTGGACCTCACTCCAGGGTTTATATCTGGCATTAGGAGGGGGGACATCTCCCCAGGATCTGGGGCTAGCATCAATGACGTGGCCATCATTTCAGAGGAGGCAGTGCTCATTATAGGTGTAGCCATTACTCCAGAGGATGCAGATGGCATTGCCAATGGTGATACCTCTTCAGAATGTGGTGCTGCCATTAGTGCTGTGGACACTGTTCCAAAGTCAGGAATTGTCATCAGTCCTGGAGACATTAATCCATAGTCCGAAGTGGACAGCAATGGGGACAATGTTCCAGAATCTGAGGTTGGCATTAGCAATGGGGACAGTGCCTCTGAGTCTGAAGCTGGCATTAGCAATGGGGACAGTGCCCCAGAGTCTGAAGCTGGCACTATTGGTGGGGACAGGGTGCCGGAGTTTGGTGCTACCATTAGAGGTGTGGACATGATGTCAAAGTCTGGGGATGTCATCAGTTGTGTGGACATCCCTCCAGGCTCTGATGCTGAAGTTGAGACTGTAGACTGTACATGAGAATGCAGAATTTGGACCTCTGCTTGGGTCTCTATCATTGGTCCAGAGAAGGCCATCTCCCTGTTTTGGGGGTCGACATTTTCCTCCCCCATCATGTTATTGAATCGCAGTGAACGTAAGGGTAGTGACATATCTGCTATGGCCACAGGATAGTGTGGAGGGAGCCCCGAAAGTGATGATATCAGGGGTCCCACTGAAGCCCTGGCAAGAAAATCTGTAAACAGGAAACAAGTTTAGCAGTCAAAGCCAGTATCAAGAAGATTAGGAAATAGACAAATGGTTCACGATGGAGGCTTGTTTTAGGTGCTGTCAGCTGTGTGGCATCAGTAACAAGCTGTGGAACAATGAACAAACCTGAAGCTGGAGCAAATATCCGTTCCACCTCTATCTTTTACAAACCAACCTACCTCAGTCACACAGCACAGCCTCTCAGTTTGCCCATGGCTATAAAACCCCAGCGAGCCCCGCAGCCTGGGCTCAAACGAAGCATGAGTACCACCTTCTGGACAACTGTGAGAAGTGCAGGCTCCTGGGCAGTGTTGGGTCGCACCGAAGTACTGGGCCAGCCAGCCAAGGCACTAGCAGGCCTGGGAGAGAAGGCCCTTTGCCCCAGGGTGCTCACAGAGTCCCGCCAAGGATTTGGTTCGCATTTTACTACTGTGATGGCCCTGAATGTCTTCTTGGGAAAAAGAAGGCGCTATCTGACCATTGACTGGAAGCTGTGTTCCATGAACTGAAACTCCTGTTTATTATTATTAATAACAAAAACAACTACTACTACCACATATTGATCACTTAGTGTGTTCCAGGCACTATACTTTAGGCAACTGTACACAAATTACACTGCCTGTAGTGTACAGGGATTTTGCAAGTGTTTTCTCGCTTGAACCTTATAATACGCTACAAGGTAGATAATATTATTATTCCCGTTTTACCTACCCTCTCAGACTAGCCAAGATCGGAGCTAAAATAGGGTCACAGTGATGGTAAAAACTGTGTATCTTTGACTATCACCGCTTCCTTGGAATTGCCTAGCCTTTGGCATCCCTAAGGCTGCATGCAATGATCTCTCTGACATCCGGGACCATGGCTCACTTGAAGCCCGGTCTATAACATGTATAAATTTCAAGTGTCTCTGATGATGTGCAGGCAGGCAATCCCAGAACCGCACCTCTCCAGCCTACCCCCATGAGCAGCCCCAGAACGGGCTTCTTGGCACATAGCTTGGAAACCACACACACATGATGCGACGCTGATGCATCCCCACAGCCTGCCCATGCCACAAATGGAACACTTGCTCATTTGCGACAATGTTGCAAAAGTCGTTGATCCCACGGCATTGCGCCTCCATAATAATAACAAGGATACAAGTGACAGAAATACCAACAGTGAGCATTTCTTGAACAGGCACTCACCGGCAAGCACTCCACTAGGCACTTTACACGTATCATCTCATTTGGTCCCCACAGCAACACTAAGAGATTTTGGTAGTACTCTACTTCATCTTACAAATGAGAAAACTAAGGCCCAGAGAAGCTTAATAATTTTCTTGCAGTCACATAAATTCCCAGGTCCTTCCAACTCTAGAGTTGTCTGTCTTCCCTCCCTCCTACTCAGAAACATTATGGAGAACCCCCCACCCCATCTCCAGCCTAGACAACTCCAAGATGGGGTGTAATAAAAGAAATACTGGCCTCCTGCTGGCACCTTGGTTGCTCTAATAATTGGTGCAGTGGGAAAGATGAGTCAAAAGAGCAGTCATAGACACCTACCTCCCATCTTCAGACACATGACAGTTTCCCACCAGGCAAAGCCCAGGCAGACCTTACCTCGCCAGTTAGGGAGAAGAGGGAGAGTGTGTCTTTTGCACCCATAGCTCTTTTAGTCTGGCCAATTTACTTATGCCCCATGCCCAGCCAGTTCATTACAGGAAGACCCAGTAGGAGCAGCTGTTCTCTGCAATCTCCCTTAGCTATCCCCTGCCACACCCCCCTCCTGCCCGCCAGCCAGCCTGCCCGCCCACCCACCCGCCCCACTGCTCCTGACTTGCTAGTGCTTGCTCTGTCTCTCTGGTCCCAGATTCCTGCCTCTATATAGGCTCTGACATTTGCCTCTGGCCGCCTTTCACTTGACAGCCCTCCAGAAGCTCTGTTTTAGCACTTGGCCTGAGCAACTCTACCCCCTTTCCCCCTCACCCCCCGATAGTTGTACCAGCCCAAGATGCCCACCTCTGGCTGTCTCAAAGAGGAGATGCGCACAATTAAAGAGAGGGAACTGAAAGGGTCCCGGGTCAGGAAATGAGACATATCCTCTGTGGCTGAGCAGACACAGGGGTCCTGGGAACCAGACACTGCAACCGGTGTGACACGGAAGCGCAGGCAGGGGTTAGAGGTAAGAAACCAGGCAGGAGGCTGAGTGGAGCAACGTCAGTAGAGTTCAAAGAGGTTCAAATGCAGGGAGGAAACCAGGGCTTGGGAAGGTGGGCCGTGGGGGCTTAATAGAGCAACGGTGATCATCAAAGAGCCAGTTTCTCAGAGACACCGAGGGAAATCTGACAACCAGTGTCCGTGCCAAAAGGCTGGGATTCAACAGCAAGGCTCCTGGACATTCAGACAGCTGGCTCAAAAAGCAAGCCGGTTTTGAGCATACCGGGAGAGGGCTTGCTCATAAAAGCAGGGCTACAGCCTGCTTTCTAGAACTGGGGAACAAAGTCAGAGTAGAGTTAGCTGAAAGGTTTACCAGAGCCCTCATCCTTCTGAATGGTGTCTTTAAACCCCCAGACTAGGGGCAGAACTGGTCCCTGAACTCTGGACAAGGCAAAACCTTCCGGTGAAGTTCAAGTAGCCAAGGTATAGGTACTCAGAGTCTGGGAGCTTGGAGAGGCATTCAGGCTATTATAAGCCATCCCACATTCATAATTAGCAACCAAGGATTCCTGGGCGCTCAGGCTAAGCACTATGCTTGCATTATATATATATCCTTTGGGCGTCACAGTAGACGTGACGCCATTCCCATCTTACAAGTGGGGAAATGGGCTTGGAGAACTTATGACCAACGTCACAGAGCTAGTAAATGGCAAAGCCCACATTTGAGCCTGGCTCAGTCTGCTTCCAAAATCATTTCCTCTCTTTGTAATCCTACAAGTGGTTAAAAACACTCCAAAGTGCTCTGCTCACTGCCACTTTCGTCTTCCCACTCCCACTAATGGCTGAGTCACTGTCCTAATAATAATAATGGTAGTAGTAATAATAATACCAACTGACTTTGGTTGAACCCTTCCCATATTCCAAGAACTTTGCTGAGGACTTTACAAGCATTCTCTCATTTGATCCTAACAGCTATCCTGTGACCTAGGTCCTTTTAATGCCCTGTTTACGTATAGGAAAACTGAGCTCAGCGAGATTAATTGACATGACCAAAAGCACACAGCTCTGACTCCAGAGCTCACTACAGTATACTACTCAAAAAGAAAAATCGCACTCTCCCCTCTCCCATAAACCAAAAAATACTCATAGGAAACCCAACAACGATGATAATTATCATCATCATCATTATCATTATTATACCTAATAATAAAAGCTAACATTTACAGTGGCAGGCACTGAGGGTAGGTACTATTATCACCTTCATTTCCAGATGAGGAACCAGAGACACAGAGAGGTTAACTGCCTTTCTCAAGGTCACAGAGCTACAAAGCACTGTTGTTTATGATAATAAAAACTTGGAAATAGCCTAAATGCCAATGTTAGAACACAATTCATTTAGTGATCAAACAAATCATGGTGCGTCTACAGCTGCTATTGAAAATAATGATCTGATGTTTACAAAATAAATATGTATATTTTTGCATAGAGAAAATACAACCTGGAAAGATATATACCAAAATGCTAACAGTAATCTCACCCAAGTGGTGAGATTAAAGGGGACTTTGACTTTTGTCTTTCTTATCTGTCTTTTCTCATTTGTCTATAATGGACCCATATTACTTTTATTAGAGGGGGCAAAAGTTATTTTTCTTTTTTGAAAAGGTGTGTTCCCCTAGGGTTCTCTGTCTAGTCCTCAACCCTCCTCTTCCTGCACACTTTCTCTAAGAATCTCCATTTCCCTCCCCAAGCAACCTTTCTCCCCCAAACAAACTTTATGCTTGTATTACTCAGACTCTTGGTTAGTAGCAACCTTTCAAAAATGTCTCCAATGGCTTCCTTGTATTTTGTGTTTTTGTTTGTTTTGAGAAATAATTTCTTGGTCTTCTAGCTTTTATTTATGTTTAAGAGTTATACATGTAATCTAGGAATATATTCTCAAGACAGAAACTTGAAATCCTATATACAGATAAAGCTAGTACTTAGCCTACCCCACCCCAAGCCCCCCAAGTCCTATTCCTCTGTCTGTTAGTAGTTGGGTGTGTCTCCTTCCAAACTTTTTCTAGCTGCAATGGCATTCGGAGTTCATATCATGCAATTGCTTGCGAAACCCAGTGTGTGCAAAGAGCTACAGTTAGAGAACCATTCTGGCACCGGTCACTCCAGGATCCCAAGTTCTGGTCCATTATGACCATTCATCATCAGCCTGCTTCTAAGGAGGCTACTGAGAGAGAGATCGTGCACACTCAGCCCATTTGGGTCACAGACTTCTGCTTCACTAATGCCAGTGTCTCTACAAACAGAGAGGTGAGGCCTCTAAGAAAAGAAAAGCCCAGAAATTGCTGCTTAGCATCTCTCAGGTCCCTCACATCCTGCCCAGTCTGCACTGATCAATATGACTAGGAGGTGTCATGTTCCTGCTGCCTCACAAGAGGTAATTAAGTTTGGGGGATTGAATGGCTAGCTGCTCAGGGAAATAAGAATAAACAAGAGACAGTTCAATATGTGAGCAAATAGCTTCCCAGCCCTTGAAAATAAAACTTCCCCTAGATTCTCAACAATATCCTTTCCCCCAGCCCTAGCAAGCAGGCTCCCAGAAAACTGAAAATAGACAACCTCAGGCTAAAGTGATACCTGGTCTACTTTACGGTCCTCTGCCTTCCCTGATCAACCAGAGAGGGAGACACCTTCCTCACCCTCTTGCTCCCCAACAGCCCTGACCCTTTAAATGCCCACCCAGTGCCTGATAAATAGAGGAGGTAAAATAGCCAGCATTTTCTGAGTGCTCGTTCTGCCGGGCACTAGTAAGTACTTTACATATATTACATTATTTATTGCACAATAGACCAATGAAGTCTATTACCCCCACCTTATAAAATCAGCTAAGGAACTGAGGTAGAGAGAAACTAAAATCAAGTTACTTACCTTGGCTCTGACAGCTGAGAGGGAGTGAAGCTGGGCTTGTCACTCCGGTCTGTCTGACTCAGCTGGTGCTCTTAACTCACAGGAGAGTCACAACACTGTCTTCAAGTCTCTGAAGGGCTGTCATATGGAGGAGAGGGTAGGTGTGTTCTGGGTAGCTCCAAAGAGAAGGATTTGACTGTTAGTTGGGAATTATGCTTTCATTGGATGTGCTGCAAATTCCCCAAACAACATGTATATGCATGTCCAACTCTATAGGGAAAAGAACATTATAAGAAGAGCAAACGGAACTGCCTTGCATTAGGTGCCGTCCTGAAGGATCTGTGGAATCAGAGAGAACAGGAGGGATACCGAAGGACTGCAGATGGGCAGCGTCCCAATTTTCTTAAATAAGGAAACTACAGACCAGTATACTGTAAACTCCAGAGCTGTAAGCTTGATGTCAATCCTCAGAGAGATTCTGCTGCTGATTATGAAGCAGGTAATTTATAAGCACTTAGGACATAAGTGGTGTTAGGAGGTACCTCGAGGCACTAGCAGAACTGTACAAATTAGAGCAGCTTCCCAGACTTGAAGCTATTGCAAACCAAAAAATTGCAGGACTGAGAGGGGGTTGCCAGATTTTTATTTTTCCAGTAAAGGCAGTAAGAAACAAAACGAAACAACCCCCAAATTATCATCTCATAAAAAGAAAGGGCTTTCTTTAAACACCAAGAGAGAAGGAAATACTCTCTGAATAAAAGACAGTCCTCGAAAGGAAATAGATTTCACTTCACAATACATTGCCCACACGGTCCTCAGGTCTTCTCATTGCACCGTGGATGCCACAGTTTCCCTGGACAATGGGCATTGTCCAAGGACCTGCGTTAAGGAATCGCTCAGAGCTGAGATATCAACACAGATTTGATCAGATACCTGTAAGACAGAAAGTCTTTCTAGCCCAAAGTGGGAAGAACAGAGTTTCTTTCACCTTAGCCTAAGGGAGGACATTAACATAGATAAAGAAAGTGTCCGCAGGAAAGAACGTGAGAGAAATCAAGGTTGCCAAGTGCAGACCTAAGCCCTGCTGAGGAGGGATTTAGTCGACACATTCGACCTAAGCCACCCCTTGGATCACATGGCTCTCTTGTAGGAACACATGCCTGAGGCCATTAAGTACTTGGACCCCAAACCGGTTTCCGAATTGAGATTCTCCAAAGCAACCTTCAGACTATCATCACCTGAATTTCCAGGAAGAGCTCCTAAAGGCAGATGGATTCAAAACTGGCTCAATAACAGTGCCCGAGTGGGGCTCTACAATGCCCAAGAAGGAGGCTGCTAGCCTTGATCCTGAAAGTCTGTCCTTCAGTAGGTCTGGGGAGAGACCCAAGTGACCCTGAAACACTCTAGAGTTGAAGAACCACTGGCATAGGCAGTTGTACGTCCTGACTGTAACATCAAACGAGCCTAGGCTCCCACCCCAGCACTTCAAGTTCCTTTGCCTCAGTTTCCTTGTCTGTAAAACAGGGATAATACCAATACCTGCCTCACAGGCTCTCTGAATGTTTTAAACCAGAAAACACATGTAAAGTGTCTGGCACCTAGCTGAATTACTAATCTCTCCTGGTCCTGCTTATTTGTGAGCCCTGCCGCCTGCCTTCTCTGTGTTCGGCTTCTGCCTCTATTGCCAACTGCTCTCTCTTTCTAGGTCTGGTATTCAAACTCCCCAAGTAAGAGACTTTCATTGGTCCAAATTTAGTCACCACTGTGCTTGTTGGGCAAAGCTCTCATCCTGGGTCCCCTCAGAGACTGCTTGCCAGCCTACAGAGTAGAGTGACTGCTCTTGGTCAGACGCCCTCTCCTGGCTCAATCGGCTATTGCCGGGGGGCGGGGCTGGGGAACCGGGTCACGTGGTGCCAAACAGCCGCCTATTCAGAAGAAACTGCTACTTCCCTCAGCTAGGGTCTCTGGATGGAAACTCCTTAGAAGGGGCCCGTGGGTGTGGCAGGAATTCTGAGGCTTAGCCCGTCCAGTACACCTAGGCTTCTCATTTATCCAGCCTGCCAAAGGAATGAAGCGTTCAAGTTCACTGAAGTCTCTATTTAATTCCGACTCTTCATTTCCATCAGGCCAGGAACGCCGGTTTTCAAAAAAATAGACCACAGTCAAGGTGGGGGTGCGGGGGCGGGACCTTAACCCTGAAATGGGACCGTCTGTTTCTAGACACGTTTTTAAGTTTTCAAAGCACTTTCGCATCTATTTCCTCATCGCAGAGCTTGCAAACTGGCAGCCACAGACTGGCTCCAGACTGCAGATGGATTTTATTTGACCCATACAATGTTTCAAACATTTAAAAAATTAGTTGCCAACATTAAAAAGTCAGGAGATTTCACATAAAAAGCTGGATTTCTGGCTTCTCTGGGAAAAATAGAAAGACTTGGATCCTTGCTCTGCCATAGCAACAGTCACCTGGAGCTGAGTAAGCTGGGACATTGGCTCACCAGTTCGGTTCACTCCCCACCTGACCACTTTTACTTTTTCACAGCGACTTGTACAGCCCCTGTAGGCATTTGAAGCCTCATTTTAACCCCATGGAGTAGGCACAGGAGGTGGTTAAGAACACAGATTCTGAAGCCTAATTGTCTGGGTTAGAATCCCAGCTCTGCCTCTTACTGGCTTTGGGACCCTGGACAAGTGATTTAACCTCTCTGAGCCTCAGTTTTCCTCATCTGAAAATTGGGGATGATGATAACAATGCCTACCTCATAGAGTTATTGGTCCAACTAAATGAGCTAATGCATATAAACTACTTAGAACAATACCTGGCACATGGCAAGCACTAAATAAGTATTTGCTTCGTTACATTGTCCACAATTCCCTATCTGCCAAACAAAAGATTGAGAAAACTGAAATTCTGTGGCAAGCCCACTTGGGAGCAAAATTGGGCTTGAGTTGACATGGGAATATTCATTTATCCCATTTAGAAATACAAATGTGTTTGAGCACGGGATACTGCCCTAAATCTCACTAGGTACAAATAAAGATATGTACCATAGTGCATTTCTAAAATCCAAAAATTTTGATCTTCCAAACACATCTAGTTCCATTGGTTTCAGATAAGGGATTGTGGACATTTTATTATTAGTTTGTATACCCACTTGACAGTAGGGAAAACTGACCTACTGAGCATTAAAGCAACTGGCTAGAAGTCCCACAGCTGGGAAGCAGAAATAAATAATATCAATCCAAAAACATGAAGCCCGTAGTACCTAGTATTGTGGTATGTATCAGACTCTATTGGAGTGGTGATGCAAGATTCTAGTGGCCACCAGTTGGGGTCCCCTGGACCATAAAGAATGCACCATTTACTAAGAGTGCCAAGCCCCCCTGCCTTAGTAGCATTCTTTTGACTGTTTGCCTTAATCTCCACTATATACTGTTGGGTTAGGATTAGGATGGGGATTATTGTCTTCATTTTACACAGGAGGAAACTGAGGTCCAGAGAGGAGAAGTGACTTGCTCAAAATCATACAGCAAAAGTCAGGCAGGGCTGTAAGTAGGAACCACATTCTATGCTTTTCAAATCTTCATCCCGAAGGCCAGTCCAAGGAAGACATATGCTGAACGTTTCACACACTGACCCCCAACTCTCTGCAGACAGTCCTAAAATTCTTGACACACCTGATGAAAGGAGAGTATCCCAAGATCTCAGCAAATACAAAAATGAGACAATGTGTCTGGGTGGACCTCATCTTTCCCAGTACCATAGGCAATAATGTATACAGACACCATCCTGTCAGAATCCAGGAAGGGGAGACTTCTCAAATCCCAAGAAAATCACAGAGACCCTACTGTTTGCTCTTTTCTGCTGATTTTTAAGTAGCTGACATTTACTTATGCCAAAGGCCAAAAGTAATGAAAAATCTACTGGAAAGGGAATTTCATCAGTTAGGAAGCAATATCTTAAAGAAACCTTTGCACTGTGTCACTTCCCTTGTTTGAGATGCAAAAAATAGAGCATTGCTATGTCATTCGGTTAGCGCATCACACACCTGGGAATGAAAACAGCATCCCTAGGACCCCTTGCCAGCCCCCTGCCTCAGCACAGGCACACTTTCTGACGTTATCAACAACTTAAGCAAGTTAAAGAGAGGGCAGGCAGTGTCCCAGGTGACCTCGTGTCTCTCCTAAGCTCATGGTTTGAGTCCCTCCTACCAACAAATCTTCACTTTGATCACACACCCGCAGCGACCCAGATCTTTGAATTCAGCAATTCTTCCTCAGGTTTCAGCGAAGCATTGGCAGCCAGAGCTATTTTGGGACAGTTGCTCTGCTGTGGATGCCACTTTTGGAATATGCCAGGAACATGTGAAGGACCTGGAGCTCTCCGTCCTGGGCCCATTTTCGGGTTTGCCTGTGCTGTTTCTCTGGGCTGATCATTTGGAGGACAGTCGTCCTTGCCAACCTAACCCCAGGAGCCTGACTACCCCACCAGGCCACAGGCTTCAGGAGGCAGTGTGGCTGCCAGCATCCCCACAGAAAGGAGCGTGGAGGCACCAGGCAGCCTAAAGGACACATGTCCTAGGGGGCGATCTGAGTGTGGAAGAGGACAGAGGATACAAGGGAAAGGGGTGAGGAAATTTTCCAAACATCTTATTCTAACAATCATCACTTCGTCATCTGATGCAACTGACTCGGCAGGCACTCAGGAACCTGCGGTCTCCATTTTCCTGTCCTGAAATCCTCTGCACCTGTAAGTACCGGGGCTCATTGCTGCGCATGCTGTCTTTGTGGGAGGGGGAGAAGAGGGCAGGGCCTGGGGAAGGTCATCAATATCTGACTCAGGTGGGGGCAGGCTCATGGCTTTGGAAGGATTCCGGACCACCCCCCACACCAAACTGCTTCTTAGTTTGGAAAACGAAAATACCTCTTTTTTTCTTTCCCAAGCCCCCAGCATACCAGAAACTCCACCTGTCCTTCGGGGTCTTCTGTTCATCAGTGCTGTGCACACCTGATTTCTCATGCTGAACTTAATAGGAGAAGCTCCCCCTTGGCATTTGAATTTCTTAAATGCAACCACAGCTATTATTGTGGGCACAGCCCCTGCTGGCTTCTCCATCTTTTCTGCAGCAATTTGCAGAAACAGTGAAAGATGTTGTAAGCAGGAGGGTACAAATGAAAATTTAGAAACTCCTTCATGGTAAAAAGGAAGACCAGCGTCATTCGGAATGATTCTCAATGCAGTTAGAAATGCTGCCACAGTGGAGAGGCTCCATGCTATGCGGTGAGGTGGCTCTTTCAATGCCTTCTTCTTTTAGTGGGAAGAGAGGCCAAACTAGCTATAGGATCCCCAGGAAAGGAGCATTTTTAATTCTTTTATTTACCACTCTCCTGAGAGACTGGACATTGTCTCTGGCCAGCCTGTCAGTCCCTGACGTAGCTCCACTGCTGCTGCAAAAGGGACATTCAGCCTTTCTTTTGGTGACTGCTGAAGTTCCCTCAAAATAACCCAAGATGAGAGAGCCAGGCCCTGTTACCTACCCTCCTCTCCCAACTCCAAGACCAAATCATTCTTAGGGTTCAGAATTTGTTTGGAGGTGAAGGTGACACATGTCTTTGATAGGAAGTCTCTTGGAAAACCTGCATGATGTACACAGAAAATGTGTCCTTCTGGGCTTTTGAAATGACCCCCTCAGCCATGAATAAGAACAGGATAAGGCTATCGGGTCGCGCCCTTTTATTCCCACAAAGCACCACAGAAGGAACACTGTCTTCGGCAGAGGAAAAGCAGATGATGTTCATTAGACCAAAGCTGGCTACGTTCAGTTTCCCAAATTGGAGAAACAAGCAGCTTCTTATTTGTACTCCACCAAGAGTGCTGGCTCTGAGGGGGACTGGAGGCGAACAGTGTTAATATCAGCGCGGGGTGGGGGGACAGAGGGAAGTCACCTCGTGTCTGGTGGAGACTGGATTAGTTCTCAGGCTATAGAAAGAAACTAGTCTCAGGAGGAGTTTGGTTTTGCTTTGACTACCGCTTGTTTGTGTGGTCTCTGGTAACTCATGAAGTTTCTCGGCCCTCCTCCTTCTGAAGAGCTCTGAGAAATGATGCCCGGATCACAGAAGAAGTTGATTGTCTGGGAGACTTTTCTTGTCAAAGCCTTGAGTCTTGGGTAGGGGGAGGCAGAGCGCCCTATGGGATGGATTCTGATTGTAACCAAAACAATCCAGGTTTTGGCTTGGCGGTAGCCTGAAATTCATGTCTACCTTATGGCATTCCAGGAGTATTAAGAATGTTCCCTTGCCCTTCTAAATCTCTCCCTATCCACTCCCAAGGGCTTAAAAATTCTTAAGTACATAATTCCTTTGACTCAGGGCTTTGGCATCAGTTAAAATGCCAACCTTTTGGGAGGGTCAACCTGTTAAGCCTCATCTGGATGTATCCCATCCTGACAGGAGATTCTGACAGACAGAAGGGAGAAGAAGGAGGAGAAATGTGAGATCATATTGTAGGTGCAAAACTGAGCCTCAGAGCAGGAGTCTGGAAGCAGGACCTGGGTCAAGGCCAAAAGGACCGAGAAGCTTGACAGAAAAGGTGGTTAACAACTATACTTCAATAAAATATAATGGCAATAAAAAATAAGTAAATAAACAACTAAAAGAAAGGGAGGGTTCTGTTCTTGCTAAAACGGAGTACAAGGCAGCTTACTGAGGCAGAGACTCAGTATTTGGATTATAAGACAAAGACCCATTTAATGAAGCTGAGGTTCAGGGAGGACGAAGAGTCCCACATATATAGTGGGGCTGGAAACAGGGGAATGCCCTGCAAGGGCAGCCCTCACTGAACTAGGGTTCTCCAAAATGTTAAGAGTTCTCAGTTCAAAGAATCAGACACATTGAATACTCTTTGATCCCTTGACCCTGGCATTTCTCTAGCCCAGGAAGGTAGATCAAAGGAGGGGAGCCCACAGGGCCTTTGACTTTAAGACCTTGCTCTTACCATTTCCTTCCTCTGGGACCAGCATTGAACTCATACCCACAGGGATTCATGATAGATATTATAACTCACCTTGTTTACCAGAAGCTCTCAGGTGCAAAGAGAGGTTGCCCATGCAGAATCACAGGCCAAGGGTAAGGTCTTCCCATATTCCCATATCCTTCTTAGGGCCCAAGGGACAGAGTTTGGGAGTAAGACCACCTGAGTTTAAATCCTGGCTCTGCCACTCACTAGCTGTGTGGCCTTGGGCAAGTCATGTAACCTATCTGAGCCTCATCTGTGAAATGGGCACATTAATAGTAGGATCAGTGCTGTGAAGATTAAATGAGATGAGGCACGTAAAGCCCAGCACCCTGCCTGGTACAAAGTAAGCCCTTATCAAAAATCAGCAATGACTAGGATTCCTGGCTGTCTGCTGTATGCCTCATCATCTGAGAATGGGTTATAGCAGCAGATGGTCCTACTCAGTGCACGTCTACCACCACCAAGATTTGGGGGTCCACCATTTCCTTAAACTGCCCTCTTCGCCATTTCCTCCCAGTGTCACTAGGTGAGAACACCTCCGTGCCTCTCCTCTCACTAGCCCTGAGTCCGCTCCATCCCCCAGCTAACTAAATAGATGGATTCACTGCTAAGGATTTATGAAATCTTTTCCTTGGCTTTCTCCAGTTGCAGACTGAGCTCCACTCCCATTCCCTAGTGGTGAGAAGGAATCATTTCTGGGAGGGCGTGGTCCCGAAGGGTGCAGATCTCAAAGCACTAACAAAAGGAAAGGAGTCTCACCAAAAACTTTGTGTCTCTGGTTCCTGTAAAGCTCACAAGCAGCTGTGGCATCCATACCTAGCCATGGCCACTCCCACTGTGGCTCCCTGACCCTGTGGCTGCTGGCCTCCTGCTGTTCTCATCATCCCCCCACCCCCGCACCCCGCCTCCCTCAGGACACTCCCTTGTCTGGGCCCCAGGGTGCTGTGGCTTTGAGAGGCTTGCCTTCGCTTCCCTTCTCTTCCCCCTTCCCCGCCCTCTCCTGAGGATAGTGAATTCACTCTTTCTAGGGGTGTGGTGGCAGAAAGGAGCTCTCCATTCTGTGCAGGCATGCCCTCAGCGTGCTCTCTGCATTCTAGCCCTCCCAGAATCTCTGCTTGGCAGGGGGGAGCACCCCTAGCTAGGCATGCTCCTGGTACCTCTAGAATCAGAAGACAGTCCTTTGCCATCTTAAAGACAAAGCGAGAGTGGTTCTGAAACTATTTCAGTCCAGGAGTTTGCTAAAATGGGCGTTCCAGCTACTATCTCCATAAAGATACTATCTTCTCTATCCATAGAGTCTCTGGGTTTGGGGTTCATCTCGGAAATCTGCACGTTTAAAAAGCTCTCTTTGGGCCACACCTCAAGAAAAAGCGCACTCTGTCTTGTGGAAAGGGGCAGGGAGTGGGGAAGAAAATCACACAACTCTGATTCCTATAGCCAGCCCCAGCCTATATCCTGCCCCTCTCTGGGAACACATGTAAACCGCCTACCAAGTCCTGACCTTCTCTTGTCCAGCAGTTCTTGGGCTGCTTCACGATAACCCTGAGCAGTTTTAAATATCTGGACTGCAAACCCAAATCAGTGACACTACCAGTTTGAGCTGCAAAATAGACCAAGAGCCCTTACTAGAGGAGTTTTGAGCTAGAAGACCTTGGTGGTGAAGAGCACACTGAAGCCACACTGGCAAGGCTTCCTCTCTCAGCCCAGGCCTCTTAGAAACTGTATGACCTTGAGCAATTTACTCAGTCTCTCTGTGACTTGTTCCTTCATCTGTAAAATGGGGCTAATAATAATGCTATTATGAGTTATTTCACATCACATATTTAGAACCATGTCTGGCCTATGTTAAGTACGTGGCAAACATCATCCATTATGGTTACTATAAATATCATTATATCTGTAAACAGGGTCTGTAATATTCATGAGGACTAAGTGAGTTCATGTATGTAAAGTGTTCAAAACCATTATTGGTGTGGTCCCAGGGATTTAATAGAGAAATCAGCAGATGTGCTCAGAGTATCAGGAGAGACCAAGGCCATCCTGGCTAAAGAGTTCTGAGGGAGGAGTTGGTCAAGGGTCTTACACAGGCTCAGAAAGAAGATGGCAATTTAGGGTCTCTTACAAATTCAGGGTATAACTAAAACTCTTGTGCCTAACTTGTTACTATACATTTATGGGATTATGTGGTTTGGTTATGGGACCTGTCAGGTCTAATTAAAGTGTTAGGACTCCTAGGAGACCAGCTTTGCACAGACTGGACCTTTAAAAACGCCGTTGTGAACGCAGTCCCAGCACCGTAGCACTGGAGAC
Organism: Manis pentadactyla; assembly: GCF_030020395.1. Lineage (NCBI taxonomy): Eukaryota > Metazoa > Chordata > Mammalia > Pholidota > Manidae > Manis > Manis pentadactyla. Next base: position 105,801,105 of record NC_080038.1, on the reverse strand, counting down.
TCAGGTGTTTGCTCTGAATGTTCAGGGTCGTTGTATAGCCGTGGTATTTGTCCTTTCCATTCCAAATCCCCAGTTATTAGTTTCCTGGATTTCATTAGAAGACATGCTGTCCCCAGCCCTGCCCTGGAGCAGTAAATGGAAGAAGAGATACTCCATCTGGTCCCATGGGGTCAACTAACGCCACTAAACCCTTCTGGCTTCTCAGCCCCCATCTCTCACCTGGCTTCCTGCTTTTAGCTTCTCTCCCCTGCAGTCCTTCCCCACCCTGGAGCCCTCAGAATTGTCTTCCTAGTCTGTCATTCCTCTGCCTTAATAGAAACCTTCAATGACCCCCTATTGCTCACAGAAAAAGTGCAAAACTCTGAGCTTGGCCAACAGTGCCCCGAATAAGCTGATCCCAGCCACCTTCTCCACTCCCCTTCCTCTGCTGCCAATCATGCACTCCAATACTGATTGTCCCGCCCTCCAGAACATGCACTTTCACATGAATACTGTTCCCTCTGCCTGGAATGTCCTTCCCCCTCCCTCAGCTGCTCCTCCTGGCAAAACCCTTTGTCCCTCAGGATGCAGCTCTAATGCCCGTCATCCATGGCACCTGCCTACCTTCCCCAGCTACCAGGTCATCCACCATCAGTGCCCCCCATGACACTGCTACATTTCTTGACGACAGCGCCCAGGGGACCGTGAGAATGTAGGTGTGCCTCAGGCCATCCTCCTAGATGGGGAGGTCCCCAAAGGCTGCCTGGGACCATTTGGCTCTCCTATGTGTTCTCCATACCCCCCTCCCTAAGGCCTGGATACAGTAAATTATTGGTTCCCTCATTTGTAAACTGAGGATGAAAATAATAGTTGCTTCCTTCTGGAGTTAGAAGGATTAAATGAGGTAATGCAGATAATATATATGCGGGTAATGATAATGAAGATGGTGATGATATGAAGGAAGAATAGTTAGCATCCATTCAGTGTTTTTCAAGTGCCAGACACTGTCCTAAAGTCATTACATGGATAAGAGTCAGTTAGATAGATGAGTTAATCTGTGGAAAGTGATTATGCATGCCTGTGTGTGTGTATACTCATATATATTATAAATACCATATAGATGACACACATATGACATATATACTTCACACCGTGTCTGATGCTTAGTGGGAACTCTCATTTTTCCTCCCCCACCCTTCATCGTTGGCCCGCACCACCCATTATGGCCCAGGGCTTGGGTAGGAGAGAGGTGAATGCAGAAGGGGTCCCTGTGTCACGGTTCCTAGTAACAGACTGGTTAGGGGAAGAGGGTGAGGCTCTGGATCCCTTGGAAAGGGTGTCTAAGTGTCTCCCCATTCAAGCAGTCATTTGAGAGCGGGGGCTACGCCGTCCTCCTGCCCGAGGCGCCCATAAGCACCAGCACGGAGGTGGGCATGTAGAAGGCCCTAAGTAAACTCGTAGCTGGGCTCTGCCTTGGAGGTCTGAGCTTTCAGCGATTGCTGAGGCAGTTCTTGGAACCATGGCTGACAGGTTCTCAGGGCCCTAAGGACAGCAGCCGAAGCCACTGGGTAGCAGCCCTTTGCCAGGGCCCTGCTGGGGACAGACACCAGGCCACGAGGCTAAGGACCTGCTTCCCAGATGCAGCTGTACCACCAGCCAGCCAGGTGACCCTGTGCAAATCTCTCCACTTGCCTGGGCCTCAGGGTCCTCACCTGTGAAATGCTGCCCCTCAGGGCTGTCTGAGGGTGCACGACACAACAGCTGTGAGAGCTCTTTGCCAAAAGGCTGTCCATAAGTGAGGGGTTGCTAAATTCAAAGGCCGGAACTTCACTACATACAAAACATTCAGGAAATGCAGGTGGAGGGAGCAGGGGCTAGTGTATCCAGGACATATGGGGGCCTAATTTTGTTGTCCTCCTGCTTAGCAGCATTAGTGATTCAAACTGGTGCTGCCTGTGGAACGCTCTGTCCTTTGGAATCTTCAGGGACAGGAGAGATTGCAGAGCAGTGAGGCCGAAGCCAGTGCACAATGCAGTGAGAAATAGAGTGATAGCAATGAGGCGCCACGCACACAGGTTCATATGCATGCATTCACACTCTTGCTGGCCCCCAGTGCCCCTGTGCAACAGCACCTGGAGCTAATTACAGACAGACAGACAGACAGCTCTTTCTCCGGCTCTTTTCTCCAACCTGTCAACCCCCACCCCTCACCTCCTCATCAGTGGGGATTGCCTGAGCTCTCAGAAGGGGTGTTGCTGGTGCCACAGTTAAGTGCCTAGAAAGAACATGGAGAGGGAGGGTACAGGGGTGTGAGAAGCCACCACATGGCTCCCCATCTTGGGGGGATATGTAGAGAAGAGGGGAAAGACATAGGAGAGCTGGCTGGGATACAGATGCAGCTTTGTGTTAACAGATGTGCTCTCCTGGCAAGAGAGAGCCCAGGCTCTCAGCCCCTCCCTTCCCCTTCATCCGAATCCACCCAGGGATCCCCTCTTAACCCTTCTCCTTCTTAAATCTCCAACTTCCTTTTTAAACTCTGTATCTGGCATAAAGCTCAATAAGTGTTGAATAGATATGAGCCCTCCTCAAACCCATACTGCTCCCAAGCCCTGTTCCCACCTCACAGACCATAATAACTCTATAAGCCCTTTCCTCTACTATTCTTTCCATATACTCCCTTCAGGCCATTTCAGCTCTCACCTATATGCTTCTAACTCCCATCTCTCTTTCCAGCCCAGACTTTGCCTGATGCCTGAGTGTTCCTTATGCTCCTCAAACCCAACATGCCCCACATTAAATTATCAGGCTGTGACATCCCTAGGGGTTTTCTAGCAGTGAGTCCTGCTCTGCTGAGGGGGGTGCTTGCTATATGCCCCTGAGGGAGACAGGAGGGATGAACATATAACACAGTCATGAGGCAAACTCCTGATGCTCAGCCTCTCTTCACACCAGGATACCAAAGTCCTTCCTTCTCCCTCTTAATCATCACCACCTCACCAACCCATATGGAAAGCCAGACTGGGAACCTCAGTGGCTAACTGCTCAACCAGTGCTTCTGAGATTGGAACCAGGCAAGTTGTTTCAGCAAAGAGAATTCCTTGAAAAGGAACCAATGTATACTGGGGAGTTATTTCTTCTCCAACACTCTCCCTCCAGACTCACTCTCACAGCTTTGCAATCCTGGTTACCCACTACCCATGCCCTGGTCCCCCATGTACCATTTCTCACCCAGTACACACACACACACACACACACACACACACACACACACACACAAAGCCCTCCCTCACTCCCCAACTCCATTCCTCTTTATTCTGGAGCCCTGTCCCCAAACTCACTGCAAACTCCCAAGTAAATATTGAACAAAGATTGGTGGAAACTGGGAACTTCATTCCATCAAAGCAGTGCTGGAGGAAAAACCCAGAATGTTTATTTCCTGGGCTAGGCAAGGATAAGAGCACATAAAGCCCCCTTGCCTCCAAGCCCTCCTAGATTTGGACAGCAGCCAAAGGAATGGGTTACAAACACAGTGGCCTTTGGTCCCTGACAGCCTGTGAAAGCAGAATCCAAATTTCTTCCATGCTGTTCCCAGGAGGTCCATACACCAGGACAAATGCAAGGTGTGATTACACCCAATCATTTACTGCCACATCTAGGCACTTGCAGGGTTTAAGGCAAAATTAAACCTTATCACCAGTTTCACTCTGATACACAAGAAATGAAGTAATTTATTTAGAGCACTCATGTGTTTAATTTCAAAACATTCATTTGTGCAAACAGCAAATATATCTTAAGCAAACAGCAAATGTATATCAAGCATTTCAAAAAGTTGTAATCTGTGGTTCCTTTCTTCAAACTGCTCCTATTCTAGTTGGGGAAAAAGAGCCCTGCATACAAGGGTTGACCGAAAGACCATGCCAAGCCCTTTGCCAGGCCTAGTGTGGCCTGAGTGGCTCTTGCAGTCTCTGTGGCAGGACTGCAATTCTCCACTCTATTGCTGCTGTCACTATTGTTGCTCTCTTCTACAATGTAGGATGGTGGTTAGACAGGTCTTCAGGGTATACCTGGGTTCATATCTGAGTTCTGCTCTTTACTAGCTGTATGACCTTAGCCAAGTCACAGCCTGTCTGAAGCTGGTACCTCCTCTGTACCAGACTGTAGAATGAGGACAGTAATAGTGCCTACCACACAGAATTATAGTGCAAATTAGATGAGTTAATATGCAAGCCAGGGGCCTGACTATAGAATAATACCTGGCACATGATAAGGGCCCAGTGAACATTAGTAATTATTATTTTCCTGATGTACCTACTGTCCTTTGTTACCACCAGAAGTTACAATCCTTATTGGGCCTCCAAAAGAAGCTCGTAGATACTTTATTCACTCATCCATTCAATCAACAAATACATACTGAACATCTACAAGTCCTTGAGCTAAGCCTAGGTCATATAGACAAACAAGACATGGCTCTTGCCTTCTGGACTAAACAACGCACTCCAAGTAGTCCTTTGCAAACACAAACCTTCCCGGGAAGGACACACGCTCCACCCAGGTTTCTTCAGTACCATGGATAAAGTCTGGCAGAACATGAACTCATAATCCAAAATTACAAAGCACACAATGAAGCCAGAAGCAACAAAAAGCAGAATTAGATCCTCAAAGATTCAACTATTACAATTATGTGATATAAAATATTTTTTTAAGTTTAAGGGGTATTAAAAAACAAAAGAAGCTTTTGAAAACATTAGCAAAGAGCAAGATATTAGCAGAGAAGAATTAGAAAAAGTACCACCTGTTTACAGATGACACAGCTGAGACTCAGAGAAGGAAGGGACTCCTTCAATGCTACACAGCTGAGAATGAGGAAATCAAGTCAGTTCTCAGTGTCTTGTGTTCATTTGGTAGACATGGCCACCAGGGCTGTGGCATTTTCCCTCTGAGTCAGTCAGTGAGAGAGACAAGTGAAAAGCAGTGTGTGAGGGCTATAAAAACTACAAAGATGAACACAATAGAGTCCCTGCCCTCAAGTAGCTTAAAATTCAGTAAAGAGACAGGATTACACACATATAAAAACAACCACTGATATCAGGCTGTGTGGTAGAAACTATTGTGGTCTGCAGTGGTAGAAGGTAGACTTGAGCAGGTCCTTGAAGGACAGAGAAGAGGTGGCTCTATGGGGTAGAGGAGCTTTGGATTGGTGACAGGGATAGAGGAGATTGGGCACAGCCTGACCGACGTCATGGAGAACATGATCCTACAGAGCAGCTAGGGGAACACTGAGTTCACTCGGCTAGCACACTGCACACATGTGGGGGCAGGCCTGTGTGGTCACACAGGACCCACCGCTCCCAAAGGCTCCATGCTTGGTTTAATGCACAGCTGTTGCCCTCTTGAAAGTCTTAATAAATTTTGGACATGGGGCTCCACGGTTTCACTTTGCACCCAGGCCCACAAATGATGTGGCCAGTCCTATAGAGGAGACAGGGAGGAATTATGTCTGGAAAGGCAGGGGCACTCTTAGGAAGGACCTTGAATCTTTGCTCTGCAGACAATGAGGAATCCCAGAAAGTGTCAGAGCTCAAGAAGGGTATGATGACTATGGTTTTGAATGCCACATGGGGGTGGAAGGGACAGATGGATTTGTAGAAAGGAGACATGGGGACCAGTCAGGAGACTACTGCAATAAAGCAATGGGGTTCAAACAGGAAGAGTGGCAGAAGACATGGAGAAGAAAAGGTTCTTTGCCTTAGTCATCCATTGGAGAGATGTTTACTGAGCAGTTGACATGCCCTAGGCACTGTGCTAGGGGCTAGGATTCACCTTGACCTCAAGCTGATAAAGAGGCAGATAAAGAAACAGACCATGACAGCCCCACGTGCTAAGGGCTAGGATCAGGTTAACTTGACAGTGTTCTGGAAGCCCAAAGGAAAGGTACCTAGCCCAGAAAGGGGATTCAGAGATTTCCAAGAGATGATACCTGAGCTGCATCTTGAAAGTAGAGTAGAAATTCCTCCCATGGATGAGGCACAAAAGGGCACTCCAAGAAGAGGGAACAGCATGTAGTATCATGGCACATCCACTGCATGCTAGGCACTGTCCTGAAGGCTGAGAATCCTTGTTCTCAGGCTGCAAGGAGAAGCAGACAGCTAACCAGAGAACAAGACAATTGGAAAGTGCTCTGATATATATGCTGTGGGAGCAGGGGAAGAGGCATCTAGCCTAGATCAGGGAAGTCAGGGAAGTCTCTTCCCTAGCAGTGTCTTCTGAGCTGTGCTGTAGAATGGAAAATGTGAGCTAGATGAAGAGAGGGAGTGGGGGGCCAGGGAGTGGGAGAGACAAATGCACAGGGGTAAGATACTGTCTGTGGTCTCAGAGACTTGTAAATGATTCCCTATGATTCAGTTCTAGAAGGAGCATAGAAGGAGCATGGGGAGATATGACCACAGAGATACGCCTTATACCCCAAGCTAAGGAGTTAGGACTTCATCCTGTAGAGCACCAGTTCTCAGCCTCCACTGCAATTGGAATCACCTGGGGAACTTTACAAAGCACTGATAACTGTAGCCCCCCACCCCCTGGGCTCAGACTTAGTTTGTGGGGGAGGCACTGGAGTTTTTTTAAAGCTCCCCCAGTTGATTCTAATGTACAACCAGGATTTGGGGTAGGAGCTCTCAAGTTTGAGGGCTCATCAGAATCACCTGGAAGGCTTGTTAAGCACAAACTGGGGCAGTACTGCCAGAGTTTCTGATTCAGTGGGTCTTCAGTAAGCAACTCCTCTAAGAAGTTTCCAGAGATGCTGTTGCTGCTGGCTTCAGCCCCACATTGGGAGAGCCCCGGGTCTCACGTATTGTGAAGCCAGTTACACTTAAGTGGAGGGCGTGGGTGTGAAGTTACCTGATTTGCGTCTTAGAAGATGGCCCAGGCCACTCTGGGGAGAACAGCTGGCAGAGGGGAGAAAGGGAAGTGAGGAAAAAGGAAGCTATTGGAGGCATCAAGACCAGAAACCATTGGGAGAATGTCCTGAACTAAAACAGGGGTAGGAGGAATGGAGAAAATGGGTCAAATTAGACGAATGCTTCGGAGTAGAGTTGGCAGAGCTTAATGACCGGCTGAATGTAGAGGTGAGAAATAAAAGATTCGAAAACAACAACTCTTGGGTGTTTGCCTTGAGCAACTGGTGACTCTGATTGTACTGGGCATGTGGGTTACCATACAGAAGTTAAGCATGTTACCAGACTTGTGGGGGCAGGGGAGGTAGGAAAGTGGGACATTTCTTCCCTCAAAAGTCACAGTGATAGTCCCAGGGAATTCGACAGGCCTCTCTCACTGTCCACTCAACCCCTACTTTCAGTACCGTGAGTCCTCATGTTGACCCTAAACAACTTGGAATTCTCTTCAAAATACCTGGAAAGGAAAAGGAAGATGGGGGATCACCATGACATGATGAGCAGCCACCTGAGCCACAGGTACAGGGTCCACTCCTTGGCTATTACCCCAGCTGTGTTTGTTTCATTCATGCATCATTTTAATATTTATAGAGCTGCTGCCTAGATGGTTTTTGAAATAGTCACAATGGCCACATTTCACATGCAGGTAAAGGATCCACAACCTGCCCTTATATAACCAGGAAAACAAATGCAGCTTAAAGGGCAGCTTACAGAGGCATTCATTCTGCATGGATTTAAATTGTGTAAAAATGAGCAATTTCCTAGTGCATCATCAGTCATGACTATTTGTGGGTCTCCTCCGTGGGCAAGCAGACTGCCAGCAATCAGCAGGCCAGCCAGATGATGGATGGGATAATTGTCCATTAGAGTACAGTTAACTTTGTACCATGTGAGGGTTCAACGGGAGATAGGCATGACAGATGGAAGAAGAGATAGCTAATGTGATAGGAGATGCAGCTCCATTTCTGGTAGTAACTGTTCTCTGGCTGAATCAATGATTAATCAAAGCCACATTCTCATTTGAAACTCTTTGCTCACCGGTGCACAACCCCTGCTTTGGGTTAAATTTAATAGCATCATTAAAAACTGCTGTTCAAAAAACTCAGATTACTTTTCCCCAGAAGAAATCATGACACATTAGAGAGTGCTTCTGTGAGCTTATGGGCAGGGACCATGTCAGGAGTGTGCCTGTGTTTAAATGTTTAACATTTGAATCCTCAATGCCTAGCGCATGGGCTGACACATACAGAGCACTCAGTAAATGTTTATTAAAGTTAAGTGAAATGAATTAATACATTTGTCCATTCATTCATCTGTTTATTCCTTTAACAGACATTCATTAAATACAGGAATTAAGAGCTCTGGCTCGGGAACCAGATGCTTTTAGGCTTCAAATTCCAGCTCCAATCAGCTGTATGAACTTGGGCAAGTTACTTAGCCTCTCTGAGCCTGATGCCTCCTGTTCAAAACAGGGTGGGGGAACAATAGCACTTGCTTTCCTAGGGCTGTGTGAGGGTTAAATGGATGAGTGTATGTGTTTAGCACAGGGCCTGATCCAGAGTAAGTGCTCACTAAAGGGCAACTGTAATTAGTATCATGTCATATATACCATGCTAGGCCTTTCTCAAGTAACAAGGTCCACATAAGAGGCACAGAATCTCTTAAGAAATGACAAGGCTCTTGGCCAAAGCTGGTTTTCATTAAAGAGGCTATTTATGGTTCCCAGCTCAGAGCCCTACTGCCAGAGGCCTGCTGTTCCTCTCCTGGTGCCCTTCTGTGGCAGCTCGGGTTGTCTCTACATGGGTTGTGCTCTCTAGAGAAGCCTGAGAAATTGCAGAACAGGAAGGTGAAGGAGGAAGGTAAGGACTGGCAGGAATCCAATCAACCATCAACATGCAACCTGCGCCGCCCCCACCCCCCAGCCTTGTTAACTCCCTCGGGTGTCTTTCTGTGCTTTTGTATAGCTCTTCTGGGCAACATTTCTACCTACTAATTGCTATTTCTAATGTTTATCCTCTTGGGTCAGTTGAACAAGATTGTCCTTGATTTTAATTTTAATTTTAAGGCAAATGAAAGTAGAGAAAACTTGACTTGGAGTTCAGTCGGAGGTAATGGTGGCAGCACACCTTAGTGGTCATGAGAGGAGATAAAAATGACTGGCCCCTGAAGGGCTATGTGCCCTAGGGAGTGTTACCTAACATCTCTGAGCCTCAGCTGCAGAATAGGCAAAGTGAGAATAATAGCTGTCAAGACAAAACGGAAAGCACCTAGGACCATGCCTGGGGCACAGCAAAGTGCTCAATAAATGGTGGCTGTGACTATAATTCTGGAGTCCCCGATGTGGAAACAGAAGCCCAGAGAGGTTAACGGGACAAACCCAAGTAGCTCGCTAATGGCAGAGTCTTCTTGCTTGTTATTCTCACTATTAAACTAGGCCTGCCTCTTTCAAATCCTTTACAGACCCCCGTTTATACATACGCTGCTATACTGATTGCAGGTCATGCTTGTTTTGCACAACAGGTAAATTTGATGCATTTAAATATATGCTTCCCATATCTGTCTACCCGGAAAGGTCTTATGAGCAACTTGAGGGAGGGAGATATTGTTCATCTAATTGTGCTCAGTGAACGTTGGGTGGATGTTGCTAGCTGAGCGGGCAGTTAATAACCTACCTAGTGGGGTATGTCTTACATCTCCTGTGTTGCATTACAAGCAGTACAGAAAAGAGCAGTGGGTGCCCTGGACTCATCCAGGCCCAGGTTTGAGCTCTATGGTTGTTAGCTAGGAAAAATGCAGCACTGGGTAAATGGTAAGAGTACTGTAATAGCAGTAACAGCGGCAGCGGCCAGTAGTGATAGTAATAGTCGCAAATAGGTAGCAAAAAGTGCAATAGGAAATTTCCCTAAGGATTCATTTTGTTCCCAAGAGCTGTGTGGGACCCAAGAAATGTTATGTGGAGGAAGCATCGTGTAGTTAAATCAGCTTAGTCTGGGTCTGAATCCCAGCTCCCCACGTATCACAAGATTGTGTGATCTTGCATTATGCTCCCTAAACCTTCCTGTCTCCTCACTCATCAAATTAAGATAACAACAGTATTTGCCCCCCAGCATCATGGTGAGGATGAAATAGGCATGAGACACAAAGCATACCCCAGCACAATATCTCACACACCATAAGGACTCGAAAAAAAAGTTCTTCTATGAATTGGTGAATATGTATTTTCAATAGAATGGCATGAGAGAAACTCTGAGCACCCTTTAACATCGGCATGAGATCTGAAGGAGGAAGAGAGGACTACCAATAAGAGCTAGTTAAACATTTCACCACCTGTCTCTTACCATGTAACGCCTACTGTTGGGAACACTGGAAAATGACCATTATCAGAACAAACCATTCACTGTGAATGGACAGAAAGAAGCCACTGCTTCACAGCATAACCACATGATTGCTGGAGCTCAGAGGGTCCTTTAGAATGTGATTAAGTGTGGAAAAGGACAAGTCTAACACATACAGAATAGTTGATCATGTCACTTCCTCCCAAATCAGTAGAAACAAATGCACCAGTGACCAACGAACCCAAAACAGAAAAACTGAATCAAAGCAGTGGTAGTGACCTCACTGGACTGACCCTTCATTCTCAGCCCTGGTGCAGCCTGCCAGACTGGAGAACCACCCAGGCTGAGCAGCTGACACTGGCCAGGAAGTCTGCTATTGTGATGTCACCACATGTTCTCTCTCTTTCTGAGTGGAGGGGCAAACCAGACATGATGGGGTGGGATTGGTTCCCAACCTAGGATGAAAAAACTTTCTTCTCTCCTCTTTCTGTCATTCCCCTCTGACCCCCTGTTCTTGTTTGGACATGCTCTGAGGACAGCAGTCAGGATTCCTGAATTCTCTGATTCCGTTTTAGTGTTTGGATTGGCTGTTCGCCAAGAAAACCGAAGAGCATTTTCAAAGAGCAGGTGAGTTTGGGGAAGATCCCTTATCTTCTCCAATATTTTACCTCCCTGCAAATTAAATCAGTGAGAGATCCCCTTGGAAAGAGCATGTAAGTGTTCCCAAGGCTTCCAAATTAAAGTTCCTATAAGACACCCAACAAGGTAGCCATTTTCAAGGGAGAAGGAACCAGGCGCAGCAGCTGCTTGCAGAAATTTGAGAAGTGCCACACAGGTTACATTTCTGATGGAAAAACCATTCTATGTTCCTTATAAGCAACTGTTTCATGTGTGGCATTGCAGTCATGGGTGTGAAACATCTGGTTTTAACCAGAATGTGGGTGGTTTGCTCATAATTGGAGAAGGCAGGTAAGTATGGCTTTGCCTGCTGGTCTTCTGTCTGGCCCAGACATGCAAATTCCTGTCTGCAAACTTCTTCTCTGCCAGAATTCAATAGGTTAATGTCAGCAGCTGTCAAGGTCTGCCTGTGGTTACAGTGAGTGCCACATGGTGACAGGTAAGGACAACAGAAGGCTGCCAGAGAAGGGAGCCCAACTTGTCTGAGGAGCATGTGACCTGGGTTGCCAGTCAGGGGAGGGAACAGGCCCTGGTCCAGGGCCAGTATTGGAGGGGCAGGGAACAGAATCTGGATAGGGAAAAGGAGATGACCGCTACCATTCGTTGAACACTTGCTCTCTGCCAGGTACTGAGCCAGGTCTGCGTATATTCTCTCATTTGAACGCAGTAAAAGCCCCATTTTACAGAAAGGGAAACTGCAGCCACAAGGAAAAGACAGATCAAATACCAAGGTGCCCAGAAGGCAAAGGAGTTGGAATCAGTTGCCAAGAAAAATTCAGGAACCTGAGTTCACTACAGTCATGGTGATTAGGATGAGGAGATTTGCATCTAAGCCACTCCATCTCTTCAGCTGGCTCCCTCCTTGGGCTGGCTCTGCCTGTCACACCTCAAGGTGGCTGGTAAGGGCTGGTTTGGCAAGGACTGGGACCAGGAGAGGGATGGACAGATGATGGCAATCGATTCTTTGATAAATACCTTAATGGCCATATGCCATAAAATTGCAGCTAGCATGCTAGTGGGGCAAGGGGATCAATGAGTTGCAATAGAAAAACTGGCCCATGCATTTGAGCTCTGTTTATACTTCTGTAATCAATGCTGACCATTTCCTTGTTTGAAACTAAAATGTTCTGCCATCGTTAACACCTGTTGGTAAATGCAAATATGCCTGAATTTCATTAGCCGAGATCCGTGCTTAAGCATCCTGACAACTGTAATCAAAGCACAGGTCCTGCTAAAACTAACACACAATGGGAGCTGCAGCAGAAGTTTGATTCATGTATTATCTAAATACTCTTCCCCTACAGACAACATTAGCCCTCATTTGTTCTTGTCAAAACGGTCCTCAGCTCTGATCAGCAGTTAGTGAACAAGTGACACTGTATTACAGCATCCTGCCACTAGAGTGTACAACTCCCACACTCATGAAAAGCAAGCCTCTCTCACCTTCAGACCACTGTGCCTACAAGCAGAAAAGTCTAAGCGCATGGAAAGGGTTCAATCCTGCTTGGTCCTTTGAAGGGCTAGCAAACATTTTAAAGGTGACGTACATCACAGTGATCCATTTACACTGGTTGGGCTGTGAAACGAAGTCAGCGGGGCTGGAAAAGAACCTCGATGACAACACAGTTGCATTCCCAGCTGTGTTAAATGACCAGCATGTCATGATTGCCTTTTCACGCAAATGTCAATGACGTAATCCTAACAGGCTTGCAGCTCTCTCACGGGTGTAATAAAACGACTCAATTATTTTGGAGGGCTGAAACAGCAGATGTGATGACGGGGTATGCTGTGCAGGGTGCTGTGTGTGACGGACAGGGCACAGTAGGGCCACAAACTGCTCTGAGGATTTAAAACCTGCCTCTCTAGACAAAACTCCTGCCATTCATCTGGTCAGAAAGAAAGTAAAGCCATTCAGTATGAAAGCTCCCACTTGTTCTCAGGATGGAGGCCAGTTGGGAAAATGTGGCACAGTGCTGATTGAAGCAAATTCTGTTTAAAAAACCAGCCGGTTTGTGGGTATTTGTTTATTTATAACTCCCCCATGCCCTGCCTCATGCTGCAAAGGATTTGAGATGGGATTTGAACACTGAAAGTTTGTTTAAGTCCTAAACAGGTCCAGCTACTTTTTAGATTGACTACAAAATGAAACCCTTGAAATCAAGTGCCTTGTTCTAGAGACACTGCCTTGGTTTTCCCAGTCAGAGCTGGTCCTCTTTGTATCCCATGGTGAGGGCACCCTCTTGCACCAGAACACCCTTGTCCCCAGTGCTATGTTTTAACATAAACCAGGGAAATAAACATGACCCCATAAGCCCGAAGTCTGAAAAAGTAAAGGAGCGTGCTCCCCCCCTCATTCATTCACTCAGCAAATATTGATTGGTAGCTATTCTGGAACAAGTTCTGTTCTAAGCACAGGGTATTTTGTCTTCACAAAATGAAGACAATCCAGTCCTTGTACTTGAGAAGCTCCCAGGCTAGTGGGAAGGACAGATAAGCACACAGCCCCTGCACTGTGGCCTCTCACTAGCTGTGTCACCTTGGGCACTTTGTTAACATCTCAGAGCCTTGATTTCCTTATCTGTAAAATGGGGCTAATAATAGAATTGACATCACTGGGCAATTATGAGGATAAAATGAGATAAGCTGTGTAGAACAGTTGGAACAGCTCCCGGCACATAGTAAGCACCCAATAAAAAGAGTTTTTTATGCTTTGTACTGTCTTTGTTTGATTTTCATAAGACTCTGTGTCTAGTGACGGGACTCCAAGGACTGGTTTCTAAAGCAGCACTGCTTTCAGCGAACTCCTCCCTTTAGTCTGATTTTTTTCTTTTTCATTTGGAATGACACAATTCTGTCATGATTTTTCCCTCAGCAACCATATGTCTGGCAAGAACCTCAGGGAGGAAATATTTCCCAGATTGTTTTGTTTATGTCAACCTACTATGTACCAAGCACCCCTCTAGATGACAGAGATACTTTGTCAGGCAATAAATTCAAGGCCCCGGTCCTCTTAGAGTTTACATTCCCAGGGGAGAGACAGATTATAAACAGGCAAATATAAACAGACATAATTACCCAGAGAGGTAAGTGTGAATAAGGAGGTGCTGCTGATAAAAGGAATATTGGGAGCAGGAAGGAACTAACTCTAAGTGGTCAGAGAAAGCTTATCTCCAGACATAACATTTAAGCTGAGATTGAAGGTTAAGAAGCCTCCCGTGTCAAAAGCAAGAGCAAAGGCAGTCCAGGCAGAAGGAACATCACGTGCAAAGGCCCTGGGGCAGGAAAAGACTTTGGGAATGGTCCAGAATTCAAAACAACAGCGTGACTGAGACAGACAGCCCTGGTAGGGAGGTAAACCAGGCAGGATTATTATATGCCTTTTGAAGATGAGGAAATGGAAAGCCCAGAGAGATTAATGGACTTACCCACAATGCCTTGCACATAGTAGGCGCTCCATTTGTTGTAGAATTCTCAGTCAGTAGGGAGGGGCTGAGAACCCTGCCTTCCCAATTCAGACTGAGATTTTCCACCACAACTAGGAATCAGCTCCCCAGGAAGACTGAAACGTACAGTCTTTTTTGTTGGTGAGTCATACGCAATGTGCATTAGAGTGTGGGGTCGAGTGGCCCCAGCTGCCGCCTGAGTGTAAGGGGCGGGAGTGGGCTCAGGCTGTGGCTGAAGCTTTTTAGCATGTTTATGATGAGCTGAAAGCACTCACTGCTTAATTTAAAATACCGCTCACACATACACATACAATTCAGCAGCTGGGGGAGCTGCCAGGAGTTGAGGCTAAGTGTAGAAAATTGAAGGATCAGGAATATCGGGTACTCGGCCCTGTTTCCCAGCTCCCATGGGCTGTGTCTGAACCCCATACAGTCCCATCTTCCCTAAAAAACTCCCAGAGGTCAAGACAGGGGTGAGGGCAGCAGCAGTTTGGGGAAGGCAAACTGTACGCAGAGCACTGGGCAGCGGCCACACTAGTAGCTCTACCTGGTCTTAAGCTTGCCTGTCTTCCTCTCCATCCCTACCTATTAAAATATCCCTCAAAGCCCGAATCCCCTCTCCTGGTGAAGCCACCCTAGGCAGTCCCTTCCAACTCCCCCATCCTCCTGTTCCTAGAAATCTGATAGTTGGGAAAACTCATTTGGCCCTGCTCGCTAACTGCCTGGGCTGGCGGCTGCTTTTTCCGGTGTGTGTATCTTGTCTCCCCAACCACACACAGGGGCCCTCAGCACACATGTGAGAGACTGAGTTGCTTCCTTTCGCACTCCCCACAGCTCTCAGCACAGTGGCATGTACACAAGGAGAGCCCCATGTCTGATTGCTCATGGGTTGTGTGGTAGTATCTTTTGAAAAGCCTTTTGGGTAGAGTACCTTCTCTTAATTGGAAAACAAGTACTTCAACCTGACAAAAATGTGAAAACCTTCAGGGGTATCCAGTTTCCTTCACATTGCTCCCCTATACCTGGGGTACTGTGCCCACAGACTGGATGAACCTAGAGCCTTCTCAATCCAAATGCCCCACAGTTCATCTTTTGGCTCATAAAATCCCTTCAGTCTAGGAGATCCTCTCTCCCAACTCTACCTATCAAAACCCCAACTTACCCTTCCAGGTCAAATCCAAATGCTATGTCTGCCATGAAGCCTTCCCAGGAACAATACTTGCTGCATCCCTGAACCTTCATGGCACCCTGTGTCTACCTCTTTTATGCTATAGGCTGGTGGGCTGGAACAACCTAGGTTCACAGCCCAGCTCCAGACCTTCTCTAGGCAACCTCAGTTTTCTCTTCTGGAAAAGGGGATAACAACCTGCCTCAATGAGATGTTGTAAATTGCCAATAAACTAATAATATCTGCCATCCACCCAGCACAAGATTTGGGAGTTCGGTGTCACTCATCCTCGTCATCTTCATCTCTAGGAAGCATGGTGTAGTAATGCTAAAGAGTGCAGGCTTAGCACCCAGACACATCTAGGTTCCAGGCCAAGTTCTGTCACCTCTTAACCATGTGACCTTGAGCCAGTCATTTCCTCTCTAAGGACCGTTTCCTCCTATGTAAAATGAAGTAATAATAGTTTCTCTGCCCCCATCATAGAACCTGTTTGGAAGGCTCAGAAACATAATGTACACAAGGTAAACCACTCAGCACAGGGCTGGTTGCATGAAAATTGCTCATTCAGGCATTACATACCCCTACAACCAATAAAACTCCTTGAAGGGCAGAGACAATATTTTACTTATCTTTGCATCTCTCTCTGCCTAGCCTAGCCCAGAATCTCTGCTGCTGGCAGGCCCACAATAAATCATTGTTGAATCGAATTGAAAACCCAAACCAGATGTGCCTCCTCCCCTGTCAAATAAAGCTTTCAAGCTGGTGGGTTGGGCCTGCTGCCCCTTCCACTCCCCCTCCCTCTGAGCTGAGCAGCCGCCATTGTCTCCCCTGGCTCTGGGGAATGAAGCAGGGTGGTGAGGAGAAACAGGGAGTGGGGAGGCATAGGCGGTACAAGATGGGTGGGGAAGGGCACCTGTCTGCTCCTGGCGTCTCCGAACACACTGCCCGTGAAGGGTGCTCTCTTGGAGTCTCTGACGAATGAAAAGAGGTGGGTTGATTCCAGAAGTGACACACTGAAAGCCCTTCACCCATTCAGTGCCCAGCTGTTGAGGAAATCTGCCTCTCCCCAAATACCAAAAACTGGAAGTAAATGAAGATGTCAGGAGAAAGCTCCATTTCCTGTGAAACTGAGGCTCAGAGACACTCGGCTCTGAAACCATGAGACTGGGCTTCGAAGCCAAGTTCAGCTGACACTGTAGGAAGCTCTAACCACTTGGATACCCTGCCTCTGGCTCAGTGTTGCCAGGGAAGGAGAGAAGTATGTATTTATCCCTCCACCCTGGCAAGACCCCTAGGGACAGAACACAGGGCTTTACTGAGGATAAAAACTCCAAAAAGTGTAAATCTGTTTCAAAGCTACAAAAAAATGCCTTTGTCTTCAGTGTTTCTGAGCCAGAGATGTGTAGACAGGGCATAGAGAGTACTATGCCATCCAGCCCAGGGTCAAGGGTAAGAGCTAGCCACCACACTACCTGGGCTGTAACTCTGGCTCTGTCACATACTAGCCTGTCTGCCCCTGGGCAAGTGACTAAACCTCCCTGTGCCTGTTTTCTCATCTGTCACCATGTGCCACTAACAGTACTTTCCCCACACAGTTGTCTATGATAATTAGAGCTCATGGTTGTAAAGCACTTACCATGTGCCTGGTGCACAGTAAAAAGTATGTGTTTGTTAAATAAGAATAAATACATACCTCTGCCCCTCTGTGGCAAGACCAGCCCAGAGGCAGGGTAGTCATCTGGTTAGAGCTCCCCCAGGGAGCCAGCTGAACTCTGCTTCTAAGCCCCGTCTCACGATTTCAGAGCTGACTGTGAACCTCACTTTCACCATCTCTAATGTGGGGATGCTAACAGTTCCTACCCAGAAGGCTGTTGTGGGTTTTAAATGAGATAGCTCCCAAGTCCTGAACAGAGTGCCTGACCCAGCAGAGTGAGCAAGTGCCCCACAGAGGCAGAGTACTCATCACTGGCATCTTGGAGAGCATCGCTTCCCATCGTTTGCCTCTTCTGCGTTAACACATGGTCTTCGGAAATCCTGCCGCAGTAAATGAACAATCGTTTTGCCAATGAAATTCCTCAAGATTTTATTCAAGAGCCAGAAAAGGGAAACCTTTTGGTCATTTCTAAACTACCCAAGCACGAGCAATCAGTTTCCCCATGCAGCAGACCTGTCCCCGAAAGCTGCAGAAGTCACTCTGCAGGACAAAATCGAAGGAATGAGTGTTTTACTGCAAACAAAAGCCATCTTTGTTTGCTGCCCAGCTTTGGGAGAAAAAATACCTCAACCCAGGAGCTTGGAAAATTCTTGAAAGTTTTCATTTTATTCCAGCAAATTCAACCAAATTGGCAAGACTCCTGGCCATGTGAACCTGAGTCAGAATGAATCACCTCTACCCACCATGCTCCCCACAGCACCCAGAACCCAGGAGGGTACACTGGGCATCAATACACATTGGTTGTTGATTCCTCCATGGGAGCCCCGGATCCCATTTCTACAGTGTCTGCTACATTGCCAAACGTTCGGAAAGCTGCACTAAAGAACATTTTGAAAACAGGAAAAAAAAAGCATCCATCAACTCACCACTCTAACACAACTCTTAATTTTGTGTGGAAAGTTCTCTTCCAGTCTTTATCCACGTGCAGACATATTTTTACAGCACTGTAGTCATAGGGAAAAACTGCAGCAGCTTCAGCCAAGAACCAGATACCATACAGCTCATGTCACTAAACTTTCCAAGTGAGGGCTTTTTCTTCCTTCATTCACTCCATTCAGTCAGTCAGTCAGTCATTCGACAAACACAGATTTAACCAGGCACTGGTACTACGCCCTGGGGAGTACAGAGATGAGATGACTCAGTCACAGTCCCCGCCCTCAAGCAGCTCCCAGTTTAGTGGGGGAAACAGACAAGTCAGCAGGAAATCATGGTACACCGGGATGGATGCATAAATGCTGTGACAGTGCAAAAGAGAAGCATTGAAGGTGGGCAGGAAAAGGACACTGGGGGTGGGAGTGATCAGGCAGAAATATACAAAGGCATGAAGTTAGAGGAAGAAAGCAAAGTGTCCTCAGGCTAATAGTTCAGAATGGCTGGATCATAGGCAGATGGCAGTGGACGCAGTGAGAAAAGAAAGAAGGGGGCAAATCACTGAGAGAGAAGGGTTCAGTTTCATTGTGAAGACTGGCAGGGGAGCTTCGGAAGCACTTTAAGCAGGGTAGTAGTAGCACAGTCAGATGTACATTTTAGGAGGATTGCCCCAGCAACAGAACGGAGGGTAGATGGGAGGACATGAGATAGGTAACAGAGGGACCGTTTAGCAGGCTGTCCCAGTAATCGATCAAGACAAGGAGGGTCTAAACGAACGAGATGGCTTCTGTACCGATGTGCTGTGCCACCTTATAGGTGAGTTAACCTCTCTGTGTCTTAGTCTCCTCCTGTGTAAAGCAAGAATAGTGATAGCATCTCCTTTGTGGACTGCTGGGAGGGTTAGATGAGATACTGCATGCAAAGCACCTGGCACAGTGGCTGGTACCCCGAAGACACTCAAGACATGTTACTTCCCCTTCCCCTCATTCCGTTGTCTTCCACCTCACCCTTCCTTAAAGGCTGGCACGGTAGGGAGCCTGGAAGTGGCCGAGGCAGGATTCTAACCCAGACAGTCTGACTCCAGAGGGCAGTGGAGAAAGTTTGAAAGTGCTGCCGTCAGGACAGTTACTTAGGAGCATTGTTTAGCTGAGTCGAGGGCCCAGCTGAGGTTGGAAACTCTGACTTTCAAGGGGGACTAATCAACAAAGTGATGGGATTTTCTCCAGCAGTGCTCCTCCAGCTGGGTGTAAGCACAGAGGAGGAGGCTGTCAGTTAAATTTATCCACGCTTGGGTTTTTGCCTAGTGCATGTGTCAGAGAGACACAGGGCAAGGGATTTGGGGATATAGTCAACATCCTGAAGTCTACATTCCAGAAGTTAGGCAAGCAGACCTGGATTCAAATATCATCTCTGTCCTACACTAGCTGTGGGACTTTGGGCAAATCACTCAACCTCTCTGAGTCCCAGTCACCTCAGTAAAAAAAAAAAACTAGTACCTGTCTCATAAAGTTATTGTGAGAATTACACGATATTATTGAAATGATGTAAGATTCTTAGTATGTGCCTGGCACATACATATTCATGGTTATTTTTATCATCATCATTACTGTCATTGTCAAGGATAAGGTGGGAGAGGCTGATGGGGTGGGAGAATGAACGGGGCTCCAGAGCCTGGAGATCCTCCCGAGGTAAAAGGACGATCTTTGAGGTCAGCGGGCAGGGTGAGGTTGGGTGGTGGGGGCTCGGGAATGGAGCAGCTCTGACCGTTGATGAAGCATGGTACAGCTAGAATGGGGGTGTGTCCTGCACATGGAGCATGGATGTCCAACTCACCAGAATGATGTCAGGACTTGGGGTGGAGAAGAAGACAGTGAGCCAGATGTCGAACTCTTCGTTGAATGGGTGAGGGGGGTGGTTTGACCAGGAGGGGCTGGTTAAAAAGAAGGATCGATGAGGAGAGGAGAGAAGAGGGTGTTGTAGCCAGATGGCTTGAGAAGGAGTTGTTCTTGGCCGAAGGCGGAGGAGTAACGGTGTGGAAACAAACAGGCAAAGCTAGAGCACAGACCCCACCTCCCAGCCCCAGGACGCCTGTGGTGGGAGCAGTGTCCACGAGAGGGCGCTGCGGTCAAAGCCGTGAGCTCCTCCGTGGAGACTCAGGTTTCAGCACTTGCAGGCGCTGAGGTAGAGAACAATGTTCTGTCAAGTTTATTTAGAGTGGAGGGGGAATCATTTCCCGTGGGGTTGTGGGGGGTCCGGAGGGTACAGAGAAGAGTGGGAGAGGGCAGTGGTAGGGAGATCGATGAGTGAGCGGTGGTGCGGAAGGGGAGCGAAGAGCAGAAAGGAAATGGTATAGGAGAGGACAGATGACGGGCAGGGAGGCTCACGTTTGGGCTGTCGCCAAGGACTGGGGGATGTGAGGCTTGGTGGGATTAACTGTCCTCAGACTTCTAAATGGAGCTGTTTTCTCTTTACATCTTTGGTTTATTATGAAAGTAACACATGCTTGTTTCAAACAATTCTAATCATTACTGAAGTGAAAATCCTCCTCCCCCATCCTGTTCCCCAGAGGTAACCTCTGTTGACAATCTGTCCTTCCAGATTTTTTCCCTATGTAAAACATATAATGTCCTTAACTAAAATCAGATCCTACTATACTCATTCTTTTGCAGCTTGCTTTTATCACAATACTGTATTGGAGACATCATTGCATATCTGTATATAGAGACCTAGCTTGTCCTTACTGCTGGCTGTGTCATTATATACTATTAATGGGGGCAATAGAGAGTGGCAATTACAGAGTGCTCTGTGCCAGGTACTAAGCATGTCATAGGGATTCTCTCATTTACTCTTCACAACTTAATGAAGTTGGTAGTATTTTGCCTATTTGCAGATGGGAAAGTGAAGCACAGAGAGGTTTAGAAACTTGGGCAAGGTCACACAGCTCACAAAGCCACAGGAAGAAGTCAAACCTAGGCAGTGTGACCACGGAGCCCAAATTCTTAATCATTAGCACAGTGAAGCTTAGTATGCCATGACTGGATGTACTATAAATTACTCAACCACTAAAGTCATTTGGGTTATTTCCAATTTTTTTCCTATTTACAAATAATGTTTAAGTGAGCATCCTTATACATGGAGCATTTAAAAGAGACGAGCTCCCAAAAGACTTGCTGGATCAAATGATATTGTCAGTTGTTCTCCAGAAGTTGAGCTAAATTAAATACATACCGAGGGTGAATGTGGGTGCCTATTTCACCATATCCTCACAAACCCTGGGTTTCAGCAACCTTTTGAATTTTAGCCAATCTGAGAGGTGAAAAAATGACATTTCAATTATCTCAATGCCTTTTCAATTTGCATGATTACTACCGAGAACCTTTTTATATGGCATAAACCCTTTGCGTCTCCTCTGAATTGCCTGTTCGTCATTCTCCAACCATTTTTCTATGGACTGTTCGTCATGTTCTCCCTGACGTATAGAAGTTCACTCATTCATTCCTTCAGCAAGTATGTACTGAGCACCTAGTGTGTGCCACTGTCCTAGCAATAGGAATACAGTGGTGAATAAGCAAAGCTTCAGCTTTCATGAAAATGCATGGGAGTAGAGGAAACCGAATAAGCAAATAACTAAATAATGTAATTACAGATCCTGGTGAGTGTTATAAAGAAAATAATATACTTCCTATAATGGAGCTCTTGAAATATGAATACGAAAACTCTGTCTGCATTCCATGTCCTGACTTTATCCTGCTTTGTCCTTTGTCTTTCAACTTGGCATGAGATATCCGTTGCCATGAGCTGTTCAGTTTTTGCATAGTCAAATCTGTCATTCTTTTTCTTTCTAGCTTCTAGGGTTTTTCTTGCCTTGCAAAGACTTCCTACCTCAATATTTTAAAAAAATTCTCCTGTGCTTTCTTCCAATCTTTCAACAGCTTCTTTTTTTTTTTTACTCTAAATCTTTGACTAAGCTGGAATATACTTTGGAAAAAAGTGTGAGATAAAAATTCAGCTTTATTTTTTTCTGATGGCTGGCTAGTTGTCACAGTAATGTTGCCATGTATTAAATAGTTTGCTCTTTTCCCCAGAGATGGTGAAACGAGGCCCACAGAAAGGAAGAGGTTTGCTTAGGGGCATGTAGCAAATTGGTGGCAGAACTGGGCAGAAATTTAAGGTCCCAGGGGTTGCTGGCTTTCATGGTGCACTTGGACCACCCTTCCTGATCCCTAATAAGATTCACAGTCTGTGCCCACAGCACTTTCTCTTTTCAATAAGCCCCCTGACCTCTTGCTCAGGGATAGGAGCTCAGTGACTCATGGCAGCTCTGCTACTTAGAAATACGCAGATACCTGCTCATCTCTGCTGAGGTACCTTGCCATAAGGCAACTTTGGCTATAAAGGGCTGGGGGCAGAGGGCAGACAGATTTGCCATTTAGGAACCAAAACAGGAAGTCTATTCTAAATAAAGAAATCTGGAATTGTTTCAATTCAATTGCTCACAGAGCATCTGCTGCCCCTGAAGTCTTCCAAGGGGGTGCCTCAAATTCTGACAAAGCAATAAGCTGGCAGTTTGGTGACTTCTGAGGCATGTTGTGTGGCCCCAACTAGAACAGGTCTAGAATCCAAGAGGTTATCTTGAAAGCACAAGTGCTTACATCACGTCCAGTGAAGCCTGGCCCAACATTCCTTTTCATTTAGTGTTTCTGATACAGGGTTTCCCTTCTCCCTCTACATTTCCCAGGGCTGTGGACATTTTTACACACACACACACACACACACACACACACACACACACACACACACACACACGACAGGCATGCAGGAAGGGGTCTCCAGGGAAAAGAAAGTGAAGTGGGTGTTGAAGTCATTCAGGCTACTTGCAGCAACAATTTTGTAAGCTCGTATTTTCCCTCAGTTACCAGGAGATTTTCAGTCAAGGTGTTTGAACAAAATAGGTGGATAACTGCCTCCATTTCACTTGAATTTCCATGGATAGTCACAGCCAAACATATTGGCAAGTCCTTATTGTCCTACTGACCTTGCTGGGTGTTGCTTCTCTCCTAAACCCTGCCATAAATTTACTGCTTGTAATAAGGTAAAACGACCTATCTACAGACAGAGTGGGCAGCCAGCCACTGCACTGAGATTTAAGGTCCTTCTTCCCAAGTCAGGGATCTCCCCAACCAGTCACAGTAATGTTAGGTTCCCCCAACCAATACAGTGGGAAGAAACCTGAGTTCCCGCTGCAGCTCTACCATGACATGCTGTGTGATCTGGAGCCAGTCACTGCCTCTCCCTGGGACTCAGCTGGCTTCCAGCAAAATGAGAAAGTCAGTCTAAGTAGATTCTTTAACCAGGCTCCTTGTCAAAATAGCCAGTGGTACTTATTAATTTGCAGATTTGAGACCCCATTTCAGACTTACTGAATCAGAGTATCTGAGGCTTAGGAGCCACTGTATCTGTATTTCAGCAAACCTCCTGGTGATTCCATTGTGTAGCCGGATATGGGATCCAGTGAGCCAGATGAGCTCAGGGTCACTTCCACCTCTGACGTTAGGTGGTTCCGTGCCTCCCTCAGCATTTCTATATTTCATCTCTAAGAGAGGTGCTTCCCTCCACCCACATCACCCAACAAAGGGGGAGCCCATTCTGTCATCAGGAGCCCTGAAGGCTTTAGCCACTCATTTGTCAGATATTGAGCTATCACCTTTGAGGACAAGACCCAGAAGGAAAGGGTACACACATTATTGATGGGAAAGGAGGTCAGGGAAGCAAAAAACAATAGCAACAACAACAGAAAAATGTGGGACTGGATCTGCCTGAGACCCCACTGAGGCCATAGAGGACATTGGCATCTTGTAGGGAGTGTTCCTGAAGCTCACTTTCCCAGGGGTCATCTCTGCCTTAGCCCAGATAACACAATGCAAAGAGGTGTAGCCATGCCAGGAAATAGTTCTCCTTTTAGTTGGCAAGGTCTTGTGGCTCCTGAGTTTGATACCAGCCAGTGAGAGTGTGAACCCCTCTCTCTCTGTCACTGGGACCATCTGACCTCAGTTCCCAGGCCCAAGAGTGACTTGAAACAAGAGGCCCATAAGAATTACTGGGCCTTGACATCAGAACACTCTAGCTTTGGGGAAAGTTCTGAACTAGGGTCCTCTTCTCATACCTGGGAGCTTTCCCTCTTTTGGCCATCAAGAGCCCCATCTCCTGATAGTTTCATCTCCCCACTCTGCTGACCTAGATCTTTGACTCTCTGGCTCTGTGCTTGACTCCATATTCATAATTCATCATCCACTCACCCACTATTTACTAAGCACCTACATTTTACTACACCACTATTTACTACTCTGACCTACATTGGGTTAATTAGGCCAAATGGAAGTAAAACCGACATGGTCCTGGCCCTCAGGAAGCAAACAGGCTAGCACAGTCATTTGTAACCTGATCAGAACCAACACCTTTTTTTCATAATAAATCTTTTTTATTGGACCTTTAATGATCCTGAAATAACGTTTATAGGTACTATAACCTGTCTCTACACAGACTTTCAAAAAGATCAATAAATGTCCTGCCACATAAAGAGGAAATGAAATGAATCCCTAATGAACTACTGAGTATTTCGATGTAGAAATGCTCATACAGGACTGCAATGGAAAACTAAGGGAAGTAGGCAGAGGCGCGTGCCTTCATATAGAATCCCCATCAGTGCAACAGCTACAAAGCCAAACTGATAAAGGGGTGTTGCACTGACAACCCTGATTCCAAAAGCAACATCACAATTGTCGACATGATTTTCTGAAATGGTGAACGACTCTGGGTAAGCCTCTGAAAAAAACAGAAGCTCTTCCAACTCTTTACACAATAGTTTCACGAAAACTGCAGGGTGGGAGTGGGGGGAGTAAAAACGCTTTGTGCATATACTTAAAATATTCAGAGTGTAACTTCAGATAGTTATAAGTGCAGTTTTCGCCTCCATGGACGTCCAATAGAACATTCGAAAACCACACGCGAGGCTGGACTAGTCTTTATCTTGCAAGGCTGTCCTACACATTGCAGGACGTCAAAACATCCCCATTTCCAGCCCTCCAAATGACTCACACATTTTCCTGAAGTCCCCTAGGGGGCAGTATTGCCTCAGTTGCCAGCCACTGATCGAATCTTTCGGTTCCCGAAGAACTGGTGCTTTGTCTAGTTCTCCCCAGACTCCCATCGGCTTCACCCCTGCCCCAAGGAACAGCTTCCCATCCTTGCTGCTTGCTACTCACAAGCCCCACCTCCTCTTGCTCAACTCAGCAACGCTAAGTAGGACTGCTGCTCCCACCAAAGCCAATTGCTTATATAGTTTGCAACCTGCTGTTGCCACTCTCTCTGGGTGTCCCCACTGAACTCAGCTCCTGCAGCTGAGTCTTCCACCCCATCCCAAGGGGGCCACTACTTGCAGATACCAGCCATTCCACTCTGCACCCCAACCCCCAGCCCCCAGCCCCGGGTTATTGATAATCAGTAGAACAGGTCTGTTTACAGCCAGGTTGCAACCTGGGTTTCACCAGATACCTGTGGCCTTGTGTCCACAGCTAGATTCGCTTAGGACATTGAAAGAGGAAAGAATTATCTTCTGCAGACTGAAGACAAAGAGGTCCGGCCATCCTTGGAGCTTTCTTCTACCGGCCTTTAAACAGCTTTCTTCTCAACATCGCACAGATAGCCCCAAACCTTTTGAGAAACCAGCCCAGTTCCCTGCAGAGCACTGTAGCCAAGAACACATGCTCTGGAATCAGACAGACATAGGTTCAAATCCAAGGTCTACCTCATTCTGCTGAGGGGCATTAGGAGTTTCATCTAGACTCTCTGAGCTGCAGTTTGCTTGTCTGGAAATGGTGATAATAATAATAATAGTACCTACCTCCATAGTGTCCTTCTAAGGATGAAAAGAATGCCTACAAGATGCTTAGCACAGTGCCTGGCACATAGTAAACCCCCAGAAAATGATAGTTATCATTGCTATTCTGGGAATCACATGGCATGTACTGAAAGCTAGCTTCTGCTAGCTTTACTTGATGCCTCATGCACATTTCCATTTTATCCTGTGAGGCTGACCAGTATGGTCTGCATCCTGTGCCAAAATTCCACCTTAGGAGAAATACCAAGCTGGTAAAATCTTAAGGGCTCTCTTCACCCAGACAGAAAGAATGTGTTTTTATTTTTTCTATCCTATCTCATTTCACAAAGAAAATCTCAGATGTAGTTGCTGAGCAGACCAGGATTGCGAAGCCGAATTAACTAGAAACTATACTTAAATACAGCACCCACTTTCTTACAAAATTCAAGAACTGTCTGAAAAGGTGTCTGGTGAAGTTGGCTGCATGGTTAATCACCTCAAGCAGTGTCTGCACAATGCCAAAGCTTTTGGAGAAAAAGAGAAAAACACAATCAATCATCTAGGTGCCAAAGGGAGCAGTCAGCTCCCATGCAGAGACAACATTAAAAAGTCATCTCTGTGCAAGCAGTTAGATTAAGGCAACAGACATCTTGACTGTTCTAACCTGTTTGCTCAGTATTAAGAAAGGGTCTTGCACAACCCAGAGACCACTGACAAGACCATCCAAACACTCATCAGTCAGTCAATATTTATTGAGAACCTACTATATGTGTGGCACTGTGTGGGCTATAGAAAGCAGAAGAGTATAGGAAACAGTCTAGAACCTTACCCTGAAGAGCTTGCTGTCCAGTTGCAGTGTAGAAGTGAGGTGGGGAGAAGAACAAATTCCTAGACAAAGCATAGAAAGCCCTTTGGCTAGGACTTTCAGAGCAGGCTAACATCCTTTTAGTTGCCGTCATTTTGATCTCACAGAATCAAGCAGGCCAGATGTTCTGCTATTTGGAAAGAGGAAAAATATAGTTGAGCCTATTAATGTGGCTGTTTGACATTACAAATACTTACACAGAGTGGTCCAGAACCAGCATTTGGTGTCAGGCTGATCTGGGTTTGTGTTCTGGCACTGCCATTTTACTATCTGGGTGACCTTGCCCAGGTGGCCTAACCTCTCTGAGCCAGTTTCTCCCTGTGGAGATTAAAGGCAATAACAGTATCTTCTTTGAAGGTTTGAGTGAGGATTAAAAGAGACACATGATATAAAACACTCAGCATAGAGCCTACCACATAGTTAATGTTCCCTTAAAAAGTAGCTTACTACAATCATTAAAAGAGAGAAAATGACCATCACTAGCATTGGCCAAAGACACCTAGAAATGCTGAAAGAAAATTCTAACCTCTCCCATTAGCAATGAGGGCAGGTTCTCCTCCCCACCCTCTTGGAGCATTAGCATCCTCGGGAAAGGGCAGCCAAGCCTGGCGAGATGCTGAGGTAAAGAAAGTATTTCCTACAATTGCTCCTCCTCCCCCCACACTAATCTGGCTTTTATTCTGCCACCTACTTGCCCAGAAGGAGCTCCCTTTCTCCATTGAGGCCGCTCTCTAGGAGCTCTTGGTCATCCAATCTCAATATTCCCCTCTTTATAACCTCGCTTAGCAATTTAGCATCCTACGACTCCTTCCCTGAGGTATAACAACACAAGAAAAGATAGAAAAATTATAATGTGACCTTTTAAAAAAGAATGACCTGTTTGCAAAAACCCAACAGTGCCTCTTAGAAAATGCAAGTACACACAGCCTCACAAAAGGCTCTGCCTCGTGCTTGGGAGAAGCACCAGGCATACATGAATAGATTCCTCTCATTTAACTGGCGAAAGAAGTGTCTCTGCCTCTCCATCGCAGTACATATAGTTTCTACCCCAAAAGGAAACACTTTGTGTTATTATGAGAAATCATTATGGCAGTTGCAACAGAATGCAGATGACAGAATTTGCTTCCGAAAATGCTACCATGTGTATTTCGTTGCTTCCTGGCTATTAATACAATACATTTTGCTTCTGAGTCAAATGTTTTTACTTACACCAAGGAAAATCATGAGTTACAGGAAGGCTAACAGGCTTGATTAGTGAGGAGTTTAACTTAATCCAGTGGCTTTGCAATAAATAACCCAGACCAAGTCAGGCTCACTCATTACTCCCATTTAACAGGAAGTAAGTGTTCAGAAATGGCTTTAGCAACCTGTTAGAGAAAAGGCACATGATGTGTGCAAAAAAGGCTGGTTCTCCCAAAGCAGAAATGACCGGCTGAGGTCACTGTAATTATCAACAGTGCTTTTTGCATGGTTCCTATTGCCTGTGTTACCTGACCTGTTGCTGTCAACTCAATGTAATGACAGCTTCTTATGGTCAAACAGTGCTGTTTTCCCTTCCATTTACCAACCAGCACACTCGGGAGAAAGTCATTCATGGCCCTTTGAGTTTGCCCTGTAAGCGTATTTTAAAAAGCAAAGCTTCTTAGCCCAGCCAAATGAAACTGACTGGGAAAGTTCACCATAGAAACGAGGCCCATTGCATGTCATAGCTGAGCTCTTCACAGCTCGATTCTGAACACCAGGCCACAATTGCGGAATGAAGGAAACTGTAAAGGCTTCAGAAGACAGCAATGAAGATGCTTAAGGGATTAGAAAAGAGAATCTAGGGGGAAAGGTTAAAGGTATTAGGATTATAAGGACGACTTAGCCCAAGAGGGAAAAAAAAAAAACGAAGAGGCTGACCAGCTGTTCTTCCGTACTATTGATGGCACAGAATAAATGAATGGCAGCATGAGGCACTTTAGGTTAGATGTGAGAAAGAATTTCATAACAATGGGTTTCCTTAAACACGGAAGGCCACTCATTCTTCACTCCTCAAACACTGGTAGAGTCCCAGACTGTGTACTAGGTGCTGGAGAAGTTCACAGGCTAATCAGTGTGATAACACCAAATAGATCATTGTAAGACAGTAGGACATGTTCTGTAAGAAAAGGAGTTTGGAATGCTTTGGGTTTTTAAAAAGGCAACAGAGTGCACATAGCATACTGTATGTCATCTCCAAGTGGGGTCTGAGGCAGTACCTGGGGATCAAGTACACTGATATTTCTGGAGCCAAAGCGCGTGAATATTCACACAGTGTGATAAATAAAGACTGTAAATATCTTCATGCCAGTTCAAGCTTTGCTGCCAAATGAGTTTGCCATAAACTTGCAAAAGGCTCTCGGTTTTCCAAGCTTTTGGGGTTTTGAAATGATAGCTATGGAACTGTGGATCTCTGTAAGGAGAGTCTGGTCCAGCAGTAGGACTTGGGAATGAAAGGGGACTTATGGCTGTGGGCAGAGCATGTGTCCCTAATGTGCCCCAACTTTGTGGCCACGGCACCGCGGACACGTTTTGAGGAAGATGGCCGTGTATGTGTGTGAAGCTGGGGACTTCCTCATGGCTCCGCAGGTCAAGTCCACTTTCAGGACCTATATATAAAGTGGCGCCTGGTGATACATCTTCCAAGGAGTTACCCAGATGGCCAGTAGAGCTGTGCTCTCTGGACGGGCAAGGGCAGGGAAGGTGGAGCTTGGCAAGAGATAAACAAAGCTGAAGAGCCTACAGGGGAAATGCCTGCACGCTTGGCTACAGGATTGTACGGGATTGGGAAAGATCCAGATTCCCTCTACCACCAAGCAGCTTCACTTAGGGGCTGAGCTCCCGTGAAGGGGGACACCCAGTGAACCCTGCCACACCCTCAGAAGCTGTTTGCTTCCTGGAAGAAAGGCGCCAGTCCCTGAGCTCATTCTCCTTCTGATCCCAAGCAGAAAATGGAGACCCCTCAGAGAACACACTCCGCTACCACGTCCCCCGGCAACCATCACCAACACCTGAAGCCCAAAGAAATGAAGGCGCTCCTTTTGTCTTCAGACCCTCATAAACATGTCCTCCTCTCTGTGCCCCACCCCCCACCCCTCAACCGGGAATCCAGGCCCACATCATTTCAGAATGAGCTCAGCCTACAACCACTCCCTCTGAGGCCTGGCTTCCGAACCTCAGCGATTCCAGAGCACGCATCCATTGCAACACGCGCGGCTTGCCCTAGGCTAAACTGAGCCAGACATACAGCCTTCAGTCGGCTGACTTCCCCCCAACTCCGTGCACCTCCACTGCCACCCATGCTTGCCCGGCCTTCCTCTTCCCTGGGGAGTCAGCTCCCTATGCCCCTTCTCTCTCCTCTCCTTGACAACAAAGGCTCTGATAAAGGAATTTGCACTCAGAGATCAATCACAGCCCTGCTTTACCCGGGCCACCCCCACCAGAGAACCCCTTTGCAATGGGACTCAAGAAATCGTGCACCTCTGGTAGGTAGGGTTTGTAGCAGCCCTCATAGAGCTGGGGGCTGCAGGAGTCTGCTCAGCACCCATCAGATCACGATGGGGGACCACCGAATCAGCTCTCACCTTCCTTATGTAGGATGGACTGTGGCAACCCTACTTAGAGGGATGTACTCTGTTTTCTGAATTCCAATCAGGTTGTGTGGTCAGACATCAGGAAAGAATATTTGGAATCAGGGTTGACCTGGAAAGGCTAGGATGTCGTTTTGCCAAAGGTTGAGGGGGGTTGGGAATAGGGGGCTGGGAATGGAAGGGACGCATTGGAAAGAGGAGTAAGTGAAGAAGTAGCAGGGGAGGAGAAACTTGGATGGCAGTGGGGACCAGCCAGAGGACTAGTAAAAATGGATTTCAGGCAACAGTTAACCTTTTTTTGAAGGCTCATTTTGTACTGATCACTTTATTATCCTGTGTCATCCTTGCAACAACCATAGAAGATGAGAACTATTATTGGATCCATTTCACAGGGCAGGAAACAGAGGCTCACTGAAGTGAAGTAGTTTGTGGCACACTGATCACAGCTGTTGCTCTAACTCCAGAGACCTCAGCCATCTGAGGGGGGGACCAAGCGCCTTTGGCTGAGGGAGGAGCCTCGCTGGTGTATTTGGTAAAAGAGGCCCCCAGGCATCCCATCCCCCTACCACAACACCGAAGCACCCGTACACTTCCCACAGGAACCACCTGCTC
This sequence comes from Manis pentadactyla, assembly GCF_030020395.1. NCBI lineage: Eukaryota > Metazoa > Chordata > Mammalia > Pholidota > Manidae > Manis > Manis pentadactyla. The sequence goes on along the minus strand of NC_080038.1, from coordinate 105,770,007 downwards.
CTGGGTTAAACATTGCATTCAGGGCGGGCACCATTAAAATCTAAATTTATCTTAGAAAAGGTCAGCACAGCCCAGAAGTCAGGGGAAAAGCATGCCCTGTTTCAAGGACTTGGAGGAGTTGGGAAGGATTCAGCTCACAGCAGAATGAGCTTTCTGTAGAAGCCATAGCAGGGGCAGGTGACACTATGGCACTGAGTCCTTGAGACACACTGGAAGTCTGAAGACACCAAAGATAAACTTAACTTACTTCATTCCTTTACCCAGAGCCAGCTCCGCCCTCCACACACACAAAGATGGGGAGAAGGCAGTAGAGACCAACAGCCTAGGTTCAAGCTTGGCCTTGCAACCTCCCAGCTACACGACCTTGGGAAAGTTGCTACTCTAAATTTCCATTTCCTCATCTGTAAAATACAGACGGACATAAAAACATCTATTTCAGACATGAGAGCGCGTGTGTAAAACGTTTGGCTCAGTGCCTGGTACTTAGTAGAAACTCCCTAAATATCAAGTCTATCAGTCTTGCTCTTACCACCTCTTGGTGGAAAAGAGAGACCAAATTTAGAAGCCCTGGAAATAGCCTCTGAAGATAAGTAAGGACTGGGACATTCAATGACTCATTTGACAAGTAGGCCCTGAATCCTTCCTTTATGCCCTGGAGAGTCAGACGTGAATAAACCAGTCCTTGTTCTCAAGGAGCTCACACTCTACTGGCCACAGGTCCAGCCCTCACTATTGCCATACAGTGGGATACATTTTAATAGAGGCAGATCCAAGAGGGTCAGTGGGCACCTGGGAGCACTGAGAAGACTTCACAGAGAAGATATTTGAGATAGACCTTGAAGGACAGGTAGCGATCATTAGGCGGACAAAGAAAGAAAGTGTTTTCGAGGTAAAGGCAATAGCATATGCAAAGGAACAAAACAGCGGGTTTCAGTAGAGCTGGAATGGTAAGGATTGGTGAGAGATTACATTGGAAGAGGAGTCAGAAGGGATGGGGTACTATTGAGAGACACCTCTGAGCAGTGAGAGATGATATGCAAAATTTATAATGACCATTATGGCATGGGCATTAAACACTTAGAAAGGACCCAGAGGCTGTAAACAACAATGTCACATTGGAGCCTCTAAGGAAAGGATCCCTCATATTTAGACTAGTTTTGGCAACTGACATTGATATAGATAGATAACTAAGGCATTTGCTATTACTGAGGCTTGCATGCTGTTGGAACATTTAGCTTGACAGTAGCAGCAATATCTGACACACAAGATGTGTATACACTGGCACATAGTACTATTTTATAGAAACAATTTAATAAATTGTACTTATATCTATCTATAAGAGGCTCTTTACTCTCTGGCCAAAATGTGAGTATCTGTTCAGTATATTGTCTGGGAGGAAGAGTGTAGTATCTTCATAGCTCGCCTAAACACATAGGCCACAGCCACACATATAATATGTCCCTAATCAATGTTGAATTGCTGTGATAAAGTCGGTTGAATTGAATGTCTTCCCTTTGAAATTTGATCACTGTCAATTGTGTTAAAATGTTTTATCTAATAATTCTAATTAACTCACCTCTTCCCTTTATCCTATTCATCTCCTTTGCTAATATTGTCAGATGTTCTTAGAGTAAGGGAGGAACCTTTTTAAAATCATCTTTGGACTCCATAGAGCTCCCTCTTAGTTCATTATCTTCTGACTCTCCCTGACTCACCCATGGTCATCCCACACTATGGGCTGATGCTAGCATGGATTTTATCATCTGACCTGTTGTTTTTCTGAGCCTCCCAAGTGAGAGAATCAGTAATACAGACTAGCCACACAATGAGGTTATATTAACCATTTATTTGTAAGTGAATTAGGCCTCCTTTCAAGTCAGCTCTCCTAACACGTCAATTTCTAATTCAACATAGAATGAATGGCCTAAAGAAATCACTGACATTCAGGTAAGGGCCTGCAAGCAAATCTTTTTTAGAAAATTAGTTAAGAACAAAAATGATTTTTTTTCATCACTGTTTATTCCTAATCTAATCCATGGGACTGGGGTCATCTCCAGCTGCTGTAGGCTATGAGGGCAAGGGCAACCTTGTGCTTGTAGGAAGTGAGAGCACTGGGTTTAGGCTTTGGGGCCAGACCAGCCTCTGTTTAAATGCTAGCTTTACCACATGCTTGCTGAGGACTTTGGGCAAGTTTTTTTTAACTTCTCCAAGTCTAGGTAAATTGGGGATAAAAATACCTACCTCGCAGAGTTGTGAGGATTAAAGAAATGGAAGACATGGGAAGTGGAAAGTGCTTAGCACAGTGCCTGGCAGTGAGCAGATGCTCATTAAGTGGTAGTTATTATTACTGGTACTGTGAGTTCATTGTAAAGCAAAAAGGACCCAAGTTCATGAGTCAGGAGCCTGGACTCTGTCCTTAGCTCTACCACTAATGAGGCAAAGACATTCTCCTCTCTCTGGACCTCAGAGGCTTTGTGAAATAAGGAGATTTGCCGAGGGATGGCTAATGGATCACATGGGTTCCACCAGGCATCAATAATCAATCACAGCACCCTTACCTGATAAGCAAACACAGAGACTTAGACATAAATCCAGGTTGATCTTATTGTATTATGCCAATAGACTGGATTATTTCCATCTCTTTAGGTGGAGGGGAGTCATTCTCTGAACTTAGAACCCTTCACTTCACCTTGTAGTGCAGAACTGGATACAATCTGGATAGATTGCAGATAGACAGACAAGGAAGCAGATTTATGTTCCACTTCCACCCTCATACTTAAAATCCTTTTTCATGTCAGCTTTAAGTGACAGCACTGCTTCCAGATGGACCCTGATATAGCCAAATAAGTTAGTGGCGGGAGGTGGGGGCAGGAGGAGGAGTATATATTCAGCCATTAGGTCCATGCTCATCTGGGGTCTATTTCCCCCCAAGTCCATCCCTTCCCTTTCCCTTCCCTGCTCTATATTGCAGCAGGAGAGGGACAGAGAGGGAAGCAGACAAGTTAACCTTTGCAGGCTATTCCCAGCCTCTGGTGGGTTTGGCCAGCAAAACGCAGGCACTGGTAGGGCACTGGAAAGCAGTAGGAAGAGAGAATACAGATATTTCTCTCCCTCCTTCTCAGCCTCGTGTGATGTCCCCAGCAAGGACTGTATTTCTTGTGGCTCTGTGACTGCTGCCCAGGTTTATCATGGTTCCAGTTTCCACCAGGTGACCCAGAGCCCAGGTTCTAGCACAGGAGCTTCTGGCTGTGACTGACCTCTGGCTGCCTCATTGTTCTCTGCTTGGCATCAAAACTGTCCTCAGCTGTGTAACCAGTTTGCCCGGTGCTAAATTCCTTCTCCCTTAAATACTCAGTGGTTTCTCTTGTCCTAATTGGACGAGACTGATCAACCCTCCACTAGCCAACATCAAAGATTTCTTCTCTACACTAGCCAGCTTTCATTTAGGAACTCAGATGAGAGAATCATCTGGACAATCTGAGTGGGAGAGTAGGGCAGTGGAAGAGATCTGGGGAATTAGAAATGGAGGTCAAGCTCAAGAGAGCCGGGGCACCTAAGAAGTCTCAGGAAACAAGAAGGGAACAAGGACAGACATGGAGCAGAGCTAGTTTTGCTGCTTCTGGCATTTGCCCTGTCCCTGCCAGTGGGTGCTCTGGGCATCTTTCATTTTGGCAGAGAGCAAATTGAAGCCCCATTGAAGCAAATTGAAGAAGAGAGATGAGGGCCCCCCTGAGTTGGTTCCAGGGGCAAGGAAAAAAGAGGAGAAAAGTTCCAGGTGTGGCCGGCCTGCATGTATGGAGGCTGCATTCCAATCAGGTGGAGAACCAATCCAGAAGTCCCGCTGATTCCATCAATCAAGCTGCCCCAGTGGGCCGCGATCGAACTGTCCCAGGAAAAGGATTTGCTTGAGGCTGAGTTGCTAGGACTTTGACAGCAGCAGAAAACACGAAACCCCAGGACAGGAGACCCTTCACTTAATTTCCTTGCAACATGTGTTTGGGACAGTATAGACCCAGCCACGATGCTGGAGTCTCATTTATCAACCACTAATTGACTCTGTGACCTTGTAAAAGAGGGAGAGGGCAGTCTGGCCCCCTGCTTACCTGAAAGGACACATTGTGAGTACCCAATATACATCAAACTGTAATTCCAGCTGGGAGGAGGTATAGGAGCAGATGTCTGAGAAATGCTTCCTACTGAGGCTGAGAAAGAAAGTAGAGTAGAAGGACTATCTTGCAGTGCTCAAGAGCATGGTTTTAAAGAAATTATTGTTAGTTTGGTTACTAATGACAATGATAATATTATCATTGTATGTGAAAATATCCCTAATTTGGGGGGTTACATAATGAAATATGTAGAGGTAAATGATATAATGCCTGGGATTTCCTTCAATAGTAATGCAGAGCCTAAAAGAAAAAGAAAGGGAGATGAATAATGCTAATGTGAAAAACCTTGCTAGCTATTGAATCTGGGTAATGGGTACATAGGGGATCATTATACTATTCTACTTCTGTGTGTCCAAAATTTTTCATGTTTTTTAAAGCATATGTTTTAGAGTCAGACTTGGGTCTGACCCCTTTCATTCAAGGCACAAATATGTAAGGACTAAGACTAGATGCCAGGCCCTGTGTTTTGACTCAGCAGTGCTGGGCAGAGGGGGCATTAAAACAGACCAGAATTCCCAAATGTAGCGAAAAGCATTTAGATATTAGGTGGGCAGGAAAAAAATGACAGATGTGCTCTTCATCTCTCTATGCTTTCTAATCTGTTGTCTTGCCAATGGGTTTCAGCCCCCGGCAAGTTCACTATGAATTCAGTGTGACCAAAGAAATGACACTAGAATGTTCTTTGGGTGAAAAGGTTATACCCAACTTTATTTCCATGGTGGCAGGCAGGTCAATCACTAAAATCCCGTTCACTCAGAGCAAGTCTGCGTGTAGCAAGCCGGTCTGTGCCTCTGGGCCCCTCTGTCTGCACAGCCGTCCTCTGTCCTCAGCACTGCTACCACTCCAGCCTCTGCTCTGCTCTCCTGCAGCCTTGCAGCTGTGCCACCGTGTCACCCAGAGCACGACACTATAGAGTCAATAACAATGCATAGCCCACATGTGTGCAGTGAGCTAGCCAGCCAGGGCCAGGTGAGAATCCTGGCCACAGGAACCTTCATTTTAACCACATCTGTCTATGCTCTTTCTAGAGCAACTTTCTACTTAAAAGGCTAGGGTGCTTTCTGATGAATTCTCCCAGAATCCCTGGAAGCAGGAGGTACCCCAGCCTAGGATACTGTAGCTTTCTTGTTTTGGCCTCCGCTGCTGTAGCCTGCAGCGAGGCAAGTAGGGAGCCCTCCACAGGGATGGCCACTGCCATCTGGTGTGGGCTGCATGTCCAGGGCCCTGAGCAAGTCATATGGAAACCCTGAACCCACCGCCCCCACAAATCCTCATTCCTAGGAGATTCCAGAGCCTCTCTGGGACACTCTGGAGTCCCAAGCAAATTGCTCTCTCCCTTCCTCAGCTCTCTCTCCCTCAACTCTGCACAGGATTGTGTAATTGCAATCAGGTGGGAAACGAGGCCACCATTAGACAGACCTGCATTTGAATCCTAGCTCCATCTATGTGACCCTGAGCAAGTCACCCATGCTCTGAACTTCCATTTCCATTTCTGTAAAATCATGACAAAATGGCACCTCCCTCACAGGGTTATGTGAGGGTTAATGAGGAGCCAAGTGCTTACATGGTGCTAGATACAAGGTAAGCGCTCCCAAACCTGGGCACTGCTCTTGCTGAGGAAGAAGGGAGGAAAGAGTCTATCCTCTGCTCTGATGAAGCACAGAGACAGGAGCTGAGGTCTCTCGGAGTCATGCCCGATGACCCAGTGTGCAGGGCGCCTCCTGAACATGGCCCCAAAGCAACAGACCCAAAGCACCTTTCCAGTCGGTGAGAGATAGCACAAAGGCCCCAGATGAGGTGGAGACCCTCTGGCCTGGGGGCACCCTAGGACTTCAGAGGAGGCTCAAGAAGGGAACCCAGTTCTAAGCCCACACCAAAGGTGTCAGGCTGATTCCAACAAGCCTCCGTAAAGCAACCTACACACATTCCCCACCTTCCAGGCCAAATGATTTGCCTATATCCCAGTAGTTAGCTAGAAGTTGCCCTTGAGCTGAGCAGGTTCTTTGGCCCCGCACCATTCTAGATCCAGAAGGCCCAGCCACTAGCTCAGGATCTGGGAGTATGAGCCTGAGAGTGGGCAGCTGGCCTGCACCACCTGAATCACCCACAGCCCCCAGCTGCTCTGAACATGCTGACTGGACCATAGCAGGATGACAGCCTCCTCTCCCAGAAGCCAAGTAAAATGTCACAGAAGCAACCTTGTGGTTGGTTTAAAGATTCCATTTTCCAGGTGAAGGGACAGAAGCTCAGAGATTAGGTTAAGTGGGTCATCCACTGTGGTCCAACACACGTATAAGAACTGGCAAGGGGCTACAGGCCTCCTCATCCTCCAACCAGCGTTCTTGCCCTTGGCTCCCTGCTGTCTGAGTGTAGCTGTGTGGCAGGCAGCTCTCAGGCCAGGAGAGCTGAGGGGGAGGATGAGGAGAGAAGGGATGATTCCTAGAAAAGGAGTCCTCCTTTTCAAGAGCAGTATGACTTGGTCATGGTTTGTTTTAAATAGACACATGTTTTTAACTCACATTATTTAACTCATTCGTAAGGAAACCATTTAAGATACCACAACTGGCGCAAAGGAGAACTCAAAATAACACATCAGTAGTCAGTTAAGGAATGCTAAAAGTGAATTTACAGATGGAAATAAAACAGGAAAAACTGGTCAATATTCACAGCAATCATCAATTGTATTCCATCAGATACCAGACCGATACAATCACCAGAGCCCTCAGAATTACACTGAGAGATGTCCAATAATTTCTTTAGCTCATTTCAGAATCTTCTACAATTTTCCCTACACCCGAAAGCTGCAGAGATGTAGAGGGCTCTTTTCATTAAAAATCCCATTGCTTTTAATGAGGCAGAGGAAATCAGAGGCATATGTGGAGGGAAGAGAGGAGAAACAGCATGGGTTCTGGGAGTAAGGGAGGGAGGAGCCTGAAGCCTGGTTTCTGCTCTTCGTAGTCGTGTGGTTTTGGGCAAGGGAGACTTTATCTCACTGAGCTTCAGCCTCCTCACCTGTAAAATGGAAAGAAGGAATGGGAGTATCTGCCTCATATAGTTGTTGTGGGGATCAAGGATGAAGATAAAGCACCTATAGTGCATAGTAATTGGTCAGTAGTCATAGTAGCCAATATCGACTGGGTGCCTGTTCTATGCCAGGCAGTGGAATAAGCAGTTTACATGCCTAAATCATTTATTCCTCACAACAACTCTGAGGTAAGTACTGTTATTAGCTTCTGGTATAGGCAAGGAAAGTAAGGCTCAGGGAAGCTAAGTGGCCCAAGATGGCCCAGCTAATTAGAAGTGGGACCAGTGTTTAAACCCAGGCAATGGACTTCACAGCCAGAGCTCTTAAATTCTCTGCCTCCCTGTTTTCATAGAAGATATGCTCTCTGGTGGGAGGCAAGCCCAGGAATATGGGAGCAATGTGCAAACAGTACATGTGGTCGTAATCCAGTAAGCAAGTTTCCTGTAAACACATGCCCCCATAAAGGACTTTGAAAGGGGAGGCCAAGGCCCAGGTCTTTGTGTGTGTTATACATGGTTCCAGCCTTATGCTTCCTGATTCCCCCGCAGGCCCCCCAATCCCAGCCCACACACTCACACTCACATACACACATACCATCACATCTTTTCACTGGTGCCTCCTCAGTGCTTCCGGACTTTTTAATTTCATGGAATACATGGAAAAGTATATTTTTAAGGTGCAAGGGCCCTTCCTGCCCCAGGCCCCTCTCAGCCCTTCTATGGACTGAAGCAATCAATAGCTTGGTACATCAATTGAGTCACTTTGCTGTCAGCCACAGGTACCTTCTATATACTCCGGGCATAATCTGACTATGAATTTCCAATCAAACACAGACTAAAAACTTTGTGGAAAGTTGAACATTTAAATCTTTCACTACATTTTGGGCTTGGGACTCCATTTCCTTCCACTCCCATTCAAAGCTGGTAGATGAACAATTGCCTGATACTTAATGTGATGCCATACATTTTTAGACATGTTATTTTAAATGTCTAGTCCATGCAAATTCATTCATCATTCTTTCTAACAAGCATGATCATAATAAACTCATCTGTGATTCATGAGGCCATAAAAAAAACACTCCCATGGGAATTTTATCTCGACTCAGTATTATTGGTCTTTCTCAGTGAAACTTAATCTGTTGGCACCTCTGAACAGGAAGTTCATTGATAATTGTTCATCAGAGGAGAAGCATAATATTTTTCATATTTTTCTCAGTCTTTGGCAAAATCACAGGTAAAAACTGGCCATAGCTGCATGATGCCAAAATATCTGGATGAATAAAAAAAGAGGAGGTGATATTGTTCAATGACTAGGCTGTTTGGTCCACATCTACTCCCCAGCATCTGAGTGTTTGGTGTAAGAAGATTGACAATATGTCCTTTTCACCCACATGCTGTGGCTTTGTGCATAGAGATGGTGTCTCGGTAAACAACGTGGATGCCTCTTTCACAAGAGATTATATGGAAGCAATGAGAAGTTAAAATTGGAAGGGATAGACTAAAGGGAAAATTGTGGCAGAAGACATTCCCAGAATGGTTCTGACACTGCCATGGATTTGTAGCCCATGCAAAGGAATCTGCAGATTTTCTAACTTAAAGCAGAACTGGGAGGCTGTAGTAATGATGTAGAAAACTGGGCTTGCTGTTTAAGAAAAAAACATTGAAAGGGAAAGGGAAATCACCAATATTACATCACTTATCAGAAAACTGTTTAGTCTAAGTCAGCACTTAGTTCACTGTAGATGGTCGTGGCACCTCTGAGCATGATGATTGGGGAATCAATGACTTGCCCATGCATTCAGCAGCCCAGGGCCCATGTGGCAGTCACGTGTATTCTTAATACACTATTCAAGTGTAGCTCTGAACTGAGTTAGTGGACATTTGCAGCCTCCATGTGAATGTGTGGGAAACCAAATGAGGAGATTTCATTCTATAAAAGCAAACCCAGAAAAGCTTGGTGGAGATGCTGAGAAGCAGCACAGAGTGGAGCTTTCAGTGCACATTTTAAAACTGCAGATCAATAGAAAGTAACTTAACACTGTAGGAGGAAATAAGCTAAGAAAAAGAGCTTTCCAATGCATCACTCCAAGTCCCACTCCAGAGTGAACCAGGCTCCTTTTGAGGCGGAGGCTTCTCTTCATTGCCATGTTCCAGTTGAGAAGAAGTGAACAGAGGAGAATGGCAGCCAGCTGCTGCTCACCACTGAAGCTGGCTCAACAGTAAATCACTTTTCAACAGTCCTAGGGAAGAGAGGCATACTGCAGAAAGGGCTTATGAGGGAGACTAGGGAAGATTCTATATTGAAAGGCTTTATGGTCAAAACCTAGATGAAAAACCAATTTCACCTTCTTGACTTGACTGATAAGGTTGCTTGGCTGGATTAAGCAGCTGCTTGGCTAGAGTGACCAATTTGCCAATACAGCTCAGCCCCTCCTGAAGCTAGGCATGATCCAAGCACTCAAGAGAGCCATCACTGTTGTGCTGGATGACAGCACATGTGATTTCTACTTAGCCCTGTGCTTCTGGGGTCTGCAGCAGTGGAGAGTACCCTGAGACCCTCTGGGCATGTCCATCCAGTTCACCTAGCTTCAAGATATTCAAGAGATCTGATTTCAAGATAAAAGGTTAAAAAACTGCTTCTGAGTTGTTACTCCTCAAATATTTTAGTGAAAAGCAGTGCTGATGTTCTCGTTGTCATTCCTCTATGCAATCGAATAGGTAATCAGAGCTATTAGAATATACATTTTTCCTTGTAATTAGATATTATTTTCGCTTTGAAAAAAGTAAGACAGAGAAAGCTTGTAAACATTTTATTTTTTTAACCTGAATTGACCCCTGTATTTTTCTAAAAAAAGGTTTCACATGATCTACTAGGGACCCCATGTTGCATATATTTATGCACCTTGTAGAAATTCAGCAAGTATTAATTTAATCTTAAATCCCATCAGCTTATTTTCAAATGACTGTTTAATGTGGGCATGTATTTTATATATCAAGGTAGATATGTTGTGCTACCCTACCACATACAACTTATAATGTTTCTCCATTGGGTCAAATTTGTATTTTGTTAAAGTGAAAAAAAAACCATGAACAACTAATGATTAATTGGGGGACAGAAACATTTTGAATGTTTTGTGGTAAACAAACAAGCTGATTCAGTGTCCTTGGTAAAACAAAACTTTCTCTGAGAGCCAGCAATCAAACACAGGATGTGTCTATGCTTCTCAGCCTGTTCATTGTAGTTGGAATCATGATCTGCAACAGCCTCTCCCTCCCTCCCTCCCTCCCTCCCTCCCTCCCTCCCTTCCTTCCTTCCTTCCTTCCTTCCTTCCTTCCTTCCTTCCTTCCTTCCTTCCTTCCTTCCTTCCTTCCTTCCTTCCTTCCATCAAACTCTCAGATAGGTCTCCTCATCCTTCTGGCTTTTAAGATTAAATACTCCTGAGGGCATGCTAAAATCCAGGTAAAAAAATGTGTGTGTGTGTGTGTGTGTTGGCTGGAGCTACTGGCTGCCACCATTTGCAAGGGAATGATAAATTTCAGTCACACTGGTCTTCATGGGAGCAAGTCAACTTGTGGCAGAATGAAGTGTCAGAAATAGGACAAAATTTCAGACCTTTTAACTCCCAGTCTAGTGCTGTTTCCACTGTTACAAGCAACCTCACCCATTGATAAAATATTTTGGCATTTGGATATAAACCAATAACTGTTTCTCAAGCCATACCATACAGAAAACTAGCCAGGTGTTAGTAAAGGAGTCTTAGTGAACTAAGTCTGAGAAATGCTGCATAACCTATCTTTCCTTGGAGATCTGCAGTGCCTGTTAACATTTTAAAGCCTCTGAGAAGACTTGCAGTAAAGAACCCTGTTCAATTTTAACTCAAAAATTTCCAATCTTTCTTGACTATGGATTCTTTTTATATCCCATTGAATGCATAGTAACATCTTGTAGGATTCCACAGTGTATAATTTGGGAAACACTGATAAAATAAATGAAGAACATGTGGACTAAACTGTACTTGAGCTTTGGACACTGCTTAAGAAAATACCGCTGGTACTGCCTTCCAGCCCTTCTGATTTCCTGGCCAGTTCACGCTCTCCCCGTGGCATACATCACATGCTTTCCCCATGTTTTTTTTTCTTCCAGTTGCTAACTGTTGTTCAGATCTCTCTAATTAGCTATTCTCTTGAAACAACTACCTTGTTAATCTTAAAGTGTGGTGCCTGGATCAGTGGCATCAGCATTACCTGGGAACTTGTCAGAAATGCAAATTCTCAGGGCCCTCTCACTTCAGACCTACTGAATCAGAAACTCTGGCACAGGGTGCAGCAGTCTGTGTTTTAACCAGCCCTGCAGGGATCCTGATGAACCCTTAGGTTTCAGAAACTGTCTTGCCAATGGGTTTCAGCCCCGGGCAAGTTCACTATGGATTCAGTGTGACCAAAGAAAATGACAGCAAAACGTTCTTGGGATGAAAGGGTTATACCCAACTTTATTCTCAGGGTAGCAGGTCAGTCACTAAAATCCCATTCACTGAGAGCAAGTCTGCATGCAGCAAGCCGGTCTCTGCCTCTGGGCCCCCTCTGTCTGCACAGCCGTCCTCTGGGCCTCTCTGCATAATCGTCCCACACAGCCATCCTCTGGGCCTCTGTCCTCAGTGCTGCCACCACTCCAGCCTCTGCTCTGCTGTCCTGCAGCCTTCCAGCCCTGCCACCGTGTGACGCCCAGAGCACTGGGTGGAGCTCTTTTTATAGAGTCAACAGCCATGTATTGCCCACAGGTGTACAGTGAGCTAGTCAACCACGGCCAGGTGAGAATCCTGGCCACAGAAACTTTCATTTTATCCACAGAAACACTATTCTTTTAAGGCAAGGCTTTAAACCACTTTCCCTACATTTGCTATTATTTCATCTTTCCTGTTATCACTCAGAAAACAGCCATGATAAAGTAAGGGACATCAGAGGACATGTGCCTACAAAATAGTCCCTTTCCTGCCCTTCCCACAAATCAAAAGATGTTTCTTTTGGCATACAAATCACTCATTCCCTTCTTTGATATATTCAATTTAGGATGAAAAGCTTTGCATGAAATATGTGAAGATTATCCTTTAAGCCAGCCTAGGCACACCAAAAACTTAACCCATCAAATTATTGCAAAGCTGAAACTTCTTAAAGCTACCGGACTTATTTGTCTCTGAACAATAAATTCATTTTACCACACCCAAGTTTGTAAGGACAGTAACACTGAGTTCTTCACAATCCTATTAATCAATAAGCCAACAAATATCTACTAAGTGCTTATTAAACACAAAGCACTGTGCTCCATGCTCTGGGCTTTCATAGAAGTACATGATGTGGGCCTCTTGTTACAATGCAATTTGAAAGAGACAACTATCATATCAAAAACTGTCCAACAGCACCAAGTAGTGACCAGGAAGTGCCAAAAGAATGCTATTAAGCAATATGCATCTAAACTAGAAAGACATATTGTTGAAAGAATATTAAGTTGAGTAGCAGAAAATGTGGGTGGTAGTTCTCTCCCTTCCACTTAATAGTTCTGTGACCTTGGCCAACTCACAACCTCTCTGGGTTTTCATTGATATTCTGTAAGTTAAGGGTGATAATACCATACATGCCCAAAGGCAAGGAACAGAAATAGAGGCACCCTGAGGCAGCTTTCAATCCAAGACCTACGATTCTAGAAGGTCTCAAACTGAAAAGTCTGCAGGTGCCTACATAAGTACATGCTCCAGCCCAGGGTTGCTAGTTGTGGATAAAATGAGAGTTTCTGTGGCCAGGATTCTCACCTGGCTGTGGATGACTAGCTCACTGCACACCTGTGGGCAATACATGGCTGTTGACTCTATAGAAAGAGCTCCGCCCAGTGCTCTGGGCACAACATGGTGGCAGGGCTGGAAGGCTGCAGAAGAGCAGAGCAGAGGCTGGAGTGGTGGCAGCACTGAGGACAGAAGCCCAGAAGATGGCTGTGTAGGATGGCTGTGTAGACAGAGGGGCCCAGAGGCAGAGACTGACTTGCTGCATGCAAACTTGCTCGGAGTGAATGACTCTAGTGACTGACCTGCCACCAGGAAATAAAGTTGGGTATAACCCTTTCACCCCAAGAACATTTTGCTGTCAATTTCTTTGGTCACATCGAATCCATAGTGAACTTGCCCGAGGCTGAAACCCATTGGCAGGACACCAGGTCTTCTGATTTTTTCTAGAGAAACAGAATGCACATTTTATGCGAAATATGCCCATTACAATTTTCTGCACCCAATTCTAAATTTTCTTAATCAGGCCTAATGAAATGTGTCTGAGCCAGATGTGGCTTGTTGTATTGCTAATTGGTAGTCTCAGGACTAGACAGAGGCCACATATGTCTTCAGAGGGAAGGTGGAACCATGGAGAATTTTACTGAGGTTGAAATGAAGTGGTGTTATCAGCTTAATCATTAAGATGCCTCACTTCAGACCAAGTCAATATATTTTTTTTCTTCCAAGTCTTTGTTTAGTATTACACAGCCATGGCTGCAGTCAATTGTAAATTGCTTAAATTCCTCCTTAAAGCTTTCCCTGACCACCCCAGCCCCAAGTGCTCTCTCCCTCCTTTGAGTTCCCATAGCAATTGTTTTCCATGCAATTCATTTGGCCATTAATCCCACAGTGCCTTGTGACATCTTTTCTATTCTGGCCTTGAACTGCCATTTAAACATGTTGTAAGTATTTAAGTTTCCATATGTCTGCATCTTCTCTCCCATTAAGTTAGTAACCTCTTTGATGATAGAGGCCAGGTCTTATTCCTTACACTGTTCGGCACAGAGTAGGAGATTAACCTGTTTTGGATTTAATTTCAGAGAAGAGTGGTAGAGAAGGGCAGTATGCCTAAGGAGTATCTGTCTTGCCAATGGGTTTCAACCCCGGGCAAGTTCACTATGGATTCAGTGTGACCAAAGAAATGATAGTAGAACGTTCTTGGGGTGAAAGGGTTATACCCAACTTTATTTCCAAGGTGGCAGGTCAATCACTAAAATCTCGTTCACTCAGAGCGAGTCTGCATGCAGCAAGCTGGTTTCTGCCTCTGGGCCTCTGTCCTCAGCGCTGCCACCACTCCAGCCTCTGCTTGCTTTCCTGCAGCCTTACAGCCCTGCCACCGTGTCGCACAGAGCACTGGGCCAAGCTCTTTATACAGAGTTAATAGCAACATATTGCCCACACATGTGTAGGGAGCTAGCTAACCAGGGCCAGGTGAGAATCCTGGCCACAGGAACTTTCATTTTATCCACAGTATCTCTTAGTTGGGTTTGAGATCTCATCACTGCCAAAACAGACCATGCTCTTCATCATGTGAGAACTTGTAAATTTCTTTTTCATAATAATAGCTTTGAGAAAGTAAAAAGATAGCTTTACAGAGGAGAAAAAACACTTGCAAACATATGCTGACAAGGGACTTGTATCTAGAATATATGAAGAATATTATCCACCTCAATAATAAAAAGCTAATTTTAAAATGGGCAAAGGACTTGAATAGACATTCTCCAAGGAAGACATAAGAATGGCCAATAAGCACATGAAAAGATGCTCAAGATCATTAGCCATTAGGGAACTGCAACTCAAGAGCACAATGAGATACAATTTTGCATCCTGTAGGATTGCTGTATTAAAGAAGACAGGTAGTAACAAGTGTTGATGATGAAGATGTGGAGGCCTTCGACTCCCATTCCTACCAGGGGCAGGCATGTAACATGGATGGAAAACAGTTTGGCTGTTCTGCCCATTAAACATAGTTACTGTATGATCCAGCAATCCTACTCCTAGCTATATAGCCAAGAGAACTGAAGACATATCTTCATACAAAAACTTGTAAATCAATGTTCATAGCAGCATTATTCATAATAGCCAAAAGATGCAAAACAACCCAAATGTCAATCAACTGATGATTGGATAAACAAAATGTGGTCTAGCCACATACTGGGATATTATTAGGCCTTCAAAAGGAATGAAAAGCTGATACATGCCACAACCTGGATGAAACCTGAAAACAGTAAGCTAAATGATAGAAGCTAGTCACAAAAGACCACCTATTATGAGTTGATCTATATGAAATGTCCAGAAGAGGAAAATCTACAGAAAGTAGATTAGTGGTTAGCTGGGGCTGAGGAAAGGAGGCAGGGATGGGAATGGCTGCTAATGGTTGCTAATGGGTACAGGGTTCTCTTTTGGGCTAATGAAAATGTTACAGAATTCGTTTGTGGTGATGGTTCCACAACTTTGTCACTCTATTAAAAGCCACTGACCTGTACACTTTAAATGGGTGAATTTTATGTTTTTATCATATGTGAATTCTGTTTCAAAAAAGTTGTTAAAGAATAATAGCTAATATTTATATAGCCCCTGCTGTAGGACAGACACTCTTCTAAGTGTTCTAGATGTATTAATTCATTCAATCCTCACAAAACCCCTATGAGGAAGGTACTTTTATTGTCCCTATTTGAAAGATGGGGAAATGGAGTTACACAAACATTAGCTGAATAGCCAAAGTTCTCAGAGCTGTAAGTGATAGAGGTGGGATTCTAACCCAGGCCATCTAGGCCTAGAGTATTACTTTCAACAACATAGTGACATACTGAACATAAATGGTCAACGCTTGTCATTTCTCTGTTATTCTGCTGGAGCTGTGATGCAGAGAGTCTGCACAGACTTGGGATGGCATGGAAGTGAGTTCATGGAAAGTTAATTAGCAAATCAAAGAGAAGAGACTGCAAAAGAAGTCAGAGGAATGGATTTAGAGACATTCTGGCTCTGCAGTAACTTTACAACTGTTTCTTCTGCCAGCACAGGAAGAGTATGCGCCTTGTACCTAGTATGGGAGGGACTGTGTCTGATGAGCTATGTGAGGGGCAGGGGTTGTTGGGGTATTCCTTACAGAAAGGATTTTACAGCGATTCAGCCAGCCATGTCACTTTCTGGAGGATGATGCCCCAGTTGAGCGTGACGCATGAAATAGAATGGGGGTGACTCACATTTTCCTCTTGATTCCTCAGAGCAAATGCAGTTATCCTGTCTGCCTAGATCCCCCAGATCCCCAAGTTTTGGGAGATAGCTAGGTTCACTCATTCAAGGGCAAGTATTTATTAGGCTAAATGCAAGGGAATAAAAGTTGTTGAGAACAACCATTTAGTGCATGTCTACCATATGCTATGCTTGTTATATACTGACGTTTTAAATCCTAACAACATCCCTATGGAGTAGGTGCTATTACTATCATCACCATTTTATAGGTGAAGAAACTGAGATTCAGGGAGATTGAGATCATACAACAACTGAGGACAGAGTCAAGATTCAAACCCAAATCTCTCAGACTCTAGTGCTTTTTCCACTACAATATACTAACTGCAACAAATATTTAATGAGCCTATACTTATAATACAAGGCACCATAGGGGAGAAGGTAATACAAGCATCCCCTGTCCTCAAACACTTATAAACCAGCTAAGGAGATGAGACATAAACACAATAAAAGTTAATGCTAGAATAGTAATAATAATAAAATCATAATATAAAAATACATGTATATTATATATGCAAGTATGCTATATATATAGCAACAATACATTAAAAGAGATGATGTCTACTATTTATTGACATTTACAATTTGACAGGATCTGTTCCAAAGGCTATACAAGTATTATCTCATTTATTCCACTTTTGGGTGAGAAAACTGAGGCAAAGGTGAAGTAATTGGCTCAACATCATATAGCTTAGAAGTAGCAGAGTCAGGACTCAAACCCAGGCAATATGCCTCCAGAGCCCATCCTTCCAGTTACCACACTGTATTTCTGTGATGAGTAAGCTACTATAATAATGGTATGAAAAAATGTGAGGGGAGCCCACAGGAGAAGGCCATTAGTTCCATCTGGAGTGGTCAGGAAAAGTTTGCCACAGGCCACAGTAGTTGTGCAGGGTCTTAAAGGAGGGTAGGAATTTACTGGCAAGATAAGAGGAGCAGCAGTGTTCCAAGCAGAGAGAACAACATGTGCATGAACTTCTGCAAAAGCATAATTTATCTGAGGAATGTTGAAAAGTTCAGTATGACTAGAACCTCGAGTATGTTGGGATTGTGAGGGGCTGGGGAGAAGCACTGAAGTGAGGATGAGACGGGAGAAGTCGACTGGGTGACCAGAGAATGATGAGCCTTAGACTCAGTAGACTTAATAAAAATGAGTTTGGATATGATGTCTACTGTGAGACTCTCCTTGTTTATTTACCCCTGATTTTTTAAAAGAGCTCCCCTTCCTTTCTCCAAGCTTGGGAAATGAAGCTTGCTAAGCAAGGATAAGAGTTCTTGATGGGAAGGGTGTATTGTTTGGAAAGGCGATAAGCCTTGGTGGGAAAGAAGGTTAGAACGGGGAAGTCTCCTGGCAGGCAGCACCTCATCTATTCAATTGAGAGAGAAGAGAAACAGACCCCCATCTCCAATATGCCATTAGGTTGAGGGCAAGCAGAAGTTATTCAACATCACCCCCCTCCTGCCCCATATATACACACACAAGGACGAGGGATGGTTCTGAGATAAGGAGGCTTAAGCGACTAGCTGGCTTGTTTCAGGCATTCCTCATTGCAGACACAGCTCCTTAGCTGTCCCTTCCTCCACAGGTCTGGGAGGATTCTTTGGTTCCCTTGCCACTTCATTGCATAAAGCTAAGGGAGGTCTACTGTACGCTACAGGTAGTGGACTGCCCAAGAAGGTTATAAGCAGGAAGGTATTAGGAGGCTCAGTCCTTAGGCAGATTGAAGCCTAAACTAGAGGGAGTAAGAGACTAACTGGAAGCCAAGAAGCCTGGTCCAAGGGAGAGACGGTATGGAATTGAATTAGCACAGTGGCCCTGACAGTAGGAGTCAGGAAAAGGACCTTGATTCAGGAGAGCCCTCTGAGGTAGACTCCCAGCAACTTGGTCACCAGTTGAATATAGAGGAAGAGGAAGGAGAGAGAATTCTAGGACATAGCCATCTAATTTGACAAGCTGATTACCAGCATCGGGTCTATTTACACTTGTCTGCTGTTGGCGTGGCCCCCTCCTGCTAGTGGGCTTGCTTCGGTTGTCTGACTGGGTTGATACACCAAACAGCTCTGGCTTATGCCCTTGCTTCCCATTTCTTTTCTATTTTGCCTCATTCAGTCTAGTGCTCAACTCCATGGTTCTTCCAGAGAAAGGGACCGCTTCCTTTGTAGTTTCTCTTCTGCTCTTTTAACAGAAGAGATTAGAAAGTCTGAAAGTGCCACTTCCACAACCCTCATCGCTACCTCCCAGATCCTGGCAGTCTTTGTTTCTCATTGTTGAAGATAGCGCTCGGGTCACTGTTTCTTTCCTTAAGAGTTGGGACATTGCTTCTCACCCTCTGTTCAAGAAAGTTCATCGTGACCTACTGTGCTTTCTTCCCAGACGTGTATGTAATCATTTTGTGTTTGTGCATGGTTTCTTTTCTCTCTGTTTTTTCCCCATGGCCCTCTGAATGTTCGCTACACATTTTTAAAGCAAGAGAATTCTGACCCAAGCATAGGCTTGAGATGATTACAGAATTCTTCGCAAAGAATTATTTTAAATACTAACAACAGTATAGAGGAGCCATGGATTCAGACCTGAATCAGGAGTTCAAATTTCTAAACCTTATATGTTCCATCCCCAACCTAATTTTGCAACCTTAGCTCCTACATGCAGCTACAATTTCCCACGTTTGTACCTTTACTCATATTATTCATTCTAGCTTTTTCACCCTGCCCCATTCCCATCGGTTGAAATGCCAACTGCTCCTTTGTGCCTGAAAACTTGGTGATGATAAGGACTCAGACCTGGCTTTCAAATTCAGATTTACTGCTTACTGAAGTGGTCTTGGGCAAGTCTTTTCTCCTCACTGAGATTCGGGTTCCTTATCTGTCAATGCATATAACAATTGCCTATCCCTGGAGCGGTAGTGAGGGAAAAATTACATGACATATGTAGATACACCTACCACAGTGTCCATCACATGGTAGATGCTCACTAAGTTATTGAACAGATAGATTTTAGCGGATCTGCAGATCACCCAGAGGCCACACATACATTTCAAATGAGGAATTCTTGAACTTTCATTCATCAGTATTGGGAAATCTAAGTGAGAAAATACTTTCGCTTCCCCATTTACCATTACTTTCTTGAGCCCTCAGGAGTATGTGTGTGCACATGTATGAATACATGCATGTGTGTGGGCGAGAGAGCCTGTGTGTTGGGGCTGGGTGTATTTACTGCAGCAACTGTATTTCAGAGAGTTGGGAAAACAAGACTTGTCTTCAAATTGGTAAAAGCAGACGCCAGGGAAAGTGAGTCATTGTAAGGAAGGCCCAGAGTGGACTCAGGGGAGAAAAAGAGGACTGTGCAGAAAGCCATGACAGGCTGCAATGTTCTCTAGCTCTGCAGTGGTTACCTGTCACTGAGCAAAAATGAAGAGTCTCTTGAAAGGAAGGCGGCAGCCTGACAGGAGACTTCTGTGACTTACACTTTAAAAGAAGAGCTGAAAGCAGATCCTTTCTTTCCTTCTTTTTTTTTCTGTCCCTCATGAGAATTAATATCAGATGAAAACCAGAATCTCACCAAACCATTTACTAAGAAAGTAGGCCATGTAAACGTCTCCCGAAAAGCTATGAGAGAAATGGAAAGCAATCAAGAATGGAACACCAGGGAGCAATTCAAGGTGTGGTGAAAAGGGGGTGGGGGTTTTATGATACAGAATTTATCATGAAAGAGCAAGGCTCTTGTTAAAGAGAAAACCAGGGAGGAGCCTCAAAATGTCATATGAGTGGAGAACACAATGGTGGGAACAGAGAGCCAGAATGAGCAAGGAACATGGAGAAGCTGTATTTGCTGTTTGGAGAGGTCTACGTCCCACCAGACTGGCAGAGCCAGCAGTGGGGGCAGCAGCTGCCATCTCAGTGTCTTTAAGGACCACTCAAATGTGTCTTCCCAGAGTAGAATTCACAGAAGGGAATTGGGTAGCTCCCAGGGCAAGCCCAATTGGCTGTTGATTGGCAGTTGTGGACATAATCATACCCACCATGGGGTCTTCATAAGTAGTTATCATTAATAGAAATGGAATTGCCTGGAGTCACTATAATTGCTCTAATCAGTACTGCTATTCAAGTCAATAAATCCAACATAATATTGAGCCACCTGGTATTCATTCTGTGCTGTGCTAACTCATACATGATTGTTCACTCATATATTGAGCACCTACTGTGTGCCAGGCATTGTTGTGGGCTCCGGGGGTAGAGCAGTGACCAGAACAGACAAAAATCCTGGAGTTTACATACTAATGAGGTCAAAGAAGAATAAAGTAACTAACTGCTACTGAGCATCTCTTATATATCAGGTGCTTTACATACATTATCACATTTAATCTGAACCTGTGTGAAAGGTTATATCGCCATTTTACAGAAGAGAAAACTAAGGCTCAAACTGAGTAAAACCAGACCAATGAGAACTAACACATGAAGCCATTATGCCTACCTCATTCTGAAGTCCACACATTTCTCCTTTTTAACTTTTTTACCTTCCACAACACATAAGGTCAATTTCATCACCCTCAAGATTTAACTCTTAGAGACTGCCGCCTAACAAACATTCATAAATGCCAAGATTACTCAAAGTTCAGTGAGCCATAATTAAGCCCTGGGAATCTGGAGATGATAAGACATAACCTTTGCCCTCAACTCCTTCAGTGAGGAGTGGTGAGGCAGGCTGGTGGAATGCTCAAGAGCCCAGAAGCTGGGAAAAGACTAAGCGATGTCACATCCCAGATTGGCCTCTGCCTGTTACTAACTGTATAGCCTTGGGCAAAATACTTAACTTCTCTGTGCCTTAGTTTTCCCACCTGTAAAATGGAGATAATAAGGACCCACCTAATGTGGGACGAGGATTGTGGGGATTGAGGAAGATAATAGTAAACACTTACCTCATGCTTATTATGCACCAGGCACTATTCTAAGCACTTCATATATTTTAACTCTTTAATGTCAATCAGCAGTTCTCCAAGTGTGGCTTGGGGACCCCTGGAGATCTGTAAGGTCAAAACTGTTTTCATAAAAATACTGAGGCCTGTTTTGCTTATCTCACTTTTGCGTTCTCACAAGTGTACTACACTTGTGTGTAGTTGTGTGGAGGCTGCCTGATGTGTGATACTGCAACAGACTGAATGCCAGAGCTGATATGAGGATCTGGCTATCTTCTATTAATCCACAGATATTAAAAAGATTTGCAAAAATGGAAAACAATGCTGTTTGTCTCACTACATTTTTCTTGGTTTTGGAAAATTTAGTTATTTCTTATTAAAATATGTTACTTATATTACCACATGTAATGGGTTCAAGATTATTTTAATAAATAGATAAATACATATTTTAAAAAATTTTCAGTCTTAATAGCTAATAAGGTAAACATTGACATACATAAACCAAATAAACAAATGCTCTTGGGGGTCCTCAATAATATTTAAGCATGTAAAGATCCTGAGGCCAAAAAAATTGAGCACCTGTGTTATCCATAATACCTGAAAAGCATTTAGCACAGTATCTGGCACATCATAAGCACTCAGTAAATGTAAGTAATTATTATTATTACACATATAACCATAATAGCCACCATATGATGAATGCCTTACAAAAAATGCTAAATGCTACAGAAGATCACAGAAAATAAAATTCACATCCAGCTGAAGGATCCTGGAAAGGCTTCATGAAGAACGTGGCATTTGAATGAATAAGGATAGTGACCAGAGAATCCTGTGGAGGGGAATTGATTCCAGGTAGAAAGAACACTGAAGCAGGAGAGCATAGCTTGTGCTCTAGAAACATGGAGTGGTCAGGTTTGGCCGAAGCCAAAGCTATGTTGCAGAAGAATAATGGGAGAGAAGGCTGGAAAGAAAGATCAGCGAGCACATCACTGTAGAGAGCCTTGAGTGCCAGGATGAGGGGTTTGCACATTACTCATTGGGTAATGGGAGCCACTAATGGTCTATAGCCAGGGATAGGT